>NW_020175528.1:6993468-7060265 GCF_003031525.2 Neophocaena asiaeorientalis asiaeorientalis
GCTCAGAGTAAAAGGGAGAAAAGATAGAAAGAAAGAAAGAGGATAAAATATAATAAAATAAAGATAAAATAAAATAATTTTTAAAAATTAAGAAAAAAAAATTTTTTAAGGAAAAAACAACAAAAAAACAGATGGACAGAACCCTAGGACAAATGGTAAAAGTAAAGCTATACAGACAAAATCTCACACAGAAGCATACACATACACACTCACAAAAAGAGGACAAGGGGAAAAAATAATATATCTTGCTTCCAAAGTCCACCTCCTCAATTTGGGATGATTCATTGTCTATTCAGGTATTCCACAGATGCAGGTACATCAAGTTGATTGTGGAGATTTAATCCGCTGCTCCTGAGGCTGCTGGGAGGGATTTCCCTTTTGCTTCTTTGTTCCCACATCGCCCAGGGTTCAGCTTTGGATTTGGACCGGCCTCTGCTTGTAGGTCACCTGAGGGCATCTGTTCTTTGCTCAGACAGGACAGGGTTAAAGGAGCAGCTGAATCGGGGGCTCTGGCTCACTCAGGCTGGGGGGAGGGAGGGGTGCGGATGCGGGGTGAGCCTGCGGCGACAGAGGGCAGCGTGACGTTGCAGCAGCCTGAGGCGCACCATGTGTTCTCCCCGGAAAGTTGTCCCTGGATCATGGGACCCTGGCAGTGGCAGGCTGCACAGGCTCCTGGGAGGGGTGTGTGGATATTGACCTGTGCTTGCGCACAGGGTTCCTGGTGGCGGCAGCAGCAGCCTTAGCATCTCATGCCCGTCTCTGGGGTCCACGCTGATAGCCGTGGCTCGCGCCCGTCTCTGGAGCTCCTTTAAGCAGCCCTCATAATTCCCTCTCCTCACGCACCAGGAAACAAAGAGGCAAGAAAAAGTTTCTTGCCTCTTTAACAGGTCCAGACTTTTTCCCGGACTCCCTCCCTGCTAGCCGTGGTGCACTAACCCCTTCAGGCTGTGTTCACGCCGCCAACCCCAGTCCTCTCCCTGAGATCAGACCGAAGCCTGAGCCTCAGCTCCCAGCCCCCACCCGCCCCGGCGGTTGAGCAGACAAGCCTCTCTCGGGCTGGTGAGTGCTGATTGGCACCAATCCTCTGTGCGGGAATCTCTCCGCTTTGCCCTCCACACCCCTGTGGCTGCGCTCTCCTCCGCGGCTCCGAAGCTTCCCCCCCTGCACCACCCGCATTCTCTGCCCGTGAAGGGACTTCTAGTGTGTGGAAACCTTTCCTCCTTCATAGCTCCCTCCCAGTGGCGCAGGTACTGTACCTATTCTTTTGTCTCTGTTTTTTCTTTTTTCTTTTGCCCTACCCAGGTACATAGGGAGTTTATTGCCTTTTGAGAGGTCTGAGGTCTTCTGCCAGCTTTCAGTGGGTGTTCTCCACGTGTAGATGTATTTCTGATGTATCTGTGGGGAGGAAGGTGATCTCTGCGTCTTACTCTTCTGCCATCTTCCCAAAACCCTCTGACATCACTTATTATGATAATTTCTAGGTCCATCAATTTTGTTGCAAATGGCATTATTTCATTCTTTTTTATGACTGAGCAATATTCCATTGTATATTTGTACCTCATCTTCTTTATCCATTCATCTGTCAATGGACATTTAGGTTGCTTCCATGTCTTGGCTAGGCTAATTGTAAATAGTGCTGCAGTGAACACTGGGGTGTATATATGTTTTAGAATTATGGTTTTCTCTGGATATATGCCCAGGAGTGGAATTGCTGGATCATATGGTAGATCTATTTTTAGTTTTTTAAGGAACCTCCATACTGTTCTCCATAGTGGCTGTACCAATTTACATTCCCACCAACAGTGTAGGAGGGTTCCCTTTTCTCCTAACTCTGCCCAGGATTTATTGTTTGTAGACTTTTTGATGATGGCTATTCTGACCAGTGTGAGGTAATACCTCATTGTAGTTTTGATTTGCATTTCTCTAATAATTCATGATGTTGACCACCTTTTCATGTGCCTTTTGGCCTTCTGTATATCTTCCATGGAGAAATGGCTATGTAGGTCTTCTTCCCATTTTTTTGATTGCATTGTTTGTTTTTTTGATATTTAGCTGTGTAAGCTGTTTGTATATTTTGGAGAGTACTCCCTTGTTGGTCCCTTCATTTGGAAATATTTTCTCCCATTCTGTGGTTTGTCTTTTCATTTTGTTTATGTTTAAATTCTGTGAAGGACTTCCCTGGTGGCACAGTTGTTAAGAATCTGTCTGCCAATGCAGGGGACATGGGTTCAATCCCTGGTCCGGGAAGATTTCACATGCCGCAGAGCAAATAAGCCCATGCACCACAACTACTGAGCCTGTGCTCTAGAGCCCATGAGCCACAACTACTGAGCCTGCGTGTCACAGCTACTGAAACCTGTGTGCCTAGAGCCTGCGCTCCAAAACAAGAGAAGCCACTGCAGTGAGAAGCCCATGCACTAACAAAGAGTAGCCCCCACTCGCTGTAGCAACGAGGACCCAACGCAGCCAATAAATAAATAAATGTTCCTTTTAAAAAAAAAAGCTGTGCAAAAGCTTTTAAATGTACTCAGGCCCCATCTGGGTTTTTTTTGGTTTGGGGTTTTTTTTTTTTCTGGCTTTGCTTTCTTCATGAGCCTTTATTGGGTGTTCTGTGGGCAAGGGAGAGGTACAGCCTCATAGAAATGAGGGGAGGGCGTGTCTCAGGATGAATGAACTGCTGGACTTCGTGACCCTCTTGGAATAAGTCACATCTTTACGTAGCTGCTGGGGGCTCCTCTCTGGGTCTCTACGGGTTGATTCGTCTTCCCACTTCAAGGAATCCTCTTGGCCTTGGCTGCCCAGAGGAGCCTGGGCCAGGTGGGACTCCAACTGCAGAGATGGGGTGAATGGGCCTGGGGTTGGAGGAAGATTTGGGAGCCAGAGGCCGCTTGGGGGTGGGGGGCCGGGGGAAAGAGATCGAATAGAAGCTTCGGCCCTTCTGATTCTTGCTGGAGATGTCAAGCACCTTCCCCTACACAGGCCATGCCTCACTCTTCCTTGGGGCCCTCTGGGGCTAGTATAGGGCATTGCTGTAGAATGGATTCCCTGTGTCTCTATTCCGGCAACGGCAGCAGCCCCAGATGCAGGTGCCTAGAGCGAAAGCGGCCACGGCCACGCCCCCAGTCACCAGCAGTCCGAAGGAGAGCCCTGGGGAGGCAGTGGTGGGTTTTCCCATTTGTTTTTTGTTTTGTTTTTATTTTCATTACTCTAGCAGGTGGATTCAAAATGATGTGGCTGCGATTTATGTTAAACACAGTTCTGCCTATGTTTTCCTCTAAGAGTTTTATAGTATTTGTATATTTTGGAGAGTACTCCCTTGTTGGTCCCTTCATTTGGAAATATTTTCTCCCATTCTGTGGTTTGTCTTTTCATTTTGTTTATGTTTAAATTCTGTGAAGGACTTCCCTGGTGGCACAGTTGTTAAGAATCTGTCTGCCAATGCAGGGGACATGGGTTCAATCCCTGGTCCGGGAAGATTTCACATGCCGCAGAGCAAATAAGCCCATGCACCACAACTACTGAGCCTGTGCTCTAGAGCCCATGAGCCACAACTACTGAGCCTGCGTGTCACAGCTACTGAAACCTGTGTGCCTAGAGCCTGCGCTCCAAAACAAGAGAAGCCACTGCAGTGAGAAGCCCATGCACTAACAAAGAGTAGCCCCCACTCGCTGTAGCAACGAGGACCCAACACAGCCAATAAATAAATAAATGTTCCTTTTAAAAAAAAAAGCTGTGCAAAAGCTTTTAAATGTACTCAGGCCCCATCTGGGTTTTTTTTGGTTTGGGGTTTTTTTTTTTTCTGGCTTTGCTTTCTTCATGAGCCTTTATTGGGTGTTCTGTGGGCAAGGGAGAGGTACAGCCTCATAGAAATGAGGGGAGGGCGTGTCTCAGGATGAATGAACTGCTGGACTTCGTGACCCTCTTGGAATAAGTCACATCTTTACGTAGCTGCTGGGGGCTCCTCTCTGGGTCTCTACGGGTTGATTCGTCTTCCCACTTCAAGGAATCCTCTTGGCCTTGGCTGCCCAGAGGAGCCTGGGCCAGGTGGGACTCCAACTGCAGAGATGGGGTGAATGGGCCTGGGGTTGGAGGAAGATTTGGGAGCCAGAGGCCGCTTGGGGGTGGGGGGCCAGGGGAAAGAGATCGAATAGAAGCTTCGGCCCTTCTGATTCTTGCTGGAGATGTCAAGCACCTTCCCCTACACAGGCCATGCCTCACTCTTCCTTGGGGCCCTCTGGGGCTAGTATAGGGCATTGCTGTAGAATGGATTCCCTGTGTCTCTATTCCGGCAACGGCAGCAGCCCCAGATGCAGGTGCCTAGAGCGAAAGCGGCCACGGCCACGCCCCCAGTCACCAGCAGTCCGAAGGAGAGCCCTGGGGAGGCAGTGGTGGGTTTTCCCATTTGTTTTTTGTTTTGTTTTTATTTTCATTACTCTAGCAGGTGGATTCAAAATGATGTGGCTGCGATTTATGTTAAACACAGTTCTGCCTATGTTTTCCTCTAAGAGTTTTATAGTATCTGGTCTTACTTTTAAATCTTCAATCCATTTTTGAGTTTATTTTGTGCATGGTGTTAGAGAATGTTCTAATTTCATTCTCATACATGTAGCTGTCCAGTTTTCCCAGCACCAATTATTAAAGAGAACATTTGTTTTTTGTTTTGTTTTTATTTTCATTACTCTAGCAGGTGGATTCAAAATGATGTGGCTGCGATTTATGTTAAACACAGTTCTGCCTATGTTTTCCTCTAAGAGTTTTATAGTGTCTGGTCTTACTTTTAAATCTTTAATCCTTTTTTGAGTTTATTTTGTGCATGGTGTTAGAGAATGTTCTAATTTCATTCTCATACATGTAGCTGTCCAGTTTTCCCAGCACCAGTTATTAAAGAGACTGTCTATTTTCCATTGTATATGTAGAACAAAAAAATCCAAGATTTATTTCATTCTCATACATGTAGCTGTCCAGTTTTCCCAGCACCAGTTATTAAAGAGACTGTCTATTTTCCATTGTATATGTAGAACAAAAAAGGTCAAGATTTTTTTGTTCTACATCTGCAAAAAGTGCCATTGGTAATTTGACAGGTATTGCATTGAATCTGTAGATTGCCTTGGGTAGTATAATCGTTTTGACAGCATTGATTCTTTCAATCCATTTGTGTCTTCAATTTCTTTCATCAGCGTCTTGTAGTTTTCAGAGTACAATTCTTCTGCCTCCTTAGGTAGGTTTATTCCTAGGTATTTTACTCTTTGATGAGATAGTAAATGGGATTGTTTCCTTAATCTCTCTTTCTGATCTTTTACCAGATTCGTTGATGAGCTCTAGTAGTTTTTTGTAGCGTGTTTAGGATTTTCTGGGTATAGTATCATGTCACCTGCAAACAGTGACAGTTTTACTTCTTCTTTTCCAATTGGATCCCTTTTCTTTTTCTTCTCTGATTGCTGTGTCTAGAACTTAAAACTATGCTGAATAAAAGTGGTGGGAGTGGACATTCTTGTCTTGTTCCTGATCTTAGAGGAAATGCTTTCAGCTTTTCACCATTGAGTATGATGTTAGCTGAAGGGTTGTCATATATGGCCTTTATTTGTTGAGGTGGACTCCCCCTATGCCCACTTTCTGGATAGTTTTTATCATAAATGGGTGTTGAATTTTTTCAAAAGCTTTTTCTGCATCTATTGAGATGATCATATGGTTTTTATTCTTCAATTTGTTGATGTGGTGTATCACACTGATTGATTTGTGGATATTGAAAAATCCTTGCATCCCTGGGATAAATCCCACTTGATCATGGTATACGATCCTGTTAATGTATTGTTGAATTTGGTTTGCTATTATTTTGTTGAAGAGTTTTGCATCTGTGTTCATTAGTGATATTAGACAGTACTTTTCTTTTTTTGTGGTATCTTTATCTGGTTTTGGTATCAGGGTAATAGTAGCCTCATAGAATGAGTTTGAGAGTGCTCTTTCCTCTGCAACTTTTTGGAAATAGTTTCAGAAGGTTAGGTATTAACTCTTCTCTAAATGTTTGATAGAATTCACCTGTGAAGCCCTCTGGTCCCTGACTTTTGTTTGTTGGGAGTTTTTTAATCACAGATTCATTTTCAATACTTGTGACTGGTCTGTTCATATTTTCTATTTCTTCCTGGTTCAGTCTTGGGAGATTGTACCTTTCTAAGAATTTGTCCATTTCTTCTAGGTTGTCCATTTTATTGGCATATAGTTGCCTGTAATAGTCTCTTATGGTCCAATGTATTTCTATGATGTCAGCTGTAACTTCTACTTTCTCATTTCTATTTTTATTGATATGAAACCTCTCCCTTTTTTTCTTAAAGAGTCTGGCTACAGGTTTATCAATTTTGTTTATTTTTTCAAAGAACCAGCTGTTAGTTTCATTGATCTTTTCTAGTGTTTTCTTCATCTCTGTTTCATTTATTTCTGCTCTGATCTTTATGATTTCTTTCCTTCTGCTAACTCTGGGTTTTTCTTGTTCTTCTTCTAGTTGCTTTAAGTGTAAGGTTAGGTTGTTTGTCTGCAATTTTTCTTGTTTCCTGAGGTAACCATAAACTTAACGCTTAGAACTGCTTTTGCTGCATCCCATAGGTTTTGGATCATTGTGTATTTGTTTTCATTTGTCTCTAGGTATTTTTTTATTACCTCTTTGATTTCTTCAGTGATCCATTGGTTGTTTAGTAGCATATTGTTTAGCCTGTTAACTGCATGTTTGCATTTTTTACAGTTTTTTTTTTTCTTGTAATTGATTTCTAATCTCAAGCATTGTGTTTGTTTGGAAAACATGCTTGATATGATTTCAATTTTCTTAAATTTACCAAGTCTTCCATTGTGGCCCAGTATGTGATCTATCTTGGAGAATATTCCATGTGCACTTGAATATGTATTCTGCTGCTTTTGGATGGAATGCTCTATAAATACCAATTAAGTCCATCTGATAATGTAGCATTTAAGGCCTGTGTTTCCTTATTGATTTTCTGTCTAGGTGATCTGTCCATTGATGTAAGTGGGGTGTTAAAGTCCCTCACTATTATTGCATTACTGTCAATTTTTCCTTTTATGGCTGTAAGCATTTGCCTTATATATTGAAGTGTTCCTGTATTGACCTTCTGCTAACTCTGGGTTTTTCTTGTTCTTCTTCTAGTTGCTTTAAGTGTAAGGTTAGGTTGTTTGTCTGCGATTTTTCTTGTTTCCTGAGGTAACTATAAACTTAACTCTTAGAACTGCTTTTGCTGCATCCCATAGGTTTTGGATCATTGTGTATTTGTTTTCATTTGTCTCTAGGTATTTTTTTATTACCTCTTTGATTTCTTCAGTGATCCATTGGTTGTTTAGTAGCATATTGTTTAGCCTGTTAACTGCATGTTTGCATTTTTTACAGTTTTTTTTTTTCTTGTAGTTGATTTCTAATCTCAAGCATTGTGTTTGTTTGGAAAACATGCTTGATATGATTTCAATTTTCTTAAATTTACCAAGTCTTCCATTGTGGCCCAGTATGTGATCTATCTTGGAGAATATTCCATGTGCACTTGAATATGTATTCTGCTGCTTTTGGATGGAATGCTCTATAAATACCAATTAAGTCCATCTGATAATGTAGCATTTAAGGCCTGTGTTTCCTTATTGATTTTCTGTCTAGGTGATCTGTCCATTGATGTAAGTGGGGTGTTAAAGTCCCTCACTATTATTGCGTTACTGTCAATTTTTCCTTTTATGGCTGTAAGCATTTGCCTTATATATTGAAGTGTTCCTGTATTGGGTGCATATATATTTACAATTGTTTTATCTTCTTCTTGGATTGATCCATTGATCATTATGTAGTGTCCTTCTTTGTCTCTTGTACAGTCCTTATTTTAAAGTCTATTTTGTCTGATATGAGTATTGCTACTCCAGCTTTCTTTTGGTTTCCATTTGCATGGAATACGTTTTTCCATCCCCTCACTTTCAGTCTGTATGTGTCCCTAGGTCTGAAGTGGGTCTCTTGTAGGCAGAATATATATGGGTCTTGTTTTTGTATCTAGTCAGCCATTCTGTGTCTTCTGGTTGGAGCATTTAAATCATTTACATTTAAAGTACTTACTGATGTATATATGTTTGTATTGCCATTTTGTTAATTGTTTTGGATTTGTTTTTGCAGGTCTTTTTTCTTCCCTTCCTGTTTTGTTCTCTTGTGATTTGATGACTATCTTTATTGTTGTGTTTGCATTCCTTTTTCTTTTTTGTGTGTATATCTATTGTATGTTTTTGGTTTGCCTTTACAATGAGGACTTGATGACAGTCTATATATATATACAAGATTGTTTTAAGTTGCTGGTCTCCTAATTTCAAATGCATTTCCAGTATTCTGCATTTGTTCTCTCTTCTTCTCATGATTGCTTGTTTTGATGTCATATTTATGTGTGGATAATTTCCTACCTTTACTGTATGTTTGCCTTTACTGGTGAGCATTTCCATTTTTAATTTTCTTGTTTCTAGTTGTGGCCTTTTCTTTTCCAAATAGAGAAGTTCCTTTAGAATTTGTTGTAACACTGATTTGGTGGTGCTGAATTCTCTTAGCTTTTGCTTGTCTGTAAAGTATTTGATTTCTCCATTGAATCTGAATGAGAGCCTTACTGGGTATAGTATTCTTGGTTGTAGGTTTTTTCCTTTCATCACTTTTAATGTATTATGCCACTCCCTTTGGCCTGTAGAGTTTCTGCTGACAAACTGGCTGATAACCTTATGGGGATTCCCTTATATGTTATTTGTTGCTTTTAATATTTTCTCTTTGTCTTTAGTTTTTGTTAATTCCATTAGTATGTGTCTCAGTGTGTTCCTCCGGGTTTATCCTGTATGGGACTCTCTGCACTTCCTGGACTTGGGTGAGTTTACTTTCCCATGTTAGGGAATTCTTCAGCTATTATCTCTTCAAATATTTTCTCAGATCCTTTCTCTCTCTCTCCTCCTTCTGGGACCCCTATAATGTGAATGTTGATGCATTTGACATTGTCCTAGAAGCCTCTTAAACTATCCTCATTTCTTTTCATTCTTTTTTCTGGTCCATGGCAGTGATTTCCACCTCTCTGTCTTCCAGCTCACTTATTCATTCTTCTGCCTCATTTATTCTGCTATTAATTCCTTCTAGTGTATTTTTCATTTCAGTTACTGTATTGTTCGACTCCGTTTGTTCTTTATATCTTACAGCTTTTATTTCTTGTATTTTCTTGGTCTGTGCCTCCATTCTTTTTCTGAGATCATCTTTACTATCATTTCTCTGAATTATTTTTTGGGTAGATTGCCTATCTCCACTTCACTTAGTTGTTTCTCCTGGGGTTTTATCTTGTTCCTTTGTCTGGAACATAATCCTCTACCATCTCATTTGTCTAACTAACTTTCTGTTTTTTTGGTCCCACAGCCTGCAGCACTGTAGTTCCTCTTGCTTCTGATGTCTGCCCCCTAGTGAGTGAGGCTGGTCTAAGAGCCTTGTGCATGCTTCTTGGTGGGAGGGACTAGTGCCTACGCACTGTTGGTTGGAGCTGGATCTTGTCCCTCTGGTGGGCAGGGCCATGTCAAGGGGTGTGTTTAGAGGTGGCTGTGAAGTCAGGAAGACTTTTGACAGCCTGTCTGCTGATGGGTGGGGCTTGTGTTCCCACCCTGTTGGTTTTTTTGCCTGAAGCATCCCAGCATTGGAACCTAAGGGCTGTTGGGTGGGGCCAGGTCTTGGCATCAAAATGGCAGCCTCCAGGACAGCTCACACCAGTGAACACTCCCCCAGTACCTACACCACCAGTGTCATTGTCCCTGTAGTGAGCCAAAGCTGCCCCCAACACCAGGAGACCCTCCAAGAAAAGCAGGTAGGTCTGGCACAGGCTCCTATGAAGTCACTGCTTTTGCCCCTGGCCCCCAGTGCCCACAAGACCCTGCATGCACCCTTCAAGAATAGGGATCCATCCCATGGAGCTCCTGCAACCAAGCCTTTCTGGGCTTCAAAGCCAGATGCTCTGGGGGCTCCTCCTCTTGATACCAGACCCCCAGGCTGGAAAGCCTGATGTGGGGCTCAGAGGTCTCACTCCTGTGGGAGAACCTCTGATATATAATTATTTTCCAGTTTGTGGGTCACCCACCTAGAGGGTATGGGACTTGGTTGTATCGCGAATGCACCCCCCCCTACCTTTTCACTGTGACTTCTTCTTTGTCTTTGGAAGTAAAATGTCTTTTTTGGTAGGTTCCAGTCCTTTTTGTCAGTGGTTGTTGAGCAGTTAGTTAGTTAGTTGTGATTTTGGTGATTTCATGAGAGGAGGTGAGCTCAGGTCCTTCTTCTCTGCCATCTTGTCCTGGAATCTTGAATGCATTTTTATAAATCAATGTAAATTATCTGGCAATGATATTTTGGTTTATGTTATCAAATCCCCTGTTTTCTCCAAGTAAATGTCTTTCATACTCTGAAAATATGAGTTTGCTAAAAGTCTTAAATGGGCAAATCCATTTATGGAGTCAAGCTCAAAAAGTGAGTTGGGGGATACACCACAATTAGAGCAAAATTGCATGTACTCTTTCTAAACAAATCTCAGTATGGGTTTTTTTCAGTTTAAAAACATCTGTGACAAAGAGGAAGTTTGCTTTAAAAAAAAAAAAACCTGGCAAATCTTTCCATATTTAAATCTTTCCATATTTGAAGGACCTAAATTTTCTTTATCATTTGAAGAAAGATTACTATTACTCATTTGTGAGGAATATATGAAGTATTAAGGAAATAGTTATTGGGTATCTCTTAAACGGAAATCAAATAATTTGGTAGGAGGAGGACAGAGGCATTATGAGATGGTGAGGGAAGAAGAAAAAAAACCCAAATCCATTCCTGGCCCTGCCTTAATTTCTCCTGAGTCCCCACCAAGTGTATCCCCAAACTCATCCAACTTGCTTCCAGTACAACACCTGCCCACTAGGGAACACTTTTATTTCATCTATAAAAAGAGTAAGGAAATGCCTAATTCTTCTACTTTAGCATTACTACAGGTAGTTCAGAAATTCAAAATTAATACATAAAAAATGAAAACTTAAGTCATAAGGTAAATAAAGGTGAAAAAACAGAGAATGTGTTAACTTGTAAAATGCAAAGCTCAGTGTTGGCACGTAAAAACAATCAGTAATTGTTAAAATGGGTGGTGTGAAGAGATACCACCCAAATGTTTAATCTGTATGTCTGCATTCGTGAATTGCACCATTCTCCACCTTGATGCTCAAGACATAAATGGGGGGGGCATCCTAGATTCTATTCTCTCCCTCATTTTCTATTACTGAATTACTTTCTCCTACACACTGCTCATCAGTTAGGCACTGTTTAAGTCTTTCTGAAACTATCCTTTCTTCTCCATTTCCACTGTTATTTCTGTGTGTGTGCATGTGTGTATATGAATGTTTCAAGCTCCCATCATGTCTTATCTAACCTAAAGCAATAGCTTGCTTCCAGTCTCATTTTCCTCATCCTACTCACTCCTCTTGCTGGTATATTGCCAGAGTGAACTTTCTCAAGGGCAATTCTGATCTTGTTACTCTCACACTGAAATTCTTCAGGAGTCCCTTTACAGCTTTAAGGTTAAAGTAAACAAGTTTTTAACCTGCCTTCAAGGCCCTTCGCAATGTTTGTTTGTCCTTTCTAGCTCTCCAGCATTTCCCAATTCACTACTCATTTATATTTATATAGGGGGAGATTTAATAGAAGCCTGTGCAGAGTATGGGAAGAGTATACAGAAGGTGGTCAGGAGGCTTCATAGAGGAAGTTCCCAGGGGTGAGGGGGGATTAGATGCTTCCCAAACAGGTGATGGGAAGGAACAGAAGATGCTTATGCATATGAGCAGGGATAGATGCACAAGGCTTGGTGAGACCAGGACATGGTTCAGTAGAGTGAGGTTTACAATACAATGTGTTGGTCATGGGAGGGGAAATCCCTGAAGTAAGGAAAGAGGTTCAAGGGCAAAATCCCAGAAATCTTTGTAATGCAAGGTAATGAATTTGAATTTTAAATATGGAGAGGTCATCAACATTCTACTAAAAATACTGCAGGCTGGTTAAGAGGAGAGAGAGAAAAAGAACAAGAGTTAGCAAAGTCTTCTCTGAAAATAAGTCACTTTATGGTTGATCACAATTATATTAAGGTTGTTAATTTAAAAAATCATGACATTCAGACAATGGAATATTATTCAGTGCTAAAAAGAAATGATCTATCAAGCCATGAAAAGACATGGAGGAACCTTAAAGTCATAATTACTAAGTGAAAGAAGCCAATCTGAAAAGGCTACATACTATATGATTCCAACTATATGACATTCTGAAAAAGGCCAAACTCTGGAGACAGTAAAAAGACCAGTGGTCTTTGGTGGGATGAGGGGAAGGAATGAACAGGTGAAGTACAGAGGATTTTTAGGGTAGTGAAAATTCTATGGTATTAAAATGATGGATACATGTCATTATATATTTGTCCAAACCCATAGGATGTACACCAAGAGTGAACCCTAAGGTAAACTATGGGCTTTGGGTAATTAGGATGTGTTAGTGTAGATTCATCAATTATAACTAAGGTACCACTCTGGTGAGTGATATTGATAATGGGGGAGGCTATGCATGTGTGGGGACAGGAGGTATATGGGAAATCTCCGTACCTACTCTTCAACATTTTTGTGAACCTAAAACTTCATTAAAAAATAATGTCTTTAAAAATAAGAGCACTACAAGAAATTATCACAGTTACCAAAGTGATGTTTCAAAAACATAAGTCAGATCACGTTGCTTCCTTATTTAAAAGCCTCCATGGCTTCTTAGGGCATTTGGAAGAAAATTGAGAATTCTAACCTTGCCTTCAGACGCCCTAAATGATCTGGCCCCAGACTTCCCGCTCCAACAGTGTGTCCTCCCCTCTCCACCATGCTCATTATGACATATCAGTCACGGTGACATCTCTTCTGTTTCTCAGCGATGCCCACATCAGCCCTTCTGTAGGGACTCTGCACTTGTTCCTCCCCCACCCTACCCCAGAGTTCTCATTATCATGATTTTTGCATCCAGGCTCCTGTTTATCAGTTGGATTTTCAGCTCAGTCGGCATCCCCTCATAATTATCTTAATTCTATGTGTGCCTATTCATTAGCTGTCTCTCACGCTTGAATATAAATTCCTGTTGAAGGGAGACCTTTTCTGCTTTCTTTAGGACCCTAATGCTGGCACCCAGAGGACTTTCTGGCACATAGTACCTCCTCAACAAATACACGTTGAATAAGTGAAAGAGAAGCTGAGGTGCCTCTTTTACAAAAGAAAACAAAAATTGATATCAAAATATCTGTTACCTTATGTTTTCTATGTATTTATACACAATATTATATTTATATGCATGTATTTGTGGTGTCCTTCTTTGTAATGAACACAAAAATGGAAAAATAAACATAGCAGCTACCAAATAAGTAAAATGTGAAAAACCCTCAAAAGGAAACAAATGAGAAAGATATAGGTGGCCCCACATGTGAAATATTTAACCTGTGTAGTTTGCCTCTTTTTTCCCTGCAAACCAAACAGTCTTAAGGAGAATAAAATGAGGAGCCGGAAGAGCTCATCCTTGATCCCATCTGGAGAGCTAGTACAAAGACAGACTTAGAAGAAAGGGGACGAAAACATGCTGGGGTCACAGAAGGAAACTGAGTTGAAAGGAGGGAAAAAATCTGCATTCCAAGTCATTTGGAACAGAAAAGGAAGGGAGACATTATCAGAAGACAGTGTTCACCAGAGGTACAGTCTGAAAAAGAAATTGACATCTGTGAAAGTCTGGTGTGCCCCAGATCTGAGGGGGCAGATGAAGATTGTTTATGTAGTACAAGAAGGTGTTGGAAGAAGGAAGGAACAAGCTCACATGGAAACATATGCTCTCCGAAGCTACTTGAAAAATAAAACATGCAGCGGAGAGAGAAACATCTGTGTTGCACACAGGCAGACCACCAGTAGTGAAGCAGGCTTGAGGTAGAAGCGAAAGGCGTACACAAACAAGACCGGACGTTATGTCTTGTCAAAATGACATGTAAAGGCTCTGGGTCTGCATATCATTCTCTGGTGAGTTAATGGGAACTCAGCCATCTGGGGAAATCAAGGATGAGTAACCTAGCTGCCTTGGTGTGTTTTCACAGTTTTGCAGAAATGACAAAGCATGCACAAGTTTTTCCAGGGCTACTTTTTTCCTACTTGGGGAGGGGGGGCGGTGGTGGAAACCTTTAGAGTACAGTTTATTTTTTTCTTTGAGAAACATTAGAGCTTTTATTCCAAATCTACTGCAGCAATAGAAGCAGCTGGATTTCTCATCCTTTGACCATAGATTTTCAGCACATAATAGCCTTAGAAAGCACTACTTCACATTAATCAATGAATGTAGGAATTTTTGTAAAACATTAAACAGATATATTTAAGAACATTAAGAATTTTGAAATATGCAATATTCATCTTAATTGCTAAAACTGGTTATAATATTTAATAATTTGCTAAAGTATAAAAATAAATTTATATATACTCTTTATACTATTTTATTGGTAAAATGAAAAATTTTAAATCAGAAATCAAGACAATGTAGGTTACATAGAACTTAAACTAGAATTTTACCATGTTATAATTTATTATAACACAGATACCTGTCTATGTGTACGTTTATATAAAACATGTAGCCATATTCATTTTTACATGGATGTAAACATAGCATGAGTTTATATACAGAATCAATCTTTAATTATAAATACCAACTCATTTCTAAAAGGTAAGGTCGCAGATGAATGATGATGCCAAAAGTAACAGAGGCAAATAAAATAAAACTTCAAGCCTGTGTCATCTGATATCCACCATGGGATTTCTGAAACTATTTAGAAAATTTATATAAAATATGTAGAAAACACAAATAACTAAGGAAAGAAAACTACTAAAATTATAGAAACATATTTTGCAGTATCTTAATAAGAATGTCAAAGACCTAAGCATATACAACAATCAGAAAAGAGTAAGTGTGGGGTCAACATACGTAGAGTAACTTTAGTGTAAATGTGGGATAAGTGTAGACTAAGTGTGGTTGCAAAAATGAAACCAAAAAAAAAAAATTTAGTCTATAGTGTAGAGATAAGCCAGGTCCAGGTCGAATCACAAATGTTAAATCAGTGATGTTTGGCTTTTGTGAAATCTTGGAAGCCTTTGTGCCCCTCTCCCTAAGCAAGTGCCTGCCACCCAGTCACAACGAGGCTGTTCTGCATGTAATTCACATAACTTTTCCTTCTCTTCATTCTGCCACAGTAATACCACCACTGTGTACTACACCAGCGTTCCTTGACTTCTGCTGTGGAGGGAACTTTCACCTAACATTTATTGAGAATTCACTAAGTGCTCACTATTCATTGTATTATCTTATTTAATTCTTATAACAACCCTGTACAGTTTTATTATTCCTATTTTTAAAGACATGGAACTAACACTCAAATATAGAAATTATATAAAATGCTGAATTAAGAATTAAGATAAAGATGTTACTCTGAAAACTAAGTCATTTCTCGTAAACCATATTACCTCTCAAATAATTAATGACTGGATTATTACTAATCTGATAATAGCATTATGCCATGACTCTAAATTATCACTGTCAATTGTCAGCCATTATAAAGGGAGAGAGATTTTTTTCATCCCTCTGATTATTCAAATGATACATGGTTATTATATAAATTTCTAAAATATAGAATAATATGAAGATAAACAATAATGTCACTTTAACCAAATCACCTGGAGGGGAAAACCATTATTAACATTTTGGATTAATACCTTTTAGCTTTGTGTGTCTGTTCTCCCAATTACATCTACACAAAAAACTGACACATTTGAAAAATTCCATGCAGCATGTTAGCCCTTTGAGAAAGATCACTTTGATCAGATCTTTCCTAAAGTCCCAATGGCTGAGTCCATTTGATGGTGAGCCTTTCATCAGCCAAACACCAAATTCTAATGATCAAATCAAGGAAAATTGAAGAATGACTTCAATTCACTCACTCTCTTACAAAAATGACAAAAATACTGACACAACAACTAAAAGTAACCATTTCTAGAACTCTAGAAATTAACCAAAGCTAAAAGCTGTATTGCAAGCCTTGAAATTCCATGTGCTGCCGTGATATCTTTGAGCCTGATAGGGCCCCAGAGGCCCAGCCAGGACTTCCTCTGCCCTTGACAGATATGCCTCTCACTACCCCAGTCAGGAAGGCTCCCTGCCCAGGTAGTTTCCCCATCAGCTGTGCAAGCTGCATTCTACCTGTCCCTCAGTCTAACTGGTTTCACCACTATGCCAGCCAGCAAAATTATTCAAACAAGTCCCATCCTCCTGAGACAAAAAAGGGCACCCCACACCCCTGTTACTACAAAGCCTATCTCCCACAGCCTTTTCTGCCTCACTGTATTTCCAAGTGCAACCTCTGTGTGGCCTTGCATAGTATGTGATGTCCTCTTCCCACAGGCTGTGCATATATGTGACTGATAAACTACTGACAATCTCATCTGCCCAATGGTGGATGTCCTGTATTCAGCCAGCTTATGCTATTTAGGTTATTGGAGCCCTCCTGCATCAGTGGAATGAATAGGAATGATCAGAACAGGAACAAAGTCATCTATGCAAGGGCAACTATTGAATGTCTCTAGAGAGTGGGATCTATTATATTTTAAGTTGGGGCTATTCCCGTCTCTCTGCTCCCAATACTCCAATGTTGCAAAAGGCATGAAATGCTAACAGTCCTGCAGCCAGTGGACAGGACTGTACTTTTTTGGAGTTCTAAGAAACACCATCTCCAGAATACAGTCAATATAATGTTCAAACATTCAGCTCCATGGGAAATCTCTGTTACTGACATATTACACCTTTTTATTTTATTTTATTTAACTCAGATTTCAGCTTAGTCAAGTGGGGGAAAAGAGGAGTACTACCCTCAGGTCATTACTGAAACAATTCCAGTCTGGTAGCAACATTGCAGCTGTCTAAAGCTATTATTTCAGTTGGGGAAAAGAAAAAAGAAAAAAAGCCTGGTCAGGAATTTAAAAGGAAATCTTGGAGAATAAAATGGCTACAGGAAAATTTGAAAAGCTCCAACATAGCTCTGGACATCTAAAAAACTGCAAAAGCATGCATACAGCCCAGGAAAGACTTGGTTAAAAAGAAAGCTCTTTTAACTGCTGGTTGAACTTGAGGCCCTGAGCAAGCAGTAAATGAAAGCTATGGTTGTCTTATAAATGACCTGAAGTTTGAAAGCATGCTTTCTAACACAGATCTCCTTGGCAAAAGGGAGAAGATACACAGACAACATATTTAAGGATATTTTCTCATCAAAAATTGGACTAGCTGACCTCTTATCCCGAATCGGAGGTGATTCATAGGAAAGCAGGTTTAAAAGTTTATGTAAGAATTGTTTTAAATTAAATTTAAAATATTTAAAAACTTTTAATTTAAAAAATCCAGGGAATTCAATGGTTACACAATGCAGGAAATACAAAATCTACAGAATTAGTCCAGGTAAGTCTCTGAACAATACACAACAATGAGAAAACAACAAGGACAACAAAATTCCAGCAACGACAGTGAAATCTGAGCAGTGGGGAGAGACTTGATACCAAAGTTTCTACAATATATTATCTAAAATGTCCAGTTTTCAACAAAAACTTATGAGATGAAAAAACAGAAAAGCAAAAAATGTGCCACAAAAAAAGGCAAAAAAGAGCTAAAACATAATGTCCCTGAGGGGGCTCAGATTTTAGACTTAGTAGTACATAATGATGTTAAAAGATCTATTATAAATATGTTTAAAGAGCTAAAGGAAATCATATCTAAAGAAATAGAGAAATATGACAACAATGTCTCACCAAATTTTTTTAAAAACTTAAGACCCAAATATAAATAGTTCTGCAATTGAAAAGTATGATAACTGGAAAAAAAAATTCATCAGAGGGACTCAAAAACAGAGTTCAGCTAACAGAAGAAACAATCATCAAACTTCATACTTGAAGAGAGATTATCCAGTCTGAGGAGCAGATAAAAGGAATAAAAAAGTGAACAGGGACTCAGAGACTTGAGAGACACCAACAAACACTCCAACATACACAGAACAGGAATTTCATGAACAGAAGAGAGAAAGAAAGAACAGAAAAGATATTTGAAGAAATATTGGTCAAGAATGTCCCAAATTTCATGAAAAATATTAATCTACTCATCCAAGAATCTCAATGAATTCCAGGTAAAATAAACTGAAAAATAATCACAACTAGACATAACATAGTCCAATAGAGAAGAGTCAAAGATGAAGAGAAAATCTTGACAGCAACAAAACAAACAGAAGTTATATACTAGCATTTCTTAAAAAGATTTAAAAGCTGACTTTTTTTTTCTTTTTTTTGCAGTATGTGGGCCTCTCACTGTTGTGGCCTCTCCCGTTGCAGAGTACAGGCTCTGGACACACAGGCTCAGCAGCCTTGGCTCACGGGCCCAGCCGCTCCGCGGCATGTGGGATCTTCCCAGACCGGGGCACGAACCCGTGTCCCCTGCATCAGCAGGTTGACTCCCAACCACTGCACCACCAGGGAAGCCCCTAAAAGCTGACTTTTATTAGAAACCATGGAGTCCAAAAAGCAGTGCAATGACATATTCAAAGTGTTGGAAAAAGAAGTCTGTAAACTTTTTTAAAAGTTCATGTATTTGGGGGCTCTGTTGTTAGGTACCTATGTTTACATTTGTTCTATTATAGCCTCCTAAGCTATAAAGATATAAATTCTATACATGGCAAAACTATCCTTCAAAAAATGAAGGATAAATTAAGACAACATTGCTAGGAAAAAAAAAAAACTGAGAGAATCTGTATGTAGCAATCCCACCCTACAATAATTACTAAAGAGAGTTCTTAAGGCTGAAATGAAAGGACACTAGACAGTAACTTGAATCCACATGAAGAGATAAAGAGCATCAGTAAACATATCTACATAAGTAAATATAAAAGAATAAATATCTTTCTGTAATTCTTTTTTTCTACCATTTTATTCAAAGGCAAATGCATAAAGTAATAATTATACTTTGTTGATGAACTTGTAATGTATAAAATGTAATTTGTATGACAATTACAGAACAAAGGAAGAGAGGGAGAATGGCTCTCTATCAGAACAAAGTATATATGTATGCTATTGAAATTAATTTGGTATCAATCAATCTAAACTGGAATAAAATATCAATTAAAATTCCCAGGACAACCACAAAACCAAAAAAATCCCTCAAAACCATAATTAAAAGCAAGAAAATTAAAATGGTATACTAAAAAAAAATCTAACACAAAAGAAGACAGTAATAAGGGAATAGAGGAACAACAACAAAAAAGATGCTCAACATCACTAATCATCAGAGAAATGCAAATCAAAATCCCAGTGAGATATCACCTCACACTTGTCAGAATGGCTATTATCAAAAGCAACACAAATAACAAATGATGGCAAGGATGTGGAGAAAAAGGAACCTTTGTACACTGCAAAAGGGAATGTAAGTTGGCACAGCCACTGTGGAAAACAGTATGGAGGTTTCTCAAAAAACTAAAAGGAGAACTACCATATGATGCAGCAGTTCCACTCCTGGGTATATATATCCAAGAAAAAACAAAAACAGAACACTAATTTGAAAAGATATATGAGCCCCAGTGTTCATAGCAGCAATATTTATAATTGCCAAGTTATGGAAGCAACCTGTGTCCATAAACAGATGAAAGGATAAAGAAGATGTGATACACACACACACACACACACACACACACACACAAAATGGAATACTACTCTGACATAAAAAAGAATGAAAATTTACCATTTACAACAACATGGATGGACTTGGAGGGTATTATGCTAAATGAAATAAGTCAGAGAAAGACAGATACCATATGATATAACTTATATGTGCAATCTAAAATATACAACAAATTAGTGAATATAATAAAAAAGAAGTAGACTCACAGATATAGAGAACTAATGTTTACCAGAGGGGAGAGGGAAGTGGGGAGGGACAATATAGGGGTAGGGGATTAAGAGGCAAAACTATTAGGTATAAAATAAAATAATCTACAAGGATATATTGCCCAACATGGGGAATATAGCCAATATTTTATAACTATAAATGGAGTATAATCTTTTAAAATTGTGAATCCCTATATTGTACACCTTGTAACTTATATAATATTGTACATCAACTATACTTCAGTAAACAAAAAGACATAAAACATAGAAAACAGCAAAATAACAGATGTAAATCCTATTTTATTCATAATTATGTTAAATGTAAATGGAGAAATTACTCCAATCAAAAGGCAGAGATTAAAAGATGGATTTTTTAAATTACCTACTTATTTACTCTTTACAAAAGACACATTAGATTCAAAAACACAAGTAGATTGAAAGGAAAAGGTGGGACAATATAACAAAGACACTAAACCAAAGAAAGAGTAAGGGGCTATATTAATATAAGACAAAACAGACTTTCAGAACAAAATTGTGTCTAGAGAGAACATTTTATAATGATAAAATGGTCAATCCATTAGGTAGATAGAATAGGTATAAATATATGTACCTAGGATTGGAGACAATATGGTGGCGTAAAAGGACCTTGAGTCCACCTCCTCTCATGAGCACACCAAAATCACAGCTAACTGCTGAACAGCCATCGATAAAAAAGACTGGAATCTACCAAAAGAGATGCTATACTCTACATCCAAAGACATAAAGAAGAAACCACAAGATGGTCAGAGGGGTGCACTCACAGTATAATCAAATCCCATTCCACCCAGATGAGCGACCCGTAAGCTGGAGAATAATTATATCATAGAGGTTCTCCCAAGGAGTGAGAGTCCTGAGCCCCATATCAGGCTCCACAGCCTAGGGATCTGACATCAGGAGGAGGAGCCCCCAGATCATTTGGCTTTGAAGGCCAGTAGGGCTTGAGTACAGAAGCTCCACAGGACTGGGAGAAACAGACTCCACTCTTGGAAGACGCACACAAGGTCTCATGCACAGTGGAAACCAGAACAAAGTCAGTGACTCCATAGGAGCCTGTGCCAGACCTACTTGCTGGTCTTGGATGGTCTCCCAGGGAGTCAGGAGTGGCTGTGGCTCTTTCTGGGGTCATGAAATCTGGTGGCAGACATAGGGGAAACCTATATGAACTCTGGCTAGAGGCAGACATTTTGGGTCCTTGACACCAAGACCTGGCCCCACCCAACAGCCTATAAGCACCAATGCTCGGATGCCTCAGGCCAAACAACTGATGCAGCAGGAACACAGTCCCACCCATCAGCAGACAGACCACCTAAAGACTTCCTGAGCTGACAGCCACCTCTAGTCAAGCTGACAGCCACCCCTAGACACCTCCCTACCCACCAGAGGGTCAAGACACAGCTCCACCCACCAGTGGGCAGGCACTGGCCCCTCCCACCAGGAGGCCTGCATAAGCCTCCAGACCAGCCTCACCCACCAGAGGGCAACACCAAAAGCAAGAAAACTACAATCGTGCAGCCTGCAGAACTGAGCCTGCAAACACAGGTCAGAACCTACCCTTTAACCAGCTGGTCCCTGGCCCTTGGGTGATGAGAGAGGAGTGTACTGCTGGGACACATAGGACATCCCCTACAGAGGGCCACTTCTCCAAGGTCAAGAAAAGTAACTAAATTACTACATACATAAACATACAAATAGAAATGTAAACAAAATGAGATGGGAAAGGAATATATTCCAGACAAAGGAACAAAATAAAACCTCAGAACAATAACTAAGTGAAGTGGAGATAGGCAATCTACATGAGAAAGAGTTCAGTGTAATGATCACAAAGATGATCCAAGAACTTGGGGAAAAAACGCATGCACAGAGCAAGAAGTTAGAAGAAGTTTTTAGCAAAGAGACAGAAAATACAAAGAACAACCAAACAGAGTTGAAGAAAACAATAACTAAAATGAAAAATACACTAGAAGGAATTACTAGCAGAATTCCTGAAGCAGGAATGAAGCAGAAGAATGAATCAGTGAGCCAGAAGACAGAGTGGTAGAAATCACTGCCATGGAACAGAATAATTAAGAAAGAATGGAAATTAAGATAGTTTAAGAGACCTCTGAGGCAAACATACAGTAAAGGTAGGAAATCATCCACACACAAATATGATATCAAAACCAGTATTTGTGACAGGAGGGGAGTACAAATCCAGAATATTTGAAATGCATTTGAAATTAAGAGATCAGTAACTTGAAAAAATCATGTATACATATAGACTGCTATATCAAAACCTCATGGTAACCACAAACCAAAGACCTATAATAAATATACAAAGAGAAAAGAAAAAGGAATCCAAATATAACACTAAAAATAGTCATCAAATCACAAAAGAGAACAAAGAGGAAAGGAAGAATAAAAAGACTTACAAAAACAAATCCAAAACAATTAACAAAATGTCAATAAGAACATACGTATCAACAATTACCTTAAATGTAAATGGGTTAAATGTTCCAACTAGAAGACACAGACTGGCTGAATCGATACAAGAACAACTCTATATGTATGCTGTCTACAAGAGACCCACTTCAGATCTAGGGACACATACAGACTGAAAGTGAGGGAATGGAAAAAGTTCTTTCATGCAATTGGAAATCAAGAGAAAGCTGGAATAGCAATACTTCTACCAGACAAAATAGACTTTAAAATAAAGACTGGTACAAGAGACAAAGAACCCTACATAATGATCAGTGGATCAATCCAAGAAGAAGATATAACAATTGTAAACATATATGCACCCAACACAGGAGCACCTCAATATTATAAGGGAAACGTTAACAGATATAAAAGGAGAAATTTACAGTAACAATAATAATGGGGCACTTTAACACTCCACTTATATCAATGGACAGATCATTTAAACAGAAAATAAATAAGGAAACACAGACCTTAAATGCCATATTAGATCAGGTGGACTTAATTGATATTTATAGAGGATTCCATCCAAAAGCAGCAGAATACACATTCTTTTCAAGTGCACATGGAACGTTCTCCAAGATAGGTCACATACTGGGCCACAAAGGAAGTCTTGGTAAATTTGAGAAAATTGAAATCATATCAAGCATCTTTTTCAACCACAATGCTATGAGATTAGAAATCAACTGCAAGAAAAAACTGCAAAAAACCCAAACACATAGAGGCTAAACAATATGCTACTAAATAACCAATGGATCA
Organism: Neophocaena asiaeorientalis asiaeorientalis; assembly: GCF_003031525.2. Lineage (NCBI taxonomy): Eukaryota > Metazoa > Chordata > Mammalia > Artiodactyla > Phocoenidae > Neophocaena > Neophocaena asiaeorientalis. The sequence continues at coordinate 7,016,731 of NW_020175528.1, forward strand.
CTGAAGAAATCAAAAATATGTAAAGACAAATGGAAACAAAAACATGACAAACCAAAACCTTTTGGATTCAGCAAAAGTAGTTCTAAGAGGGAAGTTTATAGTTACCTCAGGAAACAAGAAAAATCTCAGATAAACAACCTAACCTTACACCTAAAGCAACTAGAGAAAGAAGAACAAACAAAACCCAAGTTAGTAGAAGGAAAGAAATCATAATGATCAGAGGAGAAATAAATGAGACAGAGATGAAGAAAACAATAGAAAAGATCAATGAAACTAACAGCTGGTTCTTTGAAAAGATAAACAAAATGATAAACCTTTAGCCAGACTCATCAAGAAAAAAAAAGTAGGGGGCCGAAATCAATATAATTAGAAATGAAAAAGGAGAAGTTACAACTGACACCAGAGAAATACACAGGACCATAAGAGACTATTACAGGCAACTATATGCCAATAAAATGGACAACCTGGAAGAAATGGACAAATTCTTAGACAGGTACAATCTCTTAAAACTGAATGAGGAAAAAATAGAAAATATGATCAATCACAGTACTGAAATCGCATCTGTGATTTTAAAACTTCCAATAAACAAAAGTCCAGGACCACAGGGCTTCACAGATGAATTCTATCAAACATTTAGAGAGAGTTAACACCTATCCTTCTGAAACTATTCCAAAAAATTGCAGAGGAAGGAACACTTCCAAACTCATTCTGTGAGGCCACCATCACACTGATACCAAAACCAGACAAAGATACCACAAAAAAAGAAAATTACAGTCCAATATCACTGATGATGATAGCAAAAATCCTCAACAAAATACTAGCAAACCAAATTCAACAATACATAAAATGGATCATACACCATGATCAATGAGATTTATCCCAGGGATGCAAGGATTTTTCAATATCCACAAATCAATTAGTGTGATATACCACATTTAAAAAAATGATGAATAAAACCATATAATCATCTCAATAGATGCAGAAAAAGCTTTTGACAAATTTCAACATCCATTTATGATTAAAAACTCTCCAGAAAGTGGGCACAGAGGGAACCCACCTCAACCTAATAAAGGTTATATATGACAAACCTACAGCTAACATCATACTCAACAGTGAAAAGCTGAAAGTGTGGCCTCTAAGATGAGGACAAGGCAAGGCTCTCTACTCTCACCCCTTTCATTTAACATCATTGTGGAAGTTCTAGCCACAGCAATTAGAAAAGGAGAAAAAAATAAAAGGAATCCAAATTGGAAAGGAAGAAATAAAACTGTCACTGTTTGCAGATGACATGATACTATACATGGAACATTCTAAAGATGCTACCAGAAAACTAATAGAGCTCATCAATGAATTTGGTAAAGTTGCAGAATACAAAATTAATACACAGAAATCTCTTGCATTTCTATATGCTAACAATGAAAGATCAGAAAAAGAAATTAAGGAAACACTCCCATTTACCATCGCATTAAAAAACAAAATAGGAATAAAACTATGTAAGGTGGGCTTCCCTGGTGGCGCAGTGGTTGAGAGTCTGCCACATGTACTCCAAAAAATATAAGTTGCTGATGAAAGAAATTGAAGATGACACCAACAGACCTAAAGGTATACCAGGTTCTTGAATTGGAAGAATCAATATGGTCAAACGACTATACTACTGAAGGCAATCTACAGATTCAATGCAATCCCTACCAAATTACCAATGGTATTTTCACAGACTAGAACAAAAAATTTTTTAATTTGTATGTAAACACTAAAAACCTCGAATAGCCAAAGCAATCTTGAGAAAGAAAAACAGAGCTGGAGGAATCAGGCTTCCTGACTTCAGACTAGACTATAAAGCCACAGTAATCAGAACAGTATGGTTCTGACACAAAAACAGACTTATAGATCAATGGAACAGGATAGAAATCTCAGAAATAAACTCACAAACCTATAGGCAATTAATCTATGACAAAGGAGGCAACAATACACAATGGAGAAAAGACAGTCTCTTCAATCATTTATGCTGGGAAAACTGGACAGCCACATGTAAAAGAATGAAATTAGAACATTCTCTAACACCACACAACAATAAATTCAAAATGCATTAAAGACCTAAATGTTAAGACCAGATACTACAAAACTCCTAGGGGAAAACATAGGCAGGACACTCTGACATAAATAGCAGCAATATCTTTTTCAATCCATTTCCTAGGGTAATGGAAATAAAAACAAAAATAAACACATGGGACCTAATTAAACATAAGAGTTTTACACAGCAAAAGAAAGTGTAAACATAATGAAAATACGACCTACTGAACCAGAGAAAATATTTGCAAACAATAAGACTGACAAGGGATTAATCTCCAAAATATACAAACAGCTCATGCAGCTAATCAAAAAAGCAAACGACCCTATCAAAAAACGGGAAGATCTAAATAGACATTTCTCCAAAGAAGACATACAGATGGCCAAAAGCACATGAAAAGATGCTCAGCATCACAAATTATTAGAGAAACTCAAATCAAAACTTCAGTGAGGTATCACCTCACACTGGTCAGAGTGGCCATCACCAAAAAGTCTACAAATAATAAATGCTGGAGAGGGTGTGGAGAAGATGGAACCCTCCGACACTGTTGGTGTTCATGTAAATTGGTGCAGCACTATGGAGAACAGTATGGAGTTTCCCTTAAAAACTAAAGATAGAGCTACCATACAAACCTGCAGTCCCACTCTTGGGCATATATTCAGAGAAAACCATAATTCAAAAACATACATGCACGCCAATGTTCACTGCAGCACTATTTACAATATCTAAAACATGGAAGCAACGTAAACATCTATTGACAGATGAATGGATAAAGAAGATGTGATATATATATATGTATACACACACACAATGGAATATTACCAGCCATAAAAAAGAGTGAAATAATGCATCTGCAGCAACATGGCTGGACCTAGAGATTTTCATACTAAGTGAAGCCAGACAGAGAAAGATAAATATCACATGATATCGCTTATATATAGAATTCAAAACAGAAAGAGACTCACATAGAAAATAAAATTATGGTTACCAAAGGGAAAAGGGGGGTGGGGAGAGGGATAAATTAGGAGGTTGAGATTAACATATCCACACTACTATATATAAATAGATAACCAACAAGGACTTACTGTATAGCATAGGGAACTATACTCAATATTTTGTAATAACCTATAAGAGAATCTGAAGAAAATATGAACTTATATAAATTAATGTGCTGTACACCTGAAACTATCATGATATTTTAAATCAACTACACTCTATTAAAAATTTAAAAACAACCAAAAACGTATGTACCTAAGAACAGAGCCCCAAAATAACATGAAGCAAAAACTCTCAAAATTGAAGGAGGAAATAGAAAATACCACACTAATAGTTAGAGACAGCAACACCCCATTTTCAATCATTGATATGAGTTGCATGAAGGGTAATTTCATTTTTTTTTAATAAATGTTTATTTATTTATTTTTGGCTGTGTTGGGTCTTCCTTGTTGTGCACAGGCTTTCTCTAGTTGCCGCAAGCGGGGGCTACTCTTCGTTGTGGTCCGTGGGTTTCTCATTGTGGTGTCTTCTCTTGTTGCAGAGCACGGGCTCTAGGTGCACGGGCTTCAGTAGTTGTGGCTTGCAGGCTCTAGAGCGCAGGCTCAGTAGTTATGGTGCACGGGCTTAGTTGCACCACGGCATGTGGGATCTTCCCGGACCAGGGCTTGAACCCGTGTCCCCTGCATTGGCAGGTGGATTCACTATGCCACCAGCGAAACCCATAATTTTACTTCTTAATTGAAGGCACCTAGATCCATGCACATTTCCCACACCAGAAACCAAGCATTTTTGACACATCCTCTTCTTTACCTTTAATATCAACTCGTTACCAAATCTCAACATATATCGTAAATACATTGACTTCTTCTTTCCATTACCTGTACCACCACCTTAGTCAAAGCCACTACCATCTCTTCTTAGACAAGTCTAATAGACTTGCATACTAATCTCTCATTTCTCTCTTTACCCCTTTTAGTTCACTTTTCACATAACTACAAGTGTCTTATTTTTTGTAATGTTTGTTAAATCATGTCACTGCCCTTAAAGCAATATTTATAAGTTTCATTGTATTTAAAATAAAATCCAGATTCTTGTCCATAGCCTACAAAGCTCTGTATTATCTGGGCCTGCCTGATTCTCTAATTTTGCATTCCTGAAATCTCCATTCTCTTGCCACATAGCTCTTTTCTGTTTATCAAGCTCGCCAAACTTTTTTTCAATTTTGCTTTCAAGGCTGCTATTTCTTCCATCTTGAATCTTCCAGGTCTCAGCTTAAATATGTTCTTCCCCATAAAGCACTTCCTTGATCCCTCAATCCAAATCACATTTCCTTATCACTTGCTTTCACTGGGCACAATATGTTTTTCTTCATAGGGCTCATCATTTTTGATTACATATATATTCATGGTATTACTTAAAAGATTCTTTGAAAACTGAAACAAATCTTTATCAGTATTTATCTGATTTTTTTACTAATTTAACCCTAGGAAAAATATATACAGCAAACTTTAATTTGATATTCAAAATAATTACAAAAGGTGAAATGTTCCCTGTTACTTCTTCAGACTATACTTATCTTCTGCAAGTGATTTCTCTTCTTAGATGGATTGTGAGGCGAGAGGGAAAGATTTATAAGCCTCTTTATTTTAAGTAGCTTCAAAAATATGTTTTGTGGCTAAATTCTGGATTGATGTCTTTTTCCGTATGATCAAAAATCCTTTTTATCTCTGGTTACCCCATTTCACTCACTGTCAACATGCATAAGCCTTGGTATTCTAAAATTTTATGAAGGTCATTCAAATATGCTTTAATCAGGCTTTCAACACAGACTCTTACATGGTCTTCATTAATAATAATGTCCAATGATGTCATGGTTTATGGTTATTTCAGACAAACTTTGAGGCATGTTAAGGAATATGGGGTTAAGAAATAGTGAGTGGGTGCAACTTCTTAGAATTAAAATGTATAAGTATAAAATTGGTTAACAGTTTTTGATAGTGTGTTTCCTTTGCTCAAAGTGTTGATAATATTGATATTAAGAACATTGTTTTTCAGTTTTAAGAAAAGGAGATTAAAACTTTTCATGTATTTTATTTCAGTAAAATTTTAACAGTCTCCTAAATTCTGGCCATTTGGAGATTATGGTAACCTCCCTGGAAAATCCTTTTCTACTAAAAGTGATTGATCAAATTGAGAAAGTTTGGCTAAGAGGAAGTATATTCCTTTGGTACCCACTCCTTCAACATTTGGTGCCATTTTTGTAACAAATGTTTTAACTGACAAACCACATGACATTGTGCCCAGAAGGTATTTGTGAGAAATTAATCATGTGCCTCAAAGTTATTTTAGGAAAGGTAGATTCTGATTAATTTTCACTGTCAGTGTATAAAAGGATGTACATTTTTAATTTTAAAACTATATACCGGGCTTCCCTGGTGGCTCAGTGGTTGAGAGTCCGCCTGCCGATGCAGAGGACATGGGTTCGTGCCCCGGTCCGGGAAGATCCCACATGCCGCGGAGCGGCTAGGCCCGTGAGCCATGGCCGCTGAGCCTGCGCGTCTGCGCGTCTGGAGTCTGTGCTCCGCAATGCGAGAGGCCACAACAGTGAGAGACCCACGTACCGCAAAAATATATATACCATTTATATTGTGTAAGATTTTAGTTTACATCATATAATTTACCACCATAACACAGTCAGTGGTCTCTGTCTGCCTTGGACAGAAAATGCCTATCTATATACACATATAAATATACATGTACATACATGTCTTATGAATTAACAAGGTATTTTGGTGAAAATGAGTAGGTGACTTGAAGCTCAATAATCAGAAAGCTATCTTTTAATGATTCTGTTCCTCTGTTCTATTGTTCCTGAGTCCTATGTTTCAACAGCCTCCTTACTAATAAAAACCAGTTGTTGGGACAAAGTTTAACTCCTAAGTGTACTATTTTTCCAAGAAAAACATTAAAATTGGTCTCAAATGTGTGCTCACTCATAATGTAAGGATTTCAAGTTAATCTCATAAAATAAGATAAAGACCATAAAACTGCTCCCGGACATAGCATAGACTTTAAATTTTTCAAATTCTAATTGACTGCAGGGAGATGACTCATTCCATTGCCTAGTGGTAAATGTAGACATAAAAAACATCCAGATGCCCACTTCACTAGGAAGCAAAGAAACAATTTTTAAAAAAATTGTGGAGGAAGAAAAGTCCCTAAAAACCCGCTTTAAAATTGTAAAGGGTCTTTAACGGAGTGCAGTACATCACTCTGAAGAAGGTGCCTGAGGCACAGTTACTTTGCTACTTTGTGTTACTCTGAGCCTCCATGAGGGCTGATCATGAGCCATGAGCCACTACACTTCCCAAAATGCCTGTAATAGCTGGTATTTTTACACCATTATTTTGAAGAGTTTGAAGCACTGTTGTTGCCCCTTTGAACATTCCTTTGCTCAATTAAAAAAATAAAACAGAGATCATATATATTTGGCACATATATATAATGTTGAAACAAGATGCAAGCAACTGGCAATTAACCTATCAGAGATTGAGAGCAGATTGGAAGGGAATCCTCTAAAGTGCAAGATTCTTTTTGACAGTGGCAACTCTAGAATTTTATGTAAAGAGATCTATGGGGCAATCATCTAATTTAAATAGGAGGATAGAGGGACTGTCTAGAAGTGACAAAAAAGCACTATTTTTAATTGGGTTGCATATTGTTTTGGGATGGCTTGAATCTAATTTGCTTAGCAAGCACTACTTTTAACTTGGATTGTATCTTTGATTACTTAGTGGAAAAAAAAGACACAGTGAAGGACTCTGGTGTTTTCACTATATGTAAAGAATCAAGAAAGCCAGAGTAGTCCCTGGGCAATTAAAGTAGACCAAAAATTATGTGCCTTACTTGTTAAATCAGAATAAGTATACAGAAATCGTACTAGAAGAACTTGCATGTGATTGAGAACTTGGATCTTAAAGATATTCTTAAATTTAGCTCCCACCATCCGTAACTATACTTATAGTATCACCTATATGTCATACGTAAAGGCACTACATAGAAATCACTTATATACCATTAATCATATACTTAACTGTGGTCATTATGCTAGTCCTACTGCATTAATATATTTTCATGGTCAACAATTATCTTGATTAATCGTTATTCAGGACCTGCTATCTGCTTGCCTCATCCTCTATCTTACACATTACATGTTTGTTGAGTTGAACAGGAAAACTAAAAAAGGCTCTGTTGCTTCAAGGGAGATGACTAGTCTAGGCTAGTCTAAAAGGCATTCTGAAAATATTCAAGCTACACCTTGAACAGAGTATCATGCAGATTTTTCCCATGTGGAATGTAGGCCAAGTTCACACCTGGTGACCCTTAATATGCTCTTCTCTGTTTCTTAGACCTCTTCCACATTTCCTTCCTATATTCTTCTGTATGTTACTTGCCTAACAGCACAGCCAGACAGGACCTCTTGATGAGTTCTCCAGATACCTCACAGTGTTCTACCTTTGTGCCTGTGTTCTAGGAATTTCTTCAATCCAGAATGCTCTTTATTATTCCTATGGTTCCTACTATATTATTCATATTGTCCCTCTTGAAATTCTACTTCCAAAGACCTCTCAAATGCCTATTCTTCTGAAGCTATTTTTGCTTTCTCCTCAATTATATATAATTGGCACATCACATCACTTCCCAATTTGTGCCTCTCTGTCAATATGACACTATGATATATTTCTACACTGCATTATAGCTTTTTATCCTTGGCATTTACTTACTTATCTATTTATTTATATCCTCTTTATTAAATTGTAATCTTTTGAGAACAAAGGATAGATACTATTCAATTCTGTGCCCCTTTTAGCCACTGATGCTCCATAAATATTTATTGAATTGAAAGCCTATTTGCCAAAGTAGTAGTTCTCTGGGTTTCATATACATAGACAATCATAGGTGGTAGTACTCAAGCAACCAATACCATGGTAGAGTGTAAAGCAGCATGACCACCACCTGAAAACTTGTTAGAAATATACAATCTCAGGACCTACCCCACACCCACTGAATCAAAAATCTGCATTTAAAAATTCCAGGTGATTTATATGCACCTTAAATTTTGAGAAATACTGTATAAATTTCACATATTTTAGAATGAAAAAGTTTGTGTGTATCTAGACTTCACAATATACTAGATAGGACTCATTAGACAAGAAGGCTCAGTGGTTTCAGTCTGGGGTGACTGATAGAAAGTAGGGAATCCAGGAGGCACACAGTAATCAGGAAAGGGAAATTCATTTATGCAAAGATATCAGCATTACAATGACGCAAAAATAAAGAATCATTTGATATCAGATGCTATATTCTAACTCAAGTTCAGAATCACTATGTCCTTTAACTGCAATGAAAAAAAGATTGATATCAGGATATTCTACTCAAAATTGTACATAGCATTCATGGAAGTCTATAAGAAGATGTCTATAATTAAGAACGATTTTTCATAGAGAAGAAAGAATTGCAGGGAATCATACTGTCAAATGAAAGAAGAATGAAAAGACTAACACAATAATAGAATGAGAATTTATATTGGTCTGAGTAAAGGAAGTATCAGTACGAGTGGAATGAAGAAATGGATTTGAAATACTTTGAAGAATGAACATCAGTGGAATATGGAGATGGGTTAGATGTAAGAGGAAGAGGGTTGTGAGGAATTTGAAAATGACTGAGCTATGGAGTTTGGAGAGCATTAACTGAGAGAACAAATACAAAAGGAAAAAGAAAAGGGAGAGGGAGAAGTGCAGGGCAACAGGGGCACAACCTGAGAAATGATGCAGGGCATGGATTTCAGCTCCCCAACACCCACTGCCCACCAATACCTGGTGCCCTTCTGCACAACATTTGGCCATCATTCTAGAAAGAGAAGATGCTGAGGGTCATTTCAAGTTTCTAGTGAATGTCCATTTGATGACCAACGAAAGGAGATAACAGCATTAAGTATTTGAAAGCCATGTGCATCAAATTTTAATAGGAAAGACAACTTAATATTTCTTCAACCTCTCCCTAAAAAAGTTATCATTAACTACTCATACCTGTGCATGCAGAAGTGTTGAGATCATGTCAAATTCTGTATCCTTGCTACTGTTATTGTTAAACCCACTGTAACAAAATGAAACTAAAGTACGCAGAATGAGAACTTTCTCTTTATTCTTTCTATTTACCTATTTGGAGGAGGTGTGGTTGGTAAGGAAAAAAGGAAAAAAGTCCATGCTCAGGGCCTATTGGAACCCAAGAGAATGAATATATAAATGAATTTCTGGCAAGGAAAGAATTTTTATTGGGGAGAATATTATTTTAGATGCTTATATACATATAAGGTTGTCAAGAATCAAAAGAAAAAGAATAGCATATTGTAAATTAATCTTTTTCTACCAATTTCCTCAACATATTCATAATTTTTGTATTTTATATTATAATTTAGTTGGTGTTGCATTGAAGGTTTTAGACATAAGATTAAAAAAAATAATCTAGGTAGCTCATTTACCTCTAAAAAGCAATCTTTTCTGTGGAGTCATTTGTAAAATGAACTTCATGGTCCATTTAAATTTGGTAGGGATAGATGGGTTGGGTTAATTGGAGGGTGAAGTAACAATTTTCAAGAACTATATTGTCAAATATGTAAATAATTTCACAGATGTTCTTGACTATCTCATAGAAGCAATTTGAACAAGACTTTGGGAAAAATGTATTTTAGGAGCTACAGCACTCTAACTTTCCGCTATAGTTTATCACTGTGAAAATCATTTCTATAATTGCGCAGTCTTGCTTGCATTACTTGTTAATTAGCTTTAATTATACTTTCAGCCAATTACTCAAAATCTGACCTTTTCTAACAAAAGTCAGGCAAGAAGAATGTGGGTGAGGCACAGGAACTGTACTGTATGAAATAAACAAATTGGTGGTAGTAATTTTTTTTATTTTTTGCTTACCTACTCAACACTTGGGCAACCCCTTACTAGTTATATCTTCTCCTATCAATTTTTATGAAATCTATTACATTTACCACAGAATTCCCTAAAAAACTAGAATATAAAAATGTTTTTAACCTTTACAGAGTAAGTAGCTTAAATGGACTTTTGATTATCTGGAATAAATTTACTTGATAGCTGTCATGGAATCACATCTTTATGTATTACCATGTATTTGAGAAAAATATATCCTATAAATAAAACTTTGAGTGCTATTATCTGTAGGGAAATATATCTTTCATTTAATTTTAATCTGCTAGTGCTATTCCTTTTCAGAAAAAAAAATTTACCAGCTTACATTACTTTCTAAGGTATGTAAATTTAGTACAGGCCATTTAATAGGACATGGGGAGTTGACAATGCCAGCGCCCTGTCCTTGTCTTTTTCTATAGGTGAACCACCAAATCCTATAGCTGCTTGCACCTGAAATTTATCCTCACCAAGATTGGAGAACAATTAAAAACTCTGTGACTTTGTAAATTGTTGGGGATATTTTAAAAACACATCATCTTTAAATGATACATTTGGGAAAATTGAAAGGCATTTATTACTTACTTAAAGTAACATTTATTTTAACTGGTGACAAATATCCGTAAAGGATAATTTTAAATTACCAATAAACTCTACAATATATGTCCTTTCAGAGTTTTACCTGACTCTTTTTATACAGCTGTGGTTAAACTCTCATTATCAGTTTTATTTCACAGTTTTACATCAAAAATTATACCCAGGAGTTTTCAATATTATTTTTAAGTCCTTCATATAATGATTTTTAATGGTTTCCTATCAGTCCATGTTATGTGTATTTTTTTTTAACTATTGACATTAGTAACTTAATCATAAGCAATTCTGAGGTTAAGAGTTACATTTACATCTTTAGAGTCCACAAGTTCTACTTCACTATAATATTTCCTGATAAAGTCAGCTTGCTTCTAGGCAGGAGGCATAAAATCTCCTGATGACATATGGTTGAATACTTAATTTGCTTTCAATGCTGTGAAAATAATACTTATAAATAAAATTTTGTCTGCATTTTAGATAATTTGAGTACTTGTTTAGTACCTTAATAGATTTGGTTACTTTGTTGATATAGGAAATCAACAGCATTATGTAGAATGTGGTACTTTTAATAAAATTAGCATATTGGCTTTTCTTAGAAGGCCTGGAAGAATACAGAAAAGAATGGGAAAACCTTTGCGTAGCCCCAAATTCTCCTTGATTTTACTCCAGGCTTTTCAGAACTCTGCCTTTGATGTTCTCTCCTCCCAGCTAAATTTCAAGACAATTCAGATTAGAGACCATATCTTAAAATTTTAAGATTGCACAATTTCTAGCAAAGTATTCTTTATATTAAGATTTTAATTACTAATGGTGATGAATATGATAATAATGATAATAAAAACAAAGGGGAAGGAATGGTAAACTTTAAAATGTGAGCAGTCAACGCATTAATTTTGGGTGCACATTTAAGAAGCTGTCTTCAAAGGTCTCCATTCCCTCTGTACTTGTTGATGCATCCAGCATGTACAGCACTGAGCTCTTAAACAACTCTTTAGTACACACTCCCATGTCTGCTTCGTTGGCTGAGTTGTATGTTTAATAAAAGTCAGTTATGTTTGAATATAAAATGTTTATTTCAATTGGGCTTGGAACAGAATTTACATAATTTAATTAAATATTTCATAACCGAGTGGATTATGAGTGCCAAGAGAAAGACAATTCTTGTTTCTGTGAAACTTGAATACTTTAGAAAGACTAGATAAAAGCCAAAGACTGGAAGAAAATGTTGTAGATTTAGATCTATACAAGATAACCATAAAAGGCTAGAGGGAAAAAAAATTTTAATCCAGAAGAACTCTTAATTAGATTACTTCAAACGTGTTTTAAAGTTCTTGCTCTAATTCAAAGACAATGAAATCAGAAATTATAGATAATTCAAATGCGTTGCGATTCATTCAAGAAAGATGTTGAGGCCTTCCAATCAGCCTATCCATTGCATAAACAAAAAGTTTTTTCCACACATACATTTCAAAATTACTTTTTTAATGCTTGGGGTATAAATTTATCTTTTAAAGATTTCATATTTTTAAACTGCTTTTTTAAAAAAAATAAATAAACTAAGAGGAATTAAACTGTCTAAATTTTAGATTTAAAGGAGGGTTTAAATTGATGTCTCAGTTCTGACACTAACTAGCAGAAGAAATTTGAGCTAACACTATTCTTCTCTAAGCTGAATTCTTCTTACCAATAAGACATAAGAATTGGGGTAGATTACCTCTTTAGTCACTGCCAGCTCCAAGGCGGTTGGGGGCGGGGGGAAGCTATGATGACACAGGCATTAAAATCATTAGGGAAATGAGGAATTAGTAGGTTTAGTTAAGTATTAAATACCCCCTCCACTATCCAATTTTTTCTTTGTGCTTTTTATTAGTGAACAATATCTACTCCACCAAGTTTTAGCAGGGAACATGGCTCCCCAGGCAGAGACTATATTTCCCAGGGTCCCTTGCAACTAGATGTGGCTAAGTTCTTATTAATGGATGTGAGTAGAAGTGATACATGCAATTTATGAGGAAAGGGAAGTATATCTTTAAAACAGCTGGGCACAGCTTTTCTCCAGGACTGGAAAGTACATGTGCTGCACTGACCATGAGCCAGCACTGACCATAGAGGCCACAGAAATGCACTAGAAGGTGGTGAAGCACCAATATGGAAGAAACCTGGTTCTTTGGATAACTTCATGTGCCAGAGAGTCCCCTTTCAGACTACCCAATTACCTCAAGAGTGTTACACAAATATTAGACCTATAACTTTTTGGAGCCATAGTATTTTGTAGAGTAGCTTAGCCCATAACTATGTATTCATCTCAGGTTCTTTCTTTCATCAGAATAAGCAATTACTAGGTATTTTATAGGAGGATTAATTTGTATTTATGAGCTGCATTTTAAGCTTTGACCAATATAACAAAAATAGTGTAATTTAAATATTTTTCTGTATAGCTCTGCCCAAATGTATTTTAACCTTCTTGAGGTCAGACTCTTACTCCTAGAAGTTCCAATACCAAGAATACATCCTAGTAATGACAACAATATACATACTCATGGTGTATAAGAAGTATTTTGATACAAGGATAGAATGTGCACTTGGAGAAATTCAAACCTCAGCTCTTGTGCTTATTAACCAAATGACTTTGGACCTAATTTTTACATATAAAATGCTTACTGCATGTTAGCTACTTAATAAATGCTGCTTCCAAGAGTACTCTATAAAATTTACAGACAATTGCAAAACAAGGTGAACAATGTTTTGTAATTCATCACAACTTAATTTTACCCATATGTGTTTGTTTGGATTTTTTCTGTTAATTGAGATCCATCATAAGCTATTTTGGAAGAATATTAATGGTGCAACAGAATTTTACCCTTTTATGTTGTCTGTATACTTTTGCCTTAAGTAGGTAAAGTCAACTTAAAGAGACAATTTGGATAAATAATCACAGACACATCAGATCTATTTCAGTATATTTTGTTTCCTTAATACTCTTCAAAATAAATTTTAAAATTTTCCATAGTTTCATGTTATATTTCACTTCTAAAAACTCAAAATCAGTTTCATATTACATTACAAAGCTATAGTAATCAAAACAGTATGGTACTGGCAAAAAACATGGATACTTAAACCAATGGAATAGAAAGCCCAGAAATAAATCCATGAATATATGGCCAATTAATCTTTGAAAAAGGTGCCAAGAATACACAATGGGAAAAGAATAGCTTCATCAATAAATGGTATTGGGAAAACTGGATATTTACATACAAAAGAATGAAATTGGATCCTTATTTTACACATTACAAAAAAATCAACTCAAAATGGATTAAAGACTTAAATGTAACAACTGAAACTGTAAACTGTTTTCTTCTCCTAGAAGAAAACATAGGAAAAAAAGATCCTTAACATTAGTCTTGGCAATGATTTTTTTGGATTTGACACCAAAAAAACTGGCAACGAAAGCAAAAATGAACAACTGAATCTACAAAAGCTAAAAGTTTCTGCACGGCAAAGGAAACAATCAACAAAATGAAAAGGCAACTTATGCAATGGGAGAAAATATTTGCAAACTATATATCAGCTAAAGGGTTAATATTCAGGAGAACACATACAACTCAATAGCAAAAACAAGCAAATGTATACTTTTGCCTTAAGTAGGTAAAGTCAACTTAAAGAGACAATTTGGATAAATAATCACAGATACATCAGATCTATTTCTCAGTATATTTTGTTTCCTTAATACTCTTCAAAATAAATTTTAAAATTTTCCATAGTTTCATGTTATATTTCACTTCTAAAAACTCAAAATCAGTTTCATATTACATTACAAAGCTATAGTAATCAAAACAGTATGGTACTGGCAAAAAACATGGATACTTAAACCAATGGAATAGAAAGCCCAGAAATAAATCCATGAATATATGGCCAATTAATCTTTGAAAAAGGTGCCAAGAATACACAATGGGAAAAGAATAGCTTCATCAATAAATGGTATTGGGAAAACTGGATATTTACATACAAAAGAATGAAATTGGATCCTTATTTTACACATTACAAAAAAATCAACTCAAAATGGATTAAAGACTTAAATGTAACAACTGAAACTGTAAACTGTTTTCTTCTCCTAGAAGAAAACATAGGAAAAAAAAGATCCTTAACATTAGTCTTGGCAATGATTTTTTTGGATTTGACACCAAAAAAACTGGCAACGAAAGCAAAAATGAACAACTGAATCTACAAAAGCTAAAAGTTTCTGCACGGCAAAGGAAACAATCAACAAAATGAAAAGGCAACTTATGCAATGGGAGAAAATATTTGCAAACTATATATCAGCTAAAGGGTTAATATTCAGGAGAACACATACAACTCAATAGCAAAAACAAGCAACAAATAACCTGATTTAAAAATGATCAAAGTAGTTGAATACACATTTTTCCAAAGATGATATACAGATAGCCAATGTGTAGATAAAAATATGTTCAACATCACTAATCACCAGGGAAAAGCAAATCAAAACTACCATATTACTTCACTCCTGTTAGGATGGCTCATTATCCTAAAGACAAAAGATAACAAGTGTTGGCAAGGATATGGAGAAGAGGGAACCCTTGTACACTGTTGGGGGGACTGCAGTTTAATACAGCCATTATGAAAAACAGTATGGAGGAGTCCTCCTAAAATTAAAAGTAGAACTGCCATATGACCCAGAAATCTCACCTCTGGGTATATATCTAAAGGAAATCAGAATCTCAAAGAGATACCTGCAACCCCATCTTCAATGCAGCATTATTCACAGTAATACACAGAAACAAGGGATGAATGAATAAAGAAATTTTGATACACACCATACACACACACAAAGAAATATTATTCAGCCTAAGGAAAGTCCGCCATTTGTGACAACATGGCTGAACCTAAAGGACATTATGCTAAATAAAACTAGCCAGATACAGAACAACAAATACTGCATGATCTCACTTATTTGTGGAATCTAAAAAAAAAAAGTGGGGTGGGTGGGTGAAAAATGGAGCTGTTGGTCAGAGGGAACAAACTTTCTTATAAGATGAATAAGTTCTGTAGACAATGTACTGCAATGGTGACTGTGGTTAATAATGATGTATTGTATACTTGAAATTTGCTATGAGAGTAAATCTCAAGTGCTCTTATCACACACCACACAAAAATGATACTATGTGAGGTGATGTATATGTTAATTAGCTTGATTGTGGTAATCATTTTACAAAGTATATGTGTATCAAAACATCACATTATACAACCTAAACGTATACAACTTTTACTTGTCAACCATACCTCCGAAAAATTGAGAGGTAAAAAAAGACAGTTCTATACCACAATCATATTGTTTACCTGATACGTGTTTCCTACTTTTAAGAAATGTGGATTAATATATAGGAAAAAAAATTGTTTCCATTTTTTTATGCTAGTTAATAATGTTACCCTTTGATGAATTAAAATTTAATATATGAAGCTATTTAAATATTTAAAATGAATTTTGAGAGCATCTTCTTTGGAATTTATTATCACAAATGAATATAAACTTATATTGAATAATTTCCAACTTTAGTAATACCACTCCTTTATTTACCATTCTATTAAGAATGTATTAGGAAACAAATATTCGTATTCACTGCTACTGGGAATGCACATTATCACCATATTTTTGTAAAGAAATTTATCAATAAGAAGCAAGATTTTACTCTAGAATCTAGTAATTCTTTACTCTTGGAAACCCATCCCAAAGAAATAATGACAGATGTAAACAAAGATTCAAGCTAATAAACTGTTTATAGCAGCATTATTTAAATAACAAAATTGAAAACAATCTAAATATTCCAAAGTGATAGATCAATTAAATAAATTCTACACATAAGTGAAATAATTGAAATTATATTTTATGAAGCTTTTAATTATTTTGATAAAGTGCTTATGATATAATGAGAATTTCAAACATTCTTATAAAATTAAATGTATCTTAATTATTCAATTTAATAACTAAGTGAAAATATAATGAAGGCTTTTTACTTTTTTATGCTTTTCTGTATGTCTTGTAATTTTTATATTCAGAATTATTAACGTTTCTGATTTAAAGAAAAAAAAATTTTCTAGAGATATGACTCTGATCTCTATTTTGATCTTAAATTTCACTGTCTGTACAATACTCAGCACAGCTACTCTTAGGAAAAGATCTTCAGTGTGCTAGAAAAGATTATACATGATACCCTAAAAGATGGTTACCATATTTATGTCATTGTTTTATTATTCTTTTTCTTAAAGCAGTGTTTTCATAGTGGAATTTATCTTCTCTCTTATCCTCTTCTGATTAAGGAAGCTTCTCCTTTCACCTTTCATTTTATTTTATTTTTTAACATCTTTACTGGAGTATAATTGCTTTACAATGGTGTGTTAGTTTCTCCTTTATAACAAAGTGAATCAGTTATACATATGTTCCCATATCTCTTCCCTCTTGCGTCTCCCTCCCTCCCACTCTCCCTATCCCACCCCTCTAGGTGGTCACAAACCACCTAGCTGATCTCCCTGTGCTATGCAGCTACTTCCCACTAGCTATCTATTTTATGTTTGGTAGTGTATACATGTCCATGCCACTCTCTCACTTTGTCACAGCTTACCCTTCCCCCTCCCCATATCCTCAAGTCACCTTTCATTTTAAATGGCTGGTAGCCTCCAGGTTTTTCCCACACTTTCTATTTGCACAAGACTCTGTGCCCTATTGCTCATGTTAAAGTAGAAAAAAAAATCTGGGTTTTGAAAAAAGCAAATATTGTAAGAACAAAGGCATGAAAGATGGATTTTATTTTAGTATGGACTATTGTTCAATCATATGACTTTCTTTTGTCACATAAACACACATGGCAAACAAAACATGCTGAAACACATTAACAAAGAAACAATACTGTAACCCCTCTCTCTCCGTCAAACGTGTCTTCATATAATGGCAAAATTAAAAAAGAAAAACATCATCTAAAATTTGCTTCTCTAAACATGCTATAAAGGATAAAATGAGAAGCAGAGCACTAATTATCCAGAATCGTGTCTTTCCAATAAAACTTTTGGTGATGATGGAAATGTTCTATATCCATCATCCAATACCATGGCCACTAGCCACATGTGGCTGTTTAGCATTTGAAATGGGGCTGGTGTGACTGAAGAACTGAATTTTTAATTTTATATGGTTTTAATTAATTTAAATTTAACTAGTCATATGTGTTTTCTGGCTACCCTATTGAACAACGCAGGCCTATTTAAACTTAGCCTGAATTCAGGATAAACTTGTATGGCTTCAGCATCACTATTTAGCTGTAATTTCCTATTATCTGTTATTTAAGAGAATTTTATAATAATAAATTCATAATAATAAAGAATTTATAATAATATTTTTTCAGGAAAGTCAAGGGATCACAGCTATATTGTCAAATTCAGTCATACTCAGAAAATCCAACACTTGATTTTTTAAATATAAGAAAATGAAGTCATAATACTTCCATATAGTACCAAAATACTTGGCATAAAAATGTGAAAGTTTAAAATTCTATGTTTGGAAAAATGCCCAAGAATAGTAAAAGGAAAAGAAGAATCTTTTATGCCCATGTGAAATCTGAGGAATTAAATGGAATTGAATTTAATTTTTCTAAAGTAAAAACACAGCTAGTGAACAAATTCCATTTATATAGGTACAGTACATTGTGTATAATGGGACATTTATAGATATTTTAAATAATTCTATATTACTTTATAAAAGTTATAAATCATTTCTCTACATAAATGTTTTGAATGTACAGAAAAGTAGAAAAACCCTATATTCCAAATTACCAAAGGCATCTGTTATCATCACTGTGATTCCTGTATTATTTCATCTGTTTGCTATGATATTTTCCTATAGAGTTGGACAATATTAAGAAAGACTCTTGATAAACATTTTAAATGATTGTGTAGTATTCCACTGAATGGCTGTGCAGCACTTGCTTGACCAATTCTCATTTAGGACATTTAGGTTATTTCCAATGTTTCACGTTAAAATAAGGCTAGGATAAACATTCACCAAATTAAAAAATTTCGGTCATTATTATCAACAATAAAATGGTTTTTGCTCTCAGAGAAATTAATCATGACCATATTCTGAGAGAACTTTCCCTAGAATATGCTATAATAACAATTTCTAGACAGGAGGGATAAAAGGAGGGACCATCACAAAATTCATTCAGGTAGCTAGAATTTAGACTTTCCTTATTGCCAAATACCACAATAAAGTCCCTGTTAGCTTTTCTCTTTAAATGTAGGTGAAATTATGTCACACAAAGAAATGTCTGTATTTTCTCTTTTTGCTCACAGACAGTAGCAATTTTCCTCTTTCATCCTATTAAAGAAACCAACCTGCATACACATAGGCAGGTGCTGTTCTGAGATCCTTGATGATAAATGTTTCTTGTCAACCGGGAAAGTATACAAAGGAATCCTCCATGCCTTTTTGGTCTTGCATCAGCTGAGGAAACCTATCCATGTGGTCCTATAGGTTCACCAGCATCTAACACCCAAATCTCCACCTCTTTTAGGCTTTAAACCTGTACTTCATATCAAGTCACAGATGATTTTGAGACGTTAAAGTTATTTACAACTTAGAAAGCCAGTGGATTTAGTTTCTCAAACTTAGGATTTTTGATTAGTGAAAATAAAGATAAATGGGTACATTATTGGTCATTTCCCCAAAGGATTTGGTAGGTTTCCTGCTAAGGTAAAGCATATGGTTCAACAACAAAATAATAATAATTAATACAAAATGCTTTAATGATGAGTCAGACAAACCTTTGGAAGGAAAACCTTTGTGCCACATTGATTAGGTGTAGACAGACTAAGATAAAGAAACAAAAGGCTGCTTTACATCTCACATATTTTATCCCTCAATGTTTATAAGATATTGAGCAAATCTGATTAAATTAATACCAAGAGAGCTACATATTCTTTGTTCATACCGTTCTTTCAATGAATAATATACGGAATATTTGCACAACTACAATTTTTTGATCCTTTAGGAGGTGTTGAAATTCAGTTTAAAGGCTAAAACAAAAGCTTAAATGGTGTGCTTTCTGTTTTGTGAATCGCAGACACTGCTTTACTGGTACGACACCCAAGATTCTAAGCTGACATCAAAGCAAAAAGAAAAAAAAGATCATCTGAAATGACAGCAGCAGCTGCAGCATCCGCCTCTAAATTAGGCTGCGTTTCAAAGTCTGGACTCAACTGCTAAGCAGTATAAAGACCCAGGAGGAAGGCTGCCCAGAAAAGAGTGAGGCTTCCGACCTAACACATCAAAGTAACACATGCTAGGAAGAGCAATAAACGCATGTGTCCCACATTCACGTGCTGCCTAATTGCATTGGGCTCATGAAACCAAGACAAACCTTCAGCTGATTCCTGGTTTAAGAGAGGATTTGAGATCTTTTCTATGCGGAAAGCTGACACAAATTGGTTGCAGATTAGAGTGTGACTCCGTAACGAAGCATCCCATAATTTCAAAAGATGGTCATTTCAGTGTCATATGGCATCTTCAAAACACTGACTCCTTAATGAAGTAACATATAAACTAACCATTAGGTATAAATAAAAGTTAAAAAATAAGCTTCATAAATGAAGCAAGCCTTAATTTGTACATTCAGGGATAGATGCTTTGAGAAAGGCTTTTTCGTTTGTTTTGCATATAAACTACCAATTTTGAGGGCATTTATCTTCTAAAGCATAAGCTATTTAACGAGAACTTAGAATACTAATATCTGTTAAGAGAGGAGAGAAAGAGTTAGATGTTTTAGATGTAATTTTTGGCAGAAATGCTTACTGCCATAAGGTCTGCATTAAGGGATCATTACTATATATAGACGATGTAATAGATTTAGTAGCACAACTTGCAATGAGATATATAGCAACACACATAAGCTTAATACATTAGAGCTCTGAATTCTTTCATTCTGTGTTCATACCCTTTATGCTCTTTATTTTGCAGCACAACGCCCTATTATTCTGCAAAATACTCTTCTGTATGTGTGAATTGCCAAAGTTAACTTACACAATTACCTGAGGAGACTTTAATTATAATTAGTGGAAGGCTGATAATTAATCCTATTATGTGAAATATTCATGAGTTATCACTGAACATATGCACTAAAAAGAAAACCTCAGAAATATGCAGGGTGATTATAAACAGATGAAAATGGGGGAAAAAATGTAGTATGAAAATTGTAAAATTTTTGGCTGTAAGTTTTGACTAAATAAATATGATTGCAAGGCTTTGAGAGTCAGAAAACCTTAGGATTAATCTCTTTAGTGCTCAAGTGATAAAAATCATAAAAGAAATTCTGCAAGAATATATTGTATCATATATTAAGAGCCTATCTCCAGAATTATGATGAAGGCCCAATTCCATTGACGTTAATCAACTTTGAATTTATGTCTAGGATATATAAATAGATTGAGTCACATTATCTCACTTCATGGAAAATAGAAGCATTAAGTACTTTTCAGAAGGGTGAATCATGTAATGGATCATTTTTCATTATGATGGAATAAAAAAATCATTGCAACCAATTCATGCAGTGGTCCCTACTATCAGTATCTGGTGCTTAGGAGAAAGGAAAAAAAAAAATTCTTTACCTTTGTGACAATTCTGGTTGTTGGGCCTCTCCTCTCTGGACGTTCCTGCATTCCTTAATATCACAAGATTGTCCCGTTACATCATATATGAAGTGACATCAATGAATGCCCTTGGTCAGGGTATAAAACTGGCAGTATGACCAAATCACAAAGGGACCATAGCTCATGTCCTGAAAGGTTGGAATGGATTTGTCCCCTTGAGCTATCTCCCTGATCTACATCTACCCCAAGGCACTTGAGACTAGCCAAGATGGTTTCCTTGAGATCTACCAAGAACAATGTCAGAAAGAACCCAACCTAATAAGAACTTTGGATTTCCCTGGATGGGTAACAGGTCCCCTATTTGGTATATGCCAATCCCAATTCTGCACTGTGTCTTTCTTTTTGAGAGGTACTGACTTTCTCGAAATCTTAACTGACCAATAAATATAACCATCTAAACAACCATATATTATTACAAGCTATTTGATGTTATTTCCATAGCCATAGGTAGTCAGGTACACTCAGTAGTGGCATCAGAGGGAAGAAGTGGCAAATAGATATATGTGTATTGGTCTGTATATGTCGAGTCCAAGTTGGAGAAGGGCCCACAGACTTGAATTTTCATGGATGTACAAGTCAGTGGTACTATCCCTTTGCTTGTGACACCTGCATTTTATCCTTTCTAGTAGCAGTTCTATGCTCAAGGCTAACGGTGACTCTAATTGCACCTATAAAGTCTCAGTATCTATAAATAACTTCACCCTTGTCACAGTTTCTTCCGACTAGATGAAGATCTTTGAGGTGAGACTAAAAACATCTTCAAAATAATTATGTGACTAGCAGTTGTATACACTTTACAGTTTACAAAATTTGTTTCACATATATTATCTTGTTAATTCTCACCAGCAACCCACAGGCATTTTATCATGTCCAATTACAGGTGAGGAAGCTTGAGGTCAGAAAGAGAAATATGCCTCAAACCGCACAGCTAGTAAAGTGGTATAGCCAGGACTCTCCCAACACCTCCTGCGTCTAAGTCCTTTGCAGCTTCTACATCACGCACAACCATCTTCTATCCATTCAGTGTCTCAGAGAGCCTATCATCAGAGGGTTAAATGGGAAAGCAATGACTTTTCCAATGCTTAATCCTTAAAGTTATCCTGAAAATCATTTTTGAGAAGTCCTTGGTTTAGGCTTCTTTGAGATCTTTCATTAATTTATGCCTTAACTGGTTCATAATGGCATCTTGCTATATCAATTCTTAATCATTTCAAAAATGTCTCATGTTTGCTTGGCTTAACATAAAATGAGACAAGACACACTGGAAAGTTAATAAGGTATAAAACGTTAAGGCTGGCTACTTAGATTCTTTTCATTTCTGTTCTATGACAATATCAAGACATTGTTGATCTTTCTTTTTATATGGCATGGGAAATACTCTGATTCAATGTATTCTTAAGTTAGGCAATGTCTTTGATCAGATACCATTATTTATTACTGGGATTTTTTTGTAGTATTAATCCCCAGAAAGTGAAGTCACATCTACTTTAGATTAGGGTGACTCTATAACCTTTTTTATCCAGGGCAATTGCACAAGAAGAAAAAAGCCCAAGTTCCTTCATCAATACCTCATATACTTTCCCCCCTATGAATTTACATAATAAGTATTTACAGGATACCTCCTATAGGTACACATATACTCATGTATGTGGGTATGACTTCTTGAAACAGTCTATAAACAAATACAAATTTTGATAAGTGCTATGAAGCAAAGTAAAGGGTATAGTGAAAGATTGTAAAAATCAGACTAGGCCTCCCTAAGGAAATGCATTAAAAATTAGTTGGAGTTAGCCAAGGGAAAAGTTGGCAGAAGTCCCTTCCATAGTGAGGAATCAGAATAAGTTTGTGTGAATTCCTGTTCAAAGAGGATCTTTGTTCAAGATTCAAAAACAATAATTAAGTACCTATTATATGCCAAGCTCCATTCTAGGTATTGGGGCAATAAAAAGGTTTCTCTCTTGAAGCTCACACTCCAGTAGGGGAAACGATAAAAGAAAGAAGAGGGGGCAAGAGGAGGAGCGGGAGAGATTATGATTTTAGGATAGGGACAAAGTTTTTTTTTTTTTTTAACAAAGAAACAATACTGTAACATGTCATAGAGAGTAACTGGGGTTAGGAGAAGGATGACTTTAGATTTTCTGGCAGAAAAAGCTCCTCTAAAGAGGTGATATTTGAACTGTGTTTTGACTGACAAGGGTGGGCCAGCCAAGTCAAGATCTGAGGGGAGAAGATTCCAGGCAGAGAAAAGAGCAAGTTAATCACCCTAAGGTGAAAATGAGCTTGCTGTATTTAGGCAACAGATAAGCAAAAGCCAGTATGGCAGAAATACAGTGAGTGGGGAGAAGAACTACATTAGAAGGGCTTAAGAAAGTAAGGCTTATAGGCATAACGTAGGGTTTAGCTGTTATAGCTGGGGGACTCAAGGACCCTCGTAAGGAAGAGCGAGAGAACCTGGAGAGGTGGATAAATCATGAGGGTTATTGTAGACTGGATTAAACGGTTTGAATTTTAGTCAGGGCCGTGAGAAATCACTGAAGGGTTTCAAGAAAGTTAGTGACATTCTCAGTTCTGTGTCTTACCTGGTGGAGGATGTCGATGAAAACATGGTTGCCTACCATACATATATCAGTAAACAAAGGATGCTGCAACCATCAGGCCAAGATGGTTAGCCCCAGGAGAACTCAGGACGGAAACTTAATGCTCCTCAATCAAACCATCAGACACTGCAGCCACCCCCAGTGGTGCACCCTGAGATCAGGATGAGATAGCACAGGATTCTGGCCCCAGGGAGCTGAGGTGCCTACCAAAGGAATGATTTCAATGAGCCCAGACTCTTGCATCCTCTCATACATAGAAAAGCACTAAATTCCTTAACTTGAGATGTCTGGTTTTCTTTAATTAACAGCAACCTTTTGACATTCTGACTCCCTGGTCTTTGTTGCAAAAACTCCTATAGTTCCCGGCTCCTCCCTTACCTCTTTGGAGCCGTCCCTCAGAGCTATCTGAGATGCCGTCTCCCAGGCTTAAGTCCTCAGCTTTGTCCACAAAATAAAACATAATTCTCAACTTTTAGGTTGTGCATTTTTTTCAGTCAACAAGGGCTTTTGTGGAGAACAAGAATGGAAGAAGGGTGAGCAGTCAGAAGACTATTTCAGGAGCTCTAGAGAAAGTGAGTGCTGTAAGCCAAATTATAATGGTGGAGGTGGAGAAAAGTGAACCAATTAAAGATCCCATGGTGCTTAGGAAAGCCAGTCGTATTTGACCTGAAGATACTAAAATGCATTCTTTCAAAGAGTATTATGTTAAGTACACCACACACACAAAAAGCAATTTTAAATAGTGCACTAAAAATAAATGTGTATACTTCCTTTCTCTTAACATTAATATTTTCTCTCAGGAATATGCTAAATTGGTTTGTGTCTTTATTAAAACTTTCTGCCTAAGAAGACTTTATCATCATCTTACAGACCCCTGAATGCAGAATTTACATTGAAGAGCTCATATGAATCTTTAACTACATCACCTTAATTAAATTGAGATTTCTTTGTTTTCCCCTGCTGTTTTAATGAGAATATATTCTGCTTTCTGATACACAATAAAAATTGTGTGAATACAAATCCATTATGAACCCTCTGGTTTCAAAAGGAAACATACACTTTGATATTATTAATTGTTTTCAAAAATAAAGCTCCTATGAAAGAGCATGAAACACAGCTATTTACATTCTTAATTTCAAATCAAAATGCTCTTTTCATTACTTCGACAAAGAATAGCAATTGATCCTTTCAGTATGTAAATGAGGTACCTACTGCATGTCAAAATATTCTTTTTCCCCTTTCTACTAATTGGTAACTAAAGTACCAAATTAAAATAAAGAGAAATTTGCCAATTTTCTTATAGAATTCTTACAGGTTAACACTTTAGTATTGATTCTTGCGAGCATTTCTTCTGTTTTGCCCTTTCTTACTAAACTCTTATGCACCAAAAACCAAAGACACATTCCCTCAGTAGAGATAAGACTCACATCTCAGGATATTTTCATGATGGTAGTGGCTATCATGCCCCATGTGCTAAATACAGAAGGGTCAACATGGTTAGAAGCCATTTGGGGAGTAGTGGTGGAAAGTCAAGTGCAGGTCTAGAATTGGGCATACTTTCTTGTTTTGTGTTAGGTTGTAGGTCCCAAAGCCAAACTTCTGGAACTTCAGGAACTCCCCAGAGGTTTAGGTCACAAGGAGACAAATTTAGGGATGTGATTCATTTCTTCCTTGGTCAATGAATTATTGCTCACGTACTATTTGGCATGCATGCTTCTTCTTGATGGACCTTTTGACGTGAAAAGGATATAGTCCCTACCGTCTAAAGATACTACACACTAGAGAAAGCTTTGGAAAAGTAAAAAATAATCAAAATTCAAGGGATGAGTGTAGTAATATGAGGTAGTACCCATTTTAGTAGCATAGAAAGTATGCAGTCCAGGCAGGGGAAAGTATCAAAAATTGGGAAGAGGGGACCATATTCAGAGAAGATGTCCTAAAGAAAGTCCTTTCTATACATAGAAAAAAAGCTCACAGTTACTAAAGGGGAAAGGGGGTGGGAGAGGGATAAATTAGGAGTTTGGTATTAGCAGGTACAACTATTATATATAAAATAGATAAACAACAAGGTCCTACTGTATAGCACAGAGAACTATATTCAATATACTGTAATAAACCACAATGGAAAAGAATATGAAAAAGAATATATATATATATATGTATATATATATATATATATATATGTAATTGAATCACTTTGCGGTATACCAGAAGCTACTACAACATTGTAAATCAACTATACTTCAGTAAAAGTTTTTAAAATACTGTCTACAGAATACCTGTGAGTTGGACAACTGGTGAAGAACACAAAGAGAACAACCCAGGTTGGGCGTAGTGGACACTGTTCATTACAAACCAACATTCTTCCCATTCTTATTCCTTCTTAACAGAACTCTAGTTTTGCCGAGACATCCACCCCTCCCATAAACAACCATATTCTTCAGAAGAAATAAACTTTAGCCCCAGATTCATGAATGGTTCTGATTTTTCTAAGGTAGAGTTTCTGAACCATGACACTCTTGATATTTGGTCCTGGATCATTTTTTGTTCCCCCTCACCTGTGACAGCCAAGATTATCTACAGACATTGCTAAATGTCTGCTGGGGAAGAAAATTACTCCCTATGGAGAACCATAGGTCTAAGGATAATTCCAATGGTTCTGTAATAAGCACAAGATCAAATTCTAACTCTGTTCTGTTATCCACACAATTTTTGTGCCAGAACTTTGTCCTGGAACTGCTGCAGCCATCTTGTTTCCATCCTGAACAAAAAGAGTAATGACCTAAGATAATAGAGGCAAGGTAGAGAAAACCTGAGTCTTTGATGACATTCAAATGAATTCTTTGCTGTAGGGAGTTGTCCTGAATGTTCTGATATATGAAATAGTATATTTATTGTCTAGGACAGTTTGTATTGAAGTTCCTACAAATTACACCCCAGAGATCTTTGATACTGAGAGAAAGCCCCACGTGTACCATCCTGAGCAGGATGCACCTGGGGAACTGCAGGTTTCCAGAATGGCTACCACAAAAATGGAGGTGGTAAAAGGAAGAAAGATGGAGTATGTGACAGTGATTAGAGATGACAGTACTGCGTTCAATGATAAGTAGTGATTGAGAGATGCTGAAGGTTTAAGCAGGGTCAGGATTGGGTCTTTGAACGTAGGTTGGAGAATGGATGAGGAGAGCAAGACCAAAGCCAGAGCTTAGAGTGAGGAGGAAGCTGCAGTAGTACAGGTGGAAGTGGACGGTGGTACTTTAACCTCCACTTTCCAAAAATAGTTTGCTCTTTAGTTTTTCTTCCAAGCATTTGAAACCAAGAGATCAAGTTTCCACTTTCTAGTCATTCTGTTACCTTCCTCGCAAAGTCTGGCTTCTCCTTTGAGGGACGTGTCTTATCCACAGTTACCTGACACAACTCTGGTTGTAGACATAACCAACAAAGGCAGTTCTACTTTTATACTTTCAAGTTAAACAGTGTTCTACATTCAGAAATCTAACTTTAATCTTTACACCCCTATCAACACAATAGCCTCCTAATCACACAATAAATATACCACCAAGGCTTTCACAAAGCTAGAGTGACATACATGGACTTTTCATGAATAGTGACTGAAGGTAGTGAATGAACTCTCAGAAACAGAGCAGGGTACAAACACTAGGTTTTGTTCTAGATACTGGAGCATGCTGAGATCTACCCACTATCTAATTATATCCCACCTGTATTTATGGAGTCGTATGCAACATCTCTGAATGGTTCACATCAGAACTTCTTGTCATGAAGTTAAATTAGGACTATATGTAAGTTTCCATTTTAAGGGTTTGATTATACAACTTTTGATAGTAAATTGTTAAAGATAAACCATACTAGATTAGACCATTTGAAATATACTACTTTATAATTCTCTTTACTGTTTAGCCTACTTGTCTCTGATACTGTTTTACATGGCATATTTCTGCAGGCACTTTTCCCTGCTGAAATTTGCTATCTTAGTTTCTCTCTCTTGTAACACTGATAATACTAAAATTCTACACACACAAAAAAATCTTAATGGTTCGGGAACCAATATCACTGTAGCAAAATAAAAATTATATTTGGAAATGTCAAATACATAGCCTTTATTCTGTTTTGAATAAAGAATGAAACAGACCCAATTTACCATGTTAAAGGGGAAGTACTACACAAAAATCTATGATCAATGTCTCTTTGACATTTAAGTAGCTTTTGTTTTTAAAACTGCATCTACTGTTTTCAGCCCTTTCCTAATGGCCTAATTGACTGGTAAATTTGATTTTATGTGTTTAAAAATTAAACTGTCACATTAACTAGTTATTTATTCATTTTTATTGTCTGCTGAAATAGGTAACTGATATGTTCATGCCCAGACCCCATGGGAATGACTAGAAAGAATGTCCATAAAGCTTTGGAGGTGGTTATATCAGAGAGGGATACTCACATCAGAAGCAGTTATAAGGAGTGTATGATGCTCACATACACATGCATGTTTATAAGGATTTTAATCTTTCACCAATGAGCAGGTGATGGGTATGAGTAATGCCTCTAAATCCCTATGTAGCACAATGGAAAAAAGAATTATCACTTTATCATAGTGTCCCAGAAAACAAAGGACTTCTCAGATCATCTGTTACATCCCTTAGTAAAATTAGGATTAGTTCCAAGAGAATGTCTTCCAGGGCTTCTTCAAAGTTTAGGTTTCTTAGGCAGTGAACATTTCTCTACTTTCCATAATGCTACTGACTTTGGTTAAGTAGCATTTCTAAAAATCATGTTACATTCTCATTTGATCATCTTTATCTTATTAGTTCTAGGTATTCACAAGTTAAACCCATGTCCTTTAACTCCTTTTGTAAGAACTAAAGCTATATTTTTAACTAGGAGCTCTTAAACACAAGAGTTAATATAAATAATTAAAACAAATTATTTATACAAATCCCAAACATAGTTATAAAATGTCTCTGTACCTCCATTTTAAATCTTACCAGCCAAACAATGGCATAGTTTTTATCATTTTGCTTGAGCAAATAATCATTTTGATGTCAAAACACTAAAATATGTAACTGTAAATTAAGAGCCCATTTATCCCCCCCCCAAAATGTCCATCTATCTGAGAAGCAATTCTGTCTCTGGTAGTTTATCCTAAGGAATTAATACAAAGGAAGGAAGAAGGAAGGAAGGAAGGGAGGGAGGGAGGAAGGAAGAAAGAAGAAGAAAGGTAGATATGAAAGAGATTTCCTTATGGGGAAATTAGAAACAACCTAAATGCCTAATGTGGGAATAGTTAATTAAGCTAGTCTTCCACTTAATAAAACTTTATGCAAATTCTGTCTGCTTTATTCAGTACTGATAGCAAACCCTAGTACTGATATATAGTAGGCACTCAAAATATATCTGTTGAATGAATAAATGATGCAGCCATTAACATTTAAATTTGGAACACTATGAAATCAAATGGAAAAAATGCTTCTGATGCAAAGTTTAACAGAAAAGTAAATACAGAAATATATTTATGATTTGTCTGCTATGAAAAACATATGTGGGCAGATGGAAAAGAATTAATGCACAATAATCAAGATTATTTTTGTTTGCAAATTTTCTGTCATGTTTTTCCTCTATACATAAAACCTAAACCAGATATGTACATGGGCAACCATGCCTAGTGCCTTTGGCCCTACACTGATAGCTCAGCCTGAGGGCCATCTCTTTTCTCCATTCCAAGTACAAAGTTTGAGTGCCCACTGCTCCACTCACCTGCCACTTTTTCTATACTTTTCCTTCCCCCGCCCTCTTTTATCTCCCTGACATCCATCTAGCCTGCCTCTCCCAGCATTTTCAATAACAAGTGAAAGACATTTTGATTATGTCAGGCAGAGGGGCTCTACCTGTAACTGGCATGGAACACTTGCTGTGGCTGTGGTTACCAAGGAAAAGTATAATTTTACATCTATCCTCCTGATGTAGCACATTTCATTTCTGATACAAGTTCACAGTGAAAAACCCTGAAGCCAAAATCATGATTTTATAAAAAATTATAAAAATGGAATAGGGTGATAACTATTTATAGATTGAGACAATGAATAGCATAAATCGTGAACATTTTAAAATGGTCACATGACAATTAAATTGGTCTATGAAATGAACACTAAATTTGGGGCAGAAGCAGGAAAATTGGTATTCCATTATTGGCAAATATTCTTATAAAGAAAGCGCTCCCAGTTTTTTTCCTCATTCAGGCCACATGAGCACCTCATCAGTATAGAAAATTATTCTGGAAATAATATATTAAAATTATTCTGTTGTCTGGAAGTACACACAATTGAGCAAAGAGATTATGACATGGAGGGAACATTCCAAGTGTAGAAGGGCTGCTGGTGGAAATGAGGCTGATGGTAGATGAGGACGCACTGTGGTGACGTGATCTCACAGCACATGTAACACTGTTGCAGTTTTAACACTTCTTCATGTGGTTATATGTTTAGAATGGAAGCTTTACCCATACAGGGACCAGGTATCCTCAGCACACAGCATGTCACCTGACATTTTCTGAATTTCAGCCACCCTAAGACTCAACAGAGAATATATTGAGTCCCTGTTTTATGTACCTGTAAGGAAAAAACGTTCGTAAAGATGGAATTATGGCATGCCATCACATGTAAAACTAATCCCAATTTCATAAATGTTAAAATATGGGGGAAAGGTGTCCCTTAGAAGCGCGCTACGGCAGTAGGAACCCCACCAATATGTGTTCAATGAACCACACACCATAAATGTCCTCAGAAACTCTGAAACTTCTGTTTTGCTTTGTGTTCCTTGGTTGGTTACTGCAAAGCCAAGATATACAATGTGCTCTATGTCCTCAAAGACCATAGGAATTATTCAAGTTTATAGGTGAAAAGAAACTCACAGATGAACTAGTCCATACCCTTATTTAATAAAAGCGAAAAATGAGGCTCATGGAGTTGAGGTGACTTGTTCAGAGATCCAATTCCGTGACATCATGTAGCAATCGTAAAACGTCTAAGACTAAAGCTTGTTTTTAATAATTAATCTGTTAGTTCCAGAGATTGAAATAACCCATATCAAAATGGCATTTTATATCAGGTGTTACAACTAAAACAAATCTCTAATACACTATTAAACAATAGTACTATGAATTCTTAAACTCACTGATTTAACTCTAATTCTATTCAACAATCACTTGATTATCACCCTTCTCTGCTGGCACATCCTTTGTAAAATTTTTCTATAAATATGAGACACAGTCGGAAAGTACTGCTATTATTCTAGCAGTGGCCATAAATAAGGAATCATTTTGTAAGGAATGTATTTTCTCAGTATTCTTCCCTCTAAATGTTTCTTAAACTTGACAGCATCACACAATTTATATTCCATCTATGTTTTAAAAATCAGTCTTTAAAATGACTGTTTTGATTTATTGTCATATAATGATAGTCTAATAGGTTTATCTTAATTCTTTTCTCTGCTGACAGAACTGACCATAGCAATAAATTAAGCAGATGTGTTCGCTAAGCTGTCTGCAGTCATGTAAAGATCTTGCCATGGGAAGTTTCAGGCACAGCTGTGGGAAACCCAAGTTTCACCTAAATAAGTTTCATGAGTCTAAAACCACAGATTCCATTGAGATGAGATTTCAGCCTTTGGATTTCATTTGGTATATCATGTTCACACAGTTTTAAAAGAAATAGCAAACTCCGGGGAACTGACTAGCTCAGTAAGCCACTCTAGGACTGACTTTGCTCCATCTGTGGTTCATTCTACCTAAGAGGAAGAATTTACCTGTAGGACCATCTCTAAAATAATGCGGATCTGTGAGCAGGTCATTTCATGCTACCATAACATTTTCATGCAAATGAAAAGTGTTTGAAATGAATATCAAGAGCTGTGTGAGGGGGCTTCTCTGGTGGCAAAAAAAAAAAAAAAAAAATGTGTGTGAAAGGGAACGTCCCAAATATAGAGTGGCTAGGAGACTGGGTCACGTGGATAGTGGAGAAGGTAAAGAGAGGTATATTAATGATGACACTTTGCTTCCATACTCATCTCTTCCTTATACCCTGAGATAATGCATATACTGAGGTATCTGCACCCCTGCACTAAAGCATACAGCTCTGGATGAATTGTCACCCCATATGTCATACCCTGGAGTTAGCTCTTTTGCCTGAAAATATAATTCAGACTTGGCAGCTGCTTTAGTGGCACATCCTACAAACCTTCTAAAACATAGTTCTCCATAGCCAAGATCTTTAAGCTTGAGCTTTCCTTTCCCCCTCCCCGCCCCCCTCTCCTCTCTACCTTCCCCTCTTCTTTCCTCCTCTCCCACTTAAGTGCTCGCCCAGCTCTCAGTGCGTTCTCTCTCTCTCTCTCAAGTTTATTATGCCACTGACTTTTCCTAATGAGGAATACGCAACTTCTCTAGAAGAAAAAGGGATGGCAGATTAAACTGGGCTGACAATTACAAGGTCCTCTTTGATGATCTAGAAAAGCTAGGATGCCTGAACTAAACATACTCTCAAATTAATCACGTTTCGGCTTCCCTGCTGGCGCAGCGGTTGAGAGTCCGCCTGCCGATGCAGGGGACACGGGTTCGTGCCCCAGTCCGGGAGGATCCCACATGCCGCGGAGCGGCTGGGCCCGTGAGCCATGGCCGCTGAGCCTGTGCGTCCGGAGCCTGTGCTCCGCAACGGGAGAGGCCACAACAGTGAGAGGCCCGCGTACTGCAAAAAAATTAATCACGTTTGTCCTTTTCTGTTCCATAATCAAATCTACTACTCTTTTACAATGTGATTTTTCTGTAAAGATAGCCTGTTTATAAATGTTTTTCCCACTATGAGATTTATTTTTCACTAGTTTGTGTATTTTAATACCCAAAATATGATAATCTGCATTTTTTGTTATGGTGGGAAGTAGGGACCTAATTTTTGTCCTATATGATTGCCAACAGACACAAAACTATTTTCTGAATGATCTAGCCTTTCTAATTTGAAATGCTATCTATAACATATTATCACACATACTCACACACATTTGTCTTAGCAGACTCCTTTCTGTCCCATCTTCATCTATTGTACCAGAGCCATATTTGTTAAATATCATTATACTACTTATTAGTATCTGGTAATACAAGTATCGCTCTTAAGTTTTATAAGCAGAATTGGTTCTTTCATATCTTTATTCTCTCATATAAAGTTTTCAGTCATTTCTGTCAAATTATAAAAATAATCCCATTGAAAATTTGCTTGGAAATGCCTTAAATTTGTATATTAATTTAGTCAGGACGAGTCTTAATTGTATTGAAACTTCTTAACTAGGAATTTCTTCATCTTTTTTTTTTTTTTTTTTTTTTTTTTTACGGACTGGGGCACGAACCTGTGTCCCCTGCATCGGCAGGCGGACTCTCAATCACTGCGCCACCAGGGAAGCCCTTCTTCATCTTTTACAGTGTATAAAAGTTTATTTTTATTTACACAGTTTATTCACAGATGTTTTTGCTAATATAAATGGGATTTTTTTCATCACTATATAATTGGTTGTTGATGATCTATAGAGAAGCTATATAAAGAATCTACTGTGGGCTTCCCTGGTGGTGCAGTGGTTGAGAGCCCGCCTGCCGATGCAGGGGGCACGGGTTCGTGCCCCGGTCCGGGAAGATCCCACATGCCGCGGAGCGGCTGGGCCCGTGAGCCATGGCCACTGAGCTTGCGCGTCCGGAGCCTGTGCTCCGCAACGGGAGAGGCCACAACAGCGAGAGGCCCGCGTACCGCAAAAAAAAAAAAAAAAAAGAATCTACCGTGGACTAAGAATTATATTAGGCATCGGAGGTGGAAGATGGAGAAGGACGAAGGGGAGAAGGGGAAAGAGGAGGGAGAGGATGAAGTGCTAATTTAAGTTGCTTGCAATTTAGGTGGGTGAAGCTGTCAAGTAAATCAATGATAACATCACGGTGTGATAAGGTATGAGACAGAGGACATAACGGTGAGCTCCGTCTGTCATGGCCATCTATCCACCATCTTTTCTGTCTACATAGATTTTTATTCCCTGAAATAATTCATCTAAATCATCCATATGATAGAATGGACTTATCTAGCTGGTAGATAAATACTATTTTTCTTGCCATAGAGAAGCTAATTACTTGCCCAATATTACTTCATTGAATTGTTGTGAATCTATTATGTGCCTGACACTTCACTAGGCCACAGTGGAGAATAGAATCGATATAATCAATTCAAACAATTCAAGTATTCACATAGTTTATAGTATATCTGGTCAGATGTAAAACACTTTTCTTTGAAGACAACGTTGCCTGGGCTTGGGCATACACACATGAGTGATTACACACACACACATACACACACAGCTATAAAGATAAAAATAGCATGTATGAGAAACAAAATCATATCCTATTCAAGACCTATAACTACACATTAACTATGTCGGTGTGATAAGGTACATAATACCTTCCCCCAAAGATGTCCACATCCTATTCCTCAGAACCGGTAAATATGTTACTTTAAATGGCAAAAGGAACTTTGCAGTGATTAAGTTATAGATTTGGGGATCGGGAGCTTGTCCTGGATTATCTGTGTGGACCCAACGTAATCACACAGGAGGGTCATGGCCAGAGAGAAAGCAGCGTGATGGCAGAAGACACACACACACACAGCTATAAAGAAAAAAATAGCATGTATGAGAAACAAAATCATATCCTATTCAAGACCTATAACTACACATTAACTATGTCGGTGTGATAAGGTACATAATACCTTCCCCCAAAGATGTCCACATCCTATTCCTCAGAACCGGTAAATATGTTACTTTAAATGGCAAAAGGAACTTTGCAGTGATTAAGTTATGGATTTGGGGATCGGGAGCTTGTCCTGGATTATCTGTGTGGACCCAACGTAATCACACAGGAGGGTCATGGCCAGAGAGAAAGCAGCGTGATGGCAGAAGCAGAGGCCTGAGTGATGCACAGAAGGGATCATGACTCCAGGAATGCAAGTGTCATCTAGAAGCTTTAAAAAGCAAAAAAATGGATTCTCCCCTCGAGCCTCCAGAAGTAATGCAGTCCAGTCAACCCATTTTAGACTCCAGACCTCCAAAACTATAATATATATGAACTGTTTTAAGCCACTAAATTCGTTACAAGCAGCAATAGGAAATTAATACATCTGGTAAATCTGAACTCTTCAGTACAACAGTCACAGCTATCATTCAAATGGTCATAATGCAACCGTTCAGCCTTATGTCTCATGGCAGCCTAACTCGGTCCATTTAAAACAGCAATATAATCAGCACCATCTTCTTGCCTTCCACCTCTTTTCTTAACTTATCCCCAACTCTGGCCATGAAACATCTCCTTCTCTATGTAATTCTTGTCCAAGGCCTACTTTGAAACTGAATCGCAATTCATTTTATTCCACTAATTCACATATTCCCCATTACAGTGGTATCCAAACTACTTTAGCTTTTTTAAACTCAATACTGTGCTTTGTAATTGTTCTTAGCCATCTAAACTGTCTACTGTGCTGCTCATCAGACTATAACTTTCAAAGAAACAGGGGATATATGTGCTTTGGTTTTTATTTATTTTTTAACACCTTTATTGGAGTATAACTGCTTTACAATGGTGTGTTAGTTTCTGCTTTATTACAAAGTGAATCAGCTATAAATATACATATATCCCCATATCTCCTCCCTCTTGCGTCTCCCTCCCACCGTCCCTATTCCACACCTCTAGGTGGTCACAAAGCACTGAGCTGATCTCCCTGTGCCATGCGGCTGCTTCCCACTATCTATTTTACATTTGGTAGTGTATATATGTCCATGCCACTCTCTCACTTCATCCCAGCTTACCCTTCCCCCTCCCTGTGTCCTCAAGTCTATTCTCTTCAGCTGTATCTTTATTCCTATCCTGCCCCTAGGTTCTTCAGAACCATTTTTTTTTTTAAGATTCCATATATATGTGTTAGCATACAGTATTTGTTTTTCCCTTTCTGACTTCACTCTGTATGACAGACTCTAGGTCCATCCACCTCACTACAAATAACTCAGTTTCATTTCTTTTTATGGCTGAGTACTAGTCCATTGTATAAAGCTTTGTCTTGTTCCTGATCTTAGTAGAAATGGTTTCAGTTTTTCACCACTGAGAATGATGTTGGATGTGGGTTTGTCATATATGGCCTTCTTTATGTTGACGTGAGTTCCCTCTATGCCTACTTTCTGGAGAGTTTTTAATCATAAATGGGTGTTGAATTTTGTCAAAAGCTTTTTCTTCATCTATTGAGATGATCATATGATTTTTATCCTTCACTTTGTTAATATGATGTATCACACATTGATTGATTTGCATATATTGAAGAATCCTTGCATTCCTGGGATAAACCCCACTTGATCATGGTGTATGATCCTTTTAATGTGCTTTGGATTCTGTTTGCTAGTATTTTGTTGAGGATTTTTGCATCTATGTTCATCAGTGATATTGGCCTGTAGTTTCCATTCTTTGTG
The DNA here is from genome assembly GCF_003031525.2 of Neophocaena asiaeorientalis asiaeorientalis. Lineage (NCBI taxonomy): Eukaryota > Metazoa > Chordata > Mammalia > Artiodactyla > Phocoenidae > Neophocaena > Neophocaena asiaeorientalis. The sequence continues at coordinate 7,053,225 of NW_020175528.1, forward strand.
ACATCTTTTTCTGGCTTTGGTATCAGGGTGATGGTGGCCTCATAGAATGAATTTTTACAGAGTTTTTTCCTGTAATTGATACCTAGTCTCATAACGTTGTGGTTGGAAAAGATACTTGATACAATTTCAATTTTCTTAAATTTACCAAGGCTTGATTTGTGACCCAAGATATGGTCTATCCTGGAGAATGTTCCGTGAGCACTTGAGAAGAAAGTGTATTCTGTTGTTTTTGGATGCTTTGGTTTTTAGTCATTCTGTTAGGCCCTCCCAACTTTCTCACATCATAGTATACACAGAAAATTATAGAATTTGCACAGCACACTTGAGTAAGTGTATGTGGTTGCTGAGGGCCAGGTTTCTGGCTACCTAGGACCTGCCTGAAGGCTAGGTCAAAACATGAAGGTTACTCAAAACATGGAAATTGAGAAACTCTCCTCAGTATTCAGCACCATGCTACTCATTTAACTGGTGTTTGGTGCACCTTTGTAAACTCTTCTTTCTAACTAGGAATAATAAAGCTACTGGGATTTCTAAAATCAGGTATATGTATATGGTTATCAGAAAAAATATACTTTATACTTTTATAGAACTGTGATTTATGAAGTGTTTTCACATACTACTTCATGTGACTATCACAAAACCTGTGAGATAAGAAAGTAGGTATTATTTGTGCTATTTTATAAATGAAGCTAAGACTTGGAGGGGCAAGTAACTGCCCAAAGCTATGAAATGGCAGAACCAGGACTGGAAACTAGCACTTCTAAATCCATGTTCATTTTTCTTTCTTTTCTGCTCGGATTAATTAAGCTCCCCCACTCCCACCCCACCCAGCTAATAATGATGTTTCTGAAACCCAGTGTAAAATATCAATGAGCTCATTCTTTAAGTTTCAAATGAAAGGTAAAAGCTTATATCCTAAAATCTGGGCTTCTTTATTTTTAAGACTTATTTTCTATTCTAATCAACAAACCATTAGAGAGTACCAGAAATTAACAAAATGCCATGTTTTATCATATTCATCACTTAAGAGAAAGACCCAAGTGTCCTCATACTATTAAACGTAAGTTTTACAGTTAACTTGCTGAGGCAGCCAACTGCAGCCCCAATGGGGAAGTGCTACAAGGTATTTGGAGATAAGAGAATGTCTGAAATAGAGAAACCAGATGCATTATGAAAAATGCGTAGAGGTCTGCATGGCTCTTGGATAAAGAAGACATATACCCCCCCTCTGCCCTTGAGGAATATGAACAGCTAAATTCCTTTATTCTTATATCATCTATTGAAGTCAGCAAGTTCCTCCAGGAAGAATCAATAAGATGGCTGCATACTTAGAAGGGATGGCAGTAAGCTATCCATTACTTCTCTTTTCAGACATAAAATGAAGAAATTGTAATTAATTCAAATTGTGGGGAGAATAATATGGTAACCTACCATAAGCAACATGAAAGCCTACTTAAAATAATAGCATTATCATTCTGGGTACCCCCAGGATCCAGCAAAAAGAGAATAATTCACCATGCAGTTTGTTAATTCTCTGTCACTGAATGATCGTTAATAGGACAGTTCTTTCAAAGGAATGACTCTTCAGGAGCCAAGTGTTTGGAAAGGAGGTTAACTGTGTTCCAAATATTAGAAAGTTTAATTTTCGGTATTCTTCCTTTGTTTATTCCAATAAGCCTTTTTGAAGCAGTGTTCTGTGTCCCCTCTATGTCATGCTAGTTGTGAGTGGTTACTTTTAAAATGGAAAAGCCTTGATGAGGCAGTAAGAAGGACATGGGGAGACTCTGGTGGTAGACATCTAGCTGTGTCTTTTATTAGCTGTGTGACAGACAAGTTATTTAGCTACTCTTAAATCTCCGATTCTCATCTGTAAAATGGGATGATAGAAAATCCTACCAACCTAACAGGAATTGTCGTTTTTAAAAAGATGATACATTTAAAGTGCTCAGCACAGTGCCTAGGGCCCCTTCATCTTCCTCAGTCAGGGTTTCTCTCCCCAGTTTCAGCAATCACTTCCTTCTCTCCCTATGTTTCACATCAGCACAAAACCTTAGACTTGCTGGTGAAGAAACTCCATTTTAGGGCAAAAAATTCAGTTGCATTAAATAAATATTGTTAGGTGAGCAGTAGTTTATTGGAATTTTACATTTGAAAATAATAGTAATTGACTAAATGTCATAAATCAAAATAAGAACCTTGGGTTTCATTTCTTAACATAGAACAAAACCTGTTTTTGTGTTTTCACTTATTCAATGGTGAAATAGAATAAAATGTTGCCATATGGCAATGACTACAGCTACAAAGAGTTATCTAGATATTCATATTCATATACAGCATGCATTTTTTATTCCCTGCTTTTAAAGCTGAATAATTCTTGGGCTTCCCTGGTGGCGCAGTGGTTGAGAGTCCACCTGCCGATGCAGGGGACACGGGTTTGTGCCCCGGTTCGGGAAGATCCCACATGCCGCGGAGCACCTGGGCCCGTGAGCCATGGCCGCTGAGCCTGCGCATCCGGAGCCTGTGCTCTGCAACGGGAGAGGCCACAACAGTGAGAGGCCCACGTACCGCAAAAAAAAAAAAAGCTGAATAATTCTTTAAAAAGCTGAATAATTTTTAAAATAAGACAACAGAATTCAAAAAATCAACAAAAATAACAGTTGTTATTTATAAAGAATTTTTATGCACTAGGCAGTATATCTTAATCCTCCTATTGAAATGGTTACTATTATTATATGGTTTTTTTTACAACTGAAATGAACAGATCAATGAATCATTACATCTCATGACCCAGGCCATCAATTAGAACACCAATGGCACCCCAGAAGCCACCCTTGGGCCCCTTTCAATAACCACCCTCTTGGTCCTCCCCAGAGTTAACTTTCCTGACACTGTATGTCTATAGTTTAGTTTTGCTATTATCTTTTTCAATAGATGGAAAGAGATTACTTAATTCACTGGATGTCTCACTCTTAGGAAGTAACCTAGCTCAAATTTGGACCCCGGTCAAACAGAGAAGCACTGATTCGCTAAACTCTATTGCAATACTTGTCTATTATCCCAAATACAAGTACACATTTAAAGCTGAAGATGAAGATCATTCAAAAGTCATGAAGCTCAGTAGGAGGAAAATGAAAAATCAAACTCAAATCTCTATTCTGGCCCCTTCTACAACCTTTGCACTAAGATTCCATTGGAGTCAGAAACCCAGTTCTGCCTCTTTACATCACTGTGACCCTGAGCAAGTCATTCCAACTCTTTGAGCCTCGGTTTTCTCATGAGTCAAATGAAAACAGTGACTTCTTTTTTGTAGAATTGAGGTAAAGACTAGAGGTGAGCTGTGTAGAGCCTGGCACATTGCAGGTGTTCAATGAACAGAAGCTGTTAAAATTAGCATTATAGTCCTTGGCTCGAAGAACTTTTGCCTGTTCAGCCTATTTTATATCTATACTTTATTCTAGAGAATACTCCAATATTTGGTATAATATCATCGTATCACAGGAACTTTTAAATTTTATAAGGAGAGAATTTTATGAATTTATCTTTTTTAGAGTATGTACTTAATGATATCTAGTTATATCGATGCTTATAAGTATTATTTCAAGTTAACACTATAGGCAAGAAAAACTTCTAACAGCATTTTGAGAATAGAGTGTAATTCTTTTGGTGCAACCAACGAAGACTCATAGAGCAAGACCTGCAGAGGGGAAAAGATTATTTTCCAACCAGTAGATGCCTCCGTGCTGTTTCCTGCTATCATGAAGAGTAAAAGCTACATTTCTAGAATGGTACTGAAGCAGAACAACTCCAATAGGATCTAAGGCCAAAGTCTTGAGCTGTGAAGAAAGCAAGATGACGAGAACAGCAAAAATGAGGAGCAAAAGAGAAATTAATGTCTTAGGAAACCTGCTTGTAATGCATAGCTGGAACCAGTTGATATAAGCACACTTTTAAGATGTGGGAAATGTTTTCCTTTAGGTTTTTTTAATTTTTTTTTTGTGTGTGTGTGCAGTACGTGGGCCTCTCACTGTTGTGGCCTCTCCCGTTGCGGAACACAGGCTCCAGACGCGCAGGCTCAGCGACCATGGCTCACGGGCCCAGCCGCTCCGCGGCATGTGGGATCTTCCCGGACCGGGGCACGAAGCCATGTCCCCTGCATCGGCAGGCGGACTCTCAACCACTGCGCCACCAGGGAAGCCCTTCCTTTAGGTTTTAACCTTGAAAGTGAATCTCCTGTGAGGGCCACTCATGATGTTTGAGACTCAGGCCAACTTCATCAGGCATTCTCTAAACATATAGGGCTACAACAGTAAAAAAAGAGATGGGATTTTAGTACCATAGTCCAGATTTAATCTGTAGCACCATTGAAGGTAATGCCAGAAGCCTCCGAAGAAACAAGTTTGAATTTTCCCATTCCTCATCCCCATTCATACCTAATAATAAATACAAAGCCAATTTTAAAGATGGTGTAGCTAGCTATTTATGAATATGCATGCCTATATATTTACTAATTTCAAAGCAAATAAACACTTTGGAAAAATATCTATTACCCTAACAGAATCACATAAGAATGTTAACTGCAATTAGAAATAGAGTTTTAAAAATAATCATTCAAATAAAGAAATTCCTTAAAAACTACGGCTAATCAACCAGAAGACCTATTTCCCAAGTTTAGCAAATGAACATATGGTTTTTCCCACAGCAAGAATGCTTGGTGTGTGAAAGTTATTTATATTAAAATCCTTGAGTGATTTATTGGGTTTTTTTTTTTTTTTGTAAGTTTATTTTCTTGAAATTGTGTCCAATAGGAGTTTCCTCAGGCTGCCATTAGAGGGCATAAAAGAATAATTGTGGAGGCCAAAATCACGTAGCCCCAAAATTAACCCTGAAGGGAAAACCAACCATTTAATTTTGGTTTCAAAAGAAGAATATACAAAAAATGAATAGTAGAAATAATTTATATGTAAGAAGCTTTGATGAAAGCAGCCATCTATAAAGAAATTAGGAATTAATCGTTATTTTATGTGTAAAAGACAAAAGCAAAAAGCTAAAGTTTTAAGAAGTTTAGTTTGATAACCTCAGAAGTAGTTCCTATGCATTAGCAGTCACTAGAGTACATGATAAAAAAAAAAAAAAATAAGAGAAAGAAAGAGGCAGTGATCAGGAAGGGAAAGAGAACCACACAGAGAATGACAGTGGTAAAATCTCATCTCAAATTTTGACTCATGACATGTAAAAAAGTATTAAAGAAAAAAATCAGGAATATATCATTCTTTGAGAAGTATAGGATCGATTGATTTCATGGCTCCAAAGTCTTTTTCCCCCAACTGCCCGCTCTCTGGTTTACCTGCATAACTTTCTTCTTACCTAAAGGCCATGACAACAAAAACTCAGTCTAAAGAAAAACGGATCTCAAACACAGGAGAATAAACCAAATCTTCCTATCCTTTGTATCACTCACTGTTTTAAAGGATTTTAAACATATATGCCACTCCTAAATACCACGCTTAAAACTTGCAAAGTTAATGGATTCATATCCAATTAGGAACATATTTCCTCCCCCAATAAATGTTAATGAAGTTGGTACCAACCTATTCAATGTATTTATAACTCAGGGGACAAAAGAGACAACCTATATTTCAGATTAATATAAAACCCTCTTTTATATTGGCTGTCTCCTTTGTAGCAATCACTCTCACCTTTACTGAATTCCACAGTAAATTTATGATATCGATCCCTTTCTTTAATTTATAAAACAGTAAAATCCCAAGATCGCCTTCAAACAGAAGGAACACAGTCACAATATGTTTCTATCACACTATGAAGACTGTTAAGACTCCCAATAGGGCACTTTGACTTAAATTCTATAAATTTCCTGCTTAAATTTTCAAACAGGGGAAACCAGGGATGCATATAAGAACATAAACCCACCTTTCGGTGATGGTTCTGTACTAGTCTGTATTGCTAAAGGGTATAAAAAGGGCCATAAAGGAACTGGAATTATACTGAACAGGATCTCAGACTCCACAATCTATTTGTAAACACAGACCTCTGGAAAGTGCACAGAGACAGATGGGGAAAATATTTTTAACTCTGTGGGATGGAGGGAGGCACTTAGCAAGCCACCTACCCCGTAAGACCCATTCTGAATGACCAACAAATCTATCTGACAGTTATAAATGAAGCAGGTAGAAAACAGTATCTACGTATGTTAGATACACATCTCATTTTTTTGTTTCATTTCCTACAACATTTAGTATGTAGACAAAACTCATATAAGAGCTAAAAAGAAACTAAATTTTGGAATTTATCCTTCATCTTAAATTCCATCATGAAAGACTTAAGATATATCTTTGTTGATATTCCCTGTCTTTAAGAAGTACAGAAAATGGGAATATGTAGCTAAAGTAAGTTGGGGGGTTCCTTTATCTAGATTGAAAAAACAGTTGTGGCTTCCTTTCTGATTATTCAAGAACAATTTCATCTTAAGGCCTCAAACCCCTCTGCTCTTTTGTTTCATAGATATTGTCATCAAGTTACAGCTGTATTTTTATTAATTTGTCTCCTCCTCCAGAATATTAGTTATTTGATGGTAGAAACTTATTCTAAAAACAGAAGCTGGTACAGAAAAGGCCCTTGATACATTTTTGGTGTATTAATCTGACTGAGGAAAGGCTCAGCACCAAATAAAAATATCTTCAGGTCTATAATTTATAACTATACTTATTTGTTCTCTTTAACAACATTTATTGAGCATTCATTATATGCCAGAGACTGTCACAGGCACTGGAACACAGCAATAAATACGATGATTAAAAAGGTCCCTCGCCAGGCTTCCCTGGTGGTACACTGGTTGAGAGTCCACCTGCCGATGCAGGGGACATGGGTTCGTGCCCCTGTCCAGGAGGATCCCACATGCCGTGGAGCGGCTAGGCCGTGAGCCATGGCCGCTGGGCCTGCACGTCCAGAGACTGTGCTCCGCAATGGGAGAGGTCACTGCGGTGAGAGGCCCGCGTAGCACAAAAAAAAAAAAAAAAAGTCCCT
>NW_020175528.1:7060307-7086341 GCF_003031525.2 Neophocaena asiaeorientalis asiaeorientalis
AAAAAAAAAAAAAAGTCCCTTGCCTTTACAGAGCTTACCTTCTTTGGGGGTAGCCAATAAGAAAAAAGCATCTGCAAATAAACAAGACAATGATAAGAAGAGAGTAAGTGCCAGGAATATAAAAGGAGTCTAACACACATAGGAATAGTAAGGAGTTCCTACCTTCACAAAACAAAACAAAAAAAACACTTCTGTTTGAAGAATACGAAAAACTTAGAAAGATAAAAGAGCTGACAGTATCATAAGGGTGTGATAAAAGGCCTTCAACTAGTATTATGTGCTGCCTTGACATCCGAAAGCAGGAAAGTCTCAAAACGGCCTAACCTCAAATTCCTCTCCCAACTCTGCTCTTGTGTACAATGTCACCTAGCTGAACACTCCTTATCAGATGTACCAAAAATAGTTCCTGCTTATCCCTGAATAGCAGGTTTCACTTCCCTGCCAGCCCTTGGAATTATTGAAAGTAGCCAATCATAGCTTCCCACAGCAACCAGGGGAACATCACATTTTTACTGCTACAGAGCCTGCTTCCCACAGCCCTTGCTTGTTTTGTTCACTGTGTTCCTGAGTGCAAGCCCTGTGTAGCCTTGGGTGGTGTCGGATGTCTTCCTCCCCAGGGCTGGGAGTTTATGTGATTAATAAACTGATGTCAATGTCATCTGTCTCGTGTTGAGTGTGGTGTGCTCAGCCATCCCCATAACACTAGGGTGGGAATCCCTCACCACCACCATTGTGACTAGGAGACAATCAAAACAAAGGGTCCTACATTTCCAGCTGGATGTCCCACAAAGAAAGACAGTGTCCTTTGTAATTCCATGCAAAGAGTACTAGCCTTGCACCCAGAAACTCCAAGACAAATCTTTTCAGCTCCCTTGAGCCTCACTCAGTTTCCTGAATCAGTAAGATGAGTATGTCCTTAATACTTACTTTGAAGTTAATTTCAAGTGAAAGAATGTTTGAAAAGTTCCCAGGCACATTGTATATTCCCAAAATGTGTTTGTCTTTCTTACACAATGTCCTTAGTGGTTCATTAGACTTTGGATAAAGAGAGGTTGTCCCATATCCCTGACACCTCAAATGGCTTCCCATGGTTATGCCTTTGAAGGTACCTTTTCCCCTCTTACCCCTAGTTGTTCCCCCTATCTAAAACCTTCCTAGCTTTTACCAGGATGAAGTATTCTTTCAATTGTGTTAATACCCATAACACCATGGCACAGATTTGACACTTCTGATTCATGAGCATCTATTGCTATTTTTTTCTGTGAGTTCATGTCATCTCCCCAACCAAGAGTCCACTCTTTAACTCCTTTAACATACTGCTTTACATCTCCAAAGTCTTGTACATAAGTAAAGAATACATGTCAATAAACTGAGGTGGATGGATCTAGAGTCTGTCATACAGAGTGAAGTAAGTCAGAAAGAGAAAAACAAATACCGTATGCTAACGCATATATATGGAATCAAAAAAAAAAAAAGGGGTCATGGAGAACCTAGGGGCAAGACAGGAATAGAGACACAGACCTACTAGAGAATGGACTTGAGGACACCGGGAGGGGGAAGGGTAAGCTGGGAGAAAGTGAGAGAGTGGAACGGACATATATAATACCAAAAGTAAAATAGATAGCTAGTGGGAAGCAGCCGTATAGCACAGGGAGATCAGCTCGGTGCTTTGTGACCACCTAGAGGGGTGGGGTAGGGAGGGTGGGAGGGAGACACAAGAGGGAAGAGATATGGGGATATATGTATATGTATAACTGATTCACTTTGTTATAAAGCAGAAACTTACACACCATTGTAAAGCAATTATACTCCAATGAAGATGTTAAAAAAAATGTCAATAAACTCACAAAACATTTATCATCGTACCTCTCTCTTCCTTTTTGCTTATTCTGGAATAAAAGCACTGGTGAAAAAATATTTGGAATTTGCATCAACACAGAGGTTATATGTTATAATAAGGACATGTCTCATAGTGAAAATAGATTTAAACATTCTAAAGTTTTGACATGAGGGTTAAATATATTGAGGGTTTGTTTTGATTATTGGACTCTGGACTCTTAAGGTATTTGTATTTGCACAGGAAATTCAATTTATAAAAGTAGCTAGCAAAACATATGCAGAGCCATTATTTACTTTCTGTAGGCAGGTTCTCAACCATTAAAGCTTTGTTTTTTATAACACTGAAAAACAGGAAGTTTTCCATCTTGGCAAGGTACCACACAGCCCTACAGCAAAGTGATCAACTCCTGAGACTCCTGATTGACTGGATGGATTAAACAGACTTCCTAAAATGCCTCCAAAGCTATCAAAGAAAGAAAGAAATCCTATCAGTGATGGGTACACTGTCATCTCCTCAGCGCTCTTTATAAAACCTTTTATTTACAATGTATTCCACAGCAAAAGAAATTTCTAACCTCTAATTGAAATTGTATTACTGTTTATAAACACATCTATATGAACCCATTTTAGATACTGAATAAGCAGCTAAAAAATGAAACCCCCGGAGTAACAAAAAGGCAACTGGCTGGCCTGTAGGCATATTTTAGTTGAACAGCATAATGCTTTAAATATTTGAACGCTAATGCTTTCAAAGAGGGCAAGTACTGTCACATTTCCTGAGGACTTTGTTAGTCCCTCCTGTCTCACGCCTGGCTTGATTCCTACCTGTGCCTACATCAACCTTTCTCACCCACAGTGTTTTGAGTCTGCAGAAACATCTTTAAGAGGCAGACAGGTCCTAGAAAAATAACACTGAAAGGGAAAGTCAGATATCCTGGTTGCTAATCATGTCTCTAACTACCTGTGTGACCTTGGGGAAGTCACCACATTTGCCTGGACCTCATTTATGTCAACTGAGAAATTAGAAGCTCAGCTAATTGCTGATGTCACATCCAATATAAGTCCCAAAACATTCCTTATACTTTGTGATAACTAGAAATTGTTTATCACAAAAACCAAAAAGATGAAAGAAATTACGCTTTTCCACACTAATCAATCATCACTTACACTGCAATTTTATCCGTCTTTGATAATGTCTACTCACCACCAAGCAGTTGTTGGCACACCTTCTGATAATTCTTTTTTAATTATATTTTAACCATCTCAAATCCATCACCAAAATTTTTGAAGTCACTGTGGTATTTGAAAATTCCTTTCATCATTCATTCACCAGTATTTCCTTTTAAAATAATGGAACTACCAGGGTTTTCTTTAAAAGAGAGAGAGAGAAATAATGTGTCATATTGTAATATTATGGGAGAGTTTATTGAAATTGTAATGTTACTTTGACACCAGCAGTATACGTTTTATGGAATGATTAGCTTTTAATACATAAAGCCTTTAAATGAGAAGAAACATATTAGACTTGCTTTAAACTTTTTAAAACTTTTTTAAAGTATTTTTAAACTGGCTTTTACATTTTTGAGACCTCAAAGTACAGGTCACAGGGACCTTAAGGTGGCATTCTTAGTGTTCAGGGATGACTCTCCTGCTGGTGCTCAGTGGATGCCAAGTCACCATAAAAAAAGTGCATTGTTGGATGGTGGCATGAATCACTGGGAGGGACAGATTCAGGACACCTCCTCAAAAGGCCCTTGATAAACTTTTCTACATTTTTTCTTAGGCACATGTTATTATTCAAAACAAATTTCTACAGTAATTGCAAGTATAGTCCCAGTCACTCTCTATTTGATGTAATAGAAATGTTTAAAATTTTAGGATTATAAGTCATTCTATATGCCTAATTTAAAGACTTAGCCAAGGCTTTAAAAACAACTTCAAGATATATTTACATTAAAATGTACCATTTTCTGACAGCTTCAAACACAATTTTATTTTAAATTCAGAACAGAAAGTTCAACTTAAGAATACTGAAGATGGGCTTCCCTGGTGGCGCAGTGGTTGAGAGTCTGCCTGCCGATGCAGGGGACACGGGTTCGTGCCCCGGTCCGGGAGGATCCCACATGCCGCGGAGCGGCTGGGCCCGTGAGCCATGGCCGCTGAGCCTGCGCGTCCGGAGCCTGTGCTCCGTAACAGGAGAGGCCACAACAGTGAGAGGCCCGGGTACCCCCCCAAAAAAAAAAAAATCTTAATAGTTTTATACGGATTAAGAAGGAGGGAAAGCACTTTAACAGTTGAAAAGCGAAATAAATAGGTTAACATAAAAGAAGCTTCTTTTGCTTAAGTTAAATCTATTTTTTAAAATCACATGCTAGAGTATCTCTAACCAAAATAAAGATTAAAAAATAGCTTCTAAACTAACCAATGAGAATTGGAGAGTCATAGGAAATACCTATTGTTTTCTATTGGCACAAATACTGGTAAAAAATTTTTGTGGTACTTGTTTAATTTAGAACAGTAAAATCCATAGTTTTTGAAATATTTAAAATTGTTTGAAGCATAATAGACTTTGAAAATAGATACCATATTGTTCAAATTTACACCTGCAACAAAATGACATATTGCATTTCTAGGCTGTTTAAAGAAAATAAATACTAGTTTTCTGAACTTGACTTCATAAGGAGTTTAGTTATTCTAAGCTTTCTATTGATATGAACTAAATAAGTACGGTGTTTAACTTTAAAAGCACAGTCATGGCAGCATTTGGCAAGCACATATGAAGAAAACAGAGTTTACACCACAGATAAAACAAACAGGCAACTTCTAGCCCTTTAGCTAGAAGACCCAATAGGGAAAAATTAAAACATAATAGAAAGAAGCTTGTTTTGAACAAATTACAACTATATAAGATTTATACAGCTTAAATATAATTGGTTTTCTTTGCATCCCAATATTATGATATATATTAAAATATATTGAATTCATGATATAAAAATTATATATATGTGTGTATACATATGTTTACATATGTGTGTATATATATATAAAATATATGAAATTTTGGATACATACTGCTTTGAGAATATGGCAATTTGATTCTGTAATCTTTTCTGAGGCCAATGACATAATTCATTCTAGGGCTTTAATAATTTAAGTTTAAAAGGAATTATTAGTTATTTTGCATGTCACCCAACCTAACATTCTAGATATTTTTGACATCATACCTGTTACAAAAAGCCTTGTGGTTATCAGTTATCTCACCATCTCTACACACTTCCAGATATCTTTACCTTATCTACTATTCATCTAATGTTCTTCAGTGATTTTCATGCCATTTCCCTGCTCAAGAGTTTAAATTCTTCAATTTGGATTTCAAAATTTTTCACTCATTCTTTCATACATTCATTTAATAAACATCCCAGTGTTCCAGGGACTGACGTCCCAGCATGGACATTGCAATATAAAGATTAATCATACGTAGGCATTATTTAAATGGCAACAAAAAATAGCTAGTGGCAATACCATGTGATGAGGGCTGTGATGGCACAGAGAGTTATACTGTAGGATTGTAAAACATAAGCACCTATTCCATATTGTGGGGAGGGGCTGGTAGAGGGGTTGGTAAGGATGAAGGCAAATCAAAGGAGGCTTCCTAAAGAAAATGGTGGTATTAGATCAGGGAAGGCCTTGTATATTACACTAAGAAACCATAATTTTATTCTGAATGTTTGTGGAGATCATTGAAAGGTTTTAAACAAAGGAATTATATGATCCACTTTTCTGTTTAGAAAAATCACTAAGGCTGCAATGTGGCCAATGGACTGAAGAAGATCAAGACTAGAGACCAGAAGGCCAGTAAGGAGACTAATGCTGTAATTTAAAGAAGAAATTGTAGAGGCCCGGACAAAGAAAATAGCCATGGGATTAAGAAGAAGAAGAGTCAAAAGATAATTAAAAATAGAATTGTTAGGATTTGGTTGCTGATTAACCGTGGAGGTATGAGAGAAAGCAGATTTTGAACAACGTGCGATTGTAAGGGTTCACTGAGATCGTGAATAGAGGACGAAGAACATACTATTAGGATGAGCATGAGCTCAGTTTTGAACACATTGAATTTGAAGTGCCCATGGAATAGCCAAAGGGTAATGTCCAGTAGAAAACCAAATGTCTCACTCTCTCCCTCCCCCCTCCCCCTCCCTTGTAATGGACTACAGATATAGATTTGAGAGTCATGCATATATGGTACCTGAAGCCATGAGACTGGAATAAACTATTATTAAAGTGGGAAAAGTAGAGCCCAAAATGTATACAAACAGTAGTCAGACCAGGGGAAAACCAAGAGACTATGGTAACATATAAGTTCGTAGAAATGAGTTTATAATAGTAAGGAGTGACCAACCAAGCTTTAGAGTATAAAAACTGGGGAAAAAATGTGATTATTGATTATCAGTGATTTTGGCAAGAGCCATTTCTAATTGCTTGTAGAGGAAGCCAGGTGGCAATGGATTTTTAAATTTATAGGAAATTAGATGTGATGGAAATGTCAACATTCTCAGTGAAAGAAACAGCAGTAACTGAAGGGATTCCAGTAACTGTGTAGAAGGAAGATATTTTTAAGCAGGTTCTATACCTGAGCAGGTAGAGCCAATGGAGAGGGAGAGAGAGATTAAGAGTAGGAGAAAGGCAGCAAATGATTAACTAAGGCTCCTGATAAGTTAAGAGGAAATGGAATTCATAGCTAATGCTGAAGAAGTAGCCTTGGAAAGGATGAGTGTTATCTCTTTCACTAAAATTGGAGAAAAGAAGCAAAAAATGAATGTGTATATTAATATGAAGATTAATGTTAATTAATATGCGTTCCTCCTCCCAATACTCTCTCACCAAGGAATGGAAAGAAATTCAAAGGCATGTAATAAATATTCAGATATGAATTTGGAAAAAGCAAAAAGTCACATCTGTTGGCATCTGTGTGCTTTGAAGTAAGAAAGTTAACCATCAGAGATATTTGTAGACTTACCAATAAATTAAATGAAATTATTCACAGAAATGGATAAAAATTATATGAAAAAGTTTGTTGTTATTTATGGTCAGTCTATTAAATAAGTAAACTGTACTTAAAATACTAATTTAATAGGATAATCTCTTTAAAGAATCAAGTTGTTGCTAAGTCAGTGTATGAAACAGCAAAAGACACAAAGCAAGACTGATAAAAGTCCTCTGAGGAGGACTATAAGAGGTGAGAGAAATGAACCTGGCACCGAGAGTTAGGAAGTGGCTTTGATATCTAGTCAAAGTGATGTAGGGAGCCACTATAAGCTCTGAAATAAGAGAGAAACATGAAAACAGTCTTGTGCAGAAACACAGAAAGCTTGGAGTTTACCTCAACATCTAACTTTCTTCACATACTGGTTGAATTCTGGTGCTCGAACAATGAGGCTGTGTGATTTTTGAGGAATTATTATATGGCATAATCTCATTGTTATACCTTTGGACATGTATTTTTCATGCCAGGATTAGAAAAGCATTCTGATTATTTCTAGCAGGATCTGTGCTTGGGTTTGACATTACCTTATCTTAGTTCACTCTCATACTCTACAGTGAAGCCATCTGGAGCTTTCTACCAATAGAAGAGGTAACAGATAAATAGGGAATGGCTATATTTAAGTTTCTTCCTTGAAGTATATCCTGCAATACTTGACTTTGTTCCCTCCAACACACTAAAACTGAAACATTCACAATGGCCTGAAACTGGTTGACTGAATAGGTTGTATTCAATTTTTAAATGGCCACAGTGCATCTTTTCTTGGAAGATTCTTTTCATTCTTATCTCAATATTTAATTAAATAGGATAGAGACTTTCAATTCTGGTTAAGATGGAATAAACACACTTCATCCTGTCTTTTTCTCTGAATGCAGCTATAAAACTTAAACAGAATGCATGGAACATCTTCAGGCTCTGAAAAGTAAATAGTACTAGGCACATTGGGGAAGAATGCCAAAATAGAAGTACCTTCAAACTGGCAGTGAATTTACCTTATTCTCCCCTAATAGTAACTACCGGTCTGAACTCAACACAATTTGAACATGAAGTGGACACGGGCACAGACAGGGAAGAAGCTAAAAGAAGCTCTCCAATTCTGGTACAAAGAAAAGAAAAGGAGTCTCTTAATTCTCAGAGAGGGTGAGGAAATTTCCCCATATTTTTATTTTTCCCTCTTCTCCCCATTCTCTGGAACTTAAGTGGCAGCAATGACAGTGGTATATATGGAGGTTTGCAGTAGCCTAAAACTCTGATGGAAAAGAACCTTCCTCTACTATCTGAGGAATGTGCATGGGGAGAACTTCCTTTATTGTTTTCTTTCCTGTCATTGCAAGAAATGGGCACAGTCATGAAAAGTACAGAGCAGAGTAAATGAAGTACCAGCTTTCTAGTGACAGAACCAAAAAGAGAAGTCTCAGAGAACCAGAAGAAACTGTGGAAAGTGTGGAGCCAGGGAAAGGGGAGCCCAAGGGGAGAGAAATCCAAAAATCTCTTTATGAATGAGGCTTAATCTTGAGCTTTTCACATCTGAATCTGATGCTATTCAGGACACCAAAAACCTGAAAACTTAACATAAAGACCATTGCTCAAGTTCCAGATTGGCCAATGGGTGACACACACCAAAGACAAATCCAAATAACACTGAAAAATCTTTAAGAACAGAACTTATATTGAAACTGCCATCCACAGAGACTGGGTGGAACCTGTGGCTTAAACTGAATTAGGTCAAGAGTCTGCAAAACAAAAACGTCAACATTTTATGTAGGATTAAAATTAGACCTAAAATCCAGTAACAGTATTCAAAATATCCAAGATACAATCAAAAACTACTTGGCATGTAAGGATCAGGAAAATCTCAACTTGCTTGAGAAAAGTGAATCAGACAACAACACAGGGATGAGACAAATGTTGAAATAATATAACAAACACTTTAAATCACCTATTATAATCATACTCCAAGAGGTAAGGATGAACCCTTTAAACAAATAGAAAGTCTCAGCAAAGAAATAAAAGAAATAAAGGAGAAACAAAGGGGAATTTTAGAACTGAAAATTACAATAACATATAAAACACCAAATTGATGGGCTCAATAGCAGATGGATATGACAGAGGAAAGAATCACTGAACTTTGAAAATAGATCAGTAAAAAGTATTAAATCTGAAAACAAACATAAAAACATTATAAGAAAGGAACAGTCACAGGGACTGTTAGACCTTACCAAAAAGTAAAACATTTGTGTTATTGAAACCTGATAAGGAGACAAGATAGAGTATAATGCAAAAAAATTTTTTGATGGAATAATGATTGAAAACTTCCTAAATTTAGCGAAAGACGTAAAGCTACAGATTCCAGAATCATAGTACACCACAACAGGATAAAAACAAATCCACAATCGTATACATCATAATTACTGAAGGCAAAGAAAAGAACTTTGAATACAATCAAAGAAAAGTGACAGAATAATGATAGGGGAATAAGGATTCAACTGGCTTCAGAGTTCACATCAGAAATAGTGGTGATCAGAAGGAAGTGAAACAATGTTTTTAAAGTGCTGAAAAAGATGAACTATCAACCCAGAATTCTACATACATCAAAAATATCCATCAGGAATAAATGGCAAGTAAAGGAAAACTAAGATTTTGTTGCCATATGACCTGCTTTAAAACACTTACTAAAGAATTCATTTCAGGCCTAAGGGTTAGGATACCAGAAATGTACTTGTAACATCAAAAAAGAAATGAGAACAAATGGTATGTATCTGGGTAAACAGACTATCCTTCTATTGAATTCTTTCAAATATGAATAAAAGTTGAAAGCAAAAAAAATTACAACATGGTTTGAAAAGGTTTTTAATATGTAGGTGTAATACAAAGAAAAACTCCAACATGGTGAGGGGGAAGATAAAGTCTTTATCTTTACTATAGTAAGGTTTCTATATTCCATGTTAAATAGTAAAATATTTATTCTAAGTAGACAGTGAAAATTAAGTATTTATACTGTAATCCCTAGGGCACCCACTAAAGAAAATATAAAAATAAAAATAGTCAAAATATAATAGACACATTTAAATGGAATAGTAAAAAACATGTTCAGAATAACCCAATAGGAGGTAATGAAGGGGAAACAGAGGAATTGAACAAAATAAAGTGACAGACAAAATTCCAAACAAATAAAATTACATTAAATGCACATAGCCAGAGTACATGTAAATGTCAAGGAGAGACGCTGGAAGAATGATTTTTTTTAAATGATCCAACTATATGCTATCTACAAGAAATTTACTTCAACTGTAATGACAGAGGTAAGTTAAAAGTACAAGGATGGGAAAGAGATACCATGCATGCCATACACACTCAAAGGAAAGCAGAGTGTTTAGGTTAATATCAGATAGAGTTCACCTTGCAACAAAGAAAATTACTAAGGACAAAGATGAACATTACAAAATGAAGAAGAGTCAATTCACCAAGAAGACACAACAATCTTAAAGTGAGTATATGTGAAAACAGAGCTTAAAAATACTTGAAGCACCCACTGTCATCACTTGTATTCAACATAGTTTTGGAAGTCCTAGACACAGCAATCAGAGAAGAAACAGAAATAAAAGGAATCCAAATTGGAAAAGTAAAACTGTCACTGTTTGCTGTTGACATGATACTATACATAGAAAATCCTCAAAAGACAAAAGAGAAGCCTCAATGAGATGGAAGGAGGGGCACAATCTTGATAAAATCAAATCCCATAACCACTGGGTGGGCAAATCACAAACTGGAGAACAATTATACCACAGAAGTCCATCCACTGCAGTGAAGGTTCTGAGCCTGACATCAGACTTCCCAACCTGGGGGTCTGGCAATGGGAGGAGGAATTACCAGAGAATCAGACTTCAAAAGCTAGTGGGATTTGACTGCAGGACTTCAACAGGACTGAAGGAAACAGAGACTCCACTCTTGGAGGGCACACACAAAGTAGTGTGTGCACCAGGACCCAGGAGGAAGGAGCAGTGACCCCACAGGAGACTGAACCAGACCTACCTGCTAGTGTTGGAGCATCTTCTGCAGAGGTAGGGGGCTACTGTAGCTCACTGCAGGGACAAGGACACTAGCAGCAGAAGTTCTGGGACGTACTCCTTGGCATGAGCCCTCCCAGAGTCCACCATTAGCCCCACCAAAGAGCCTGTAGGCTACAGTACTGGGTCTCCTCAGGCCAAACAACCAACAGGGAGGGAACTCAGCCCCTCACATCAGCAGACAAGCGGATTAAAGTTTTACTGAGCTCTGCCCACCAGAGCAACACCCAGCTCTACCCACCACCATTCCCTCCCATCAGGAGACTTGCACAAGCCTCTCAGAGAGCTTCATCCACCAGAGGGAAGACAGCAGAAGCAAGAACTACAATCCTGCAGGCTGCATAAAAAACACCACAATCACAGAAAGATAGACAAAATGAAAAGGCAGAGGACTATGTCCCAGATGAAGGAACAAGATAAAACCCCAGAAAAATAACTAAATGAAGTGGAGATAGGCAATCTTCCAGAAAAATAATTCACAATAATGATAGTGAAGATGATCCAGGACCTCGGAAAAAAACTGGAGGCAAAGATTAAGAAAATGCAAGAAATGTTTCACAAAGACCTAGAAGAAATAAATAACAAACATAGATGAACAATACAATAAATGAAATGAAAAATACACTAGAAGGAATCAAGAGCAGAATAATTGAGGCAGAAGAACGGATAAGTGACCTGGAAGACAGAATGGTGGAAATCACTGCCATGGAAAAGAATAAAGAAAACAGAGAAAAGAGAAATGAAGACAGCTGAAGAGACCTCTGGGACAATATCAAATGCACCAACATTCGCATTATAGGGGTCCCAGAAGGAGAAGAGAGAGAGAAAGGACCCAAGAAAATATTTCAAGAGATTATAGTCGAAACCTTCCTTAACATGGTAAAGGAAATAGCCAAAGTTCAGGAAGTGCAGAGAGTCCCAGGAAGGATAAACTCAAGGAGCAACATGCTAAGACACATAGAAATCAAACTGACAAAAATTAAACACAAAGAAAAATTATTAAAAGCAACAAGGGAAAAACAACAAACATCATACAAGGAAACTCCCATAAGGTTAACAGCTGATTTCTCAGCAGAAACTCTGCAAGCCAGAAGGCAGTGGCATGATGTATTTAAAGTGATGAAAGGGAATAAGCTACAACCAAGATTACTCTACCCATCAAGGATCTTATTCAGAGTCAATGGAGAAATCAAAAGCTTTAAAGACAAACAAAAGCTAAGAGAATTCAGCACGACCAAACCAGCTCTACAACAAATGCTAAAGGAACTTCTCTAAATGGGAAACACAAGAGAAGAAAAGAACCAACAAAAACAAACCCCAAACAATTAAGAAAATGATAATAGGAACATACATATCGATAATTACCTTATATGTGGATGGATTAAATGCTCCAACCAAAAGACACAGACTGGCTGAATGGATACAAGAAGAAGATGCGGTCTACAAGAGACCCACTTCAGACCTAGGGAGGTGGGTACAGAGTGAAAGTGAAAGGATGGAAAAAGATATTCCATGCAAATGGAAATCAAAAGAAAGCTGGAGTAGCAATACTCATATCAGATAAGATAGACTTTAAAATAAACAATGCTACAAAAGACAAGGAAGGACACTACATAATGATCACGGGATCAATCCAAGAAGAAGATATAACAATTATAAATGTTTATGCACTCAACATAGGAGCACCTCAATACATAAGTCAAATGCTAACAACCATGAAAGGGGAAGTTGACAGTAACACAATAATAGTCAGGAACATTAACATCTTGCTCACACCAATGGACAGATCATTGAAACAGAAAATTAATAAGGAAACACAAGCTTTAAATGACACAATAGACCAGACAGATTTAATTGATATTTATAGGGCATTCTGTCTGTAAACAGCAAATTACACTTTCTTCCCAAGTGCACACAGAACATTCTCCAGGATAGATCACATCTTGGGAACAAATCAAGCCTCAGTAAATTTAAGAAAATTGAAATCAGATCAAGCATCTATTCAACCACAATGCTATGAGATTAGAAATAAATTACGGGAAAAAAATGTAGAAACCACAAACACATGGAAGCTGAATACTACACTACTATATAACCAAGAGATCACTGAATAAACCAAAGAAGAAATCAAAAAATACCTAGAGAAAAATGACAATGAAAACATTATGATCCAAAACCTATGGAATGCAACAAAAGCAGTTCTAAGAGGGAAGTTTATAGCAATACAATCCTACTCAAGGAACAAGAAAAACTTCAAATAAACAATCTAACCTTACACCTAAAAGAACAGTAGAAAGAGGAACAAACAAAACCCAAAGTTAGCAGCAGGAAAGAAATCATAAAGATCAGCAGAAATAAATGAACTAGAAACAAAGAAAACAATAGCAAAGATAAATAAAATTAAAAGATGGTTCTCTGAGAAGATAAAAAAATTTGATAAACTTTTAGCCACACTTACCAAGAAAAAGAGAGAGAGGACTCAAATCAATATAATTAGAAAAGAAAAATGAGAAGTTACAACAGACACCACAGAAATACAAATAAGAGACTACTATAAGCAACTCAATGCCAATAAAATGGCCAACCTGGAAGAAATGGACAAATTCTTAGAAAGGTATAACTTTTATAGACTGAACCAGGAAGAAACAGAAATTATGAACAGACCAATCCAGGTAATGAAACTGAAACTGTGATTAAAAGTCTTCTGGGCTTCCCTGGTGGCGCAGTGGTTGAGAGTCCGCCTGCTGATGTAGGGGACACAGGGAATGCAAGGATTCTTCAATATACGCAAATCAATCAATGTGATAAACCATATTAACATTTTGAAGGAGAAAAACCATATGATCATCTCAATAGACGCAGAGAAAGCTTTCGACAAAATTCAACACCGATTTATGATAAAAACCCTGCAAAAAGTAGGCATAAAGGGAACTTTCCTCAACATAATAAAGGCCATATATGACAAACCCACAGCCAACATCGTCCTCAATGGTGAAAACCTGAAAGCATTTCCACTAAGATCAGGAACAAGACAAGGTAGGTAAGGTAGAAAGCTAGTGGGAAGCAGCTACATAGCACAGGGAGATCAGCTCGGTGCTTTGTGACCACCTGGAGGGGTAGGATAGGGAGGGTGGGAGGGAGGGAGATGCAAGAGGGAAGAGATATGGGAACATATATATATGTATAACTGATTCACTTTGTTATAATCAGAAACTAACACACCATTGTAAAGCAATTATACTCCAATAAAGATGTAAAGAAAAACCAACAACAACAATACAACTGAATAAATAAATGTAATAGAATTAATAGATAAGTAATAAACCTTTTGAATTCTGGAAAAAAAAAAAAAAAAGAATGAAATTAGAACACTCCCTAACACCATACACAAAAATAAACTCCAAGTGGATTAAAGACTTAAATGTAAGACCGGACACTATAAAACTCTTAGAGGAAAACATAGGAAGAAAACTCTTTGACATAAATCACAGCCAGATCTTTTTTGACCCACCTCCTAGAGTAATGGAAATAAAACAAAAATAAACAAATGGGACCTAATGAAACCCAAAATGTTTGTGCAGCAAAGGAAACTATAAGTAAGACAAAAAGACAACCCTCAGAATGGGAGAAACCATTTACAAAGGAATCAATGGACAAAGAACCTCCAAAATATATAAACACCTCATGCATCTCAGTATCAAAAAAACAAACAACGCAATCAAAAAAATGGGCAGAAGACCTAAATAGACATTTCTCCAAAGAAGATATACAGATGCCAACAAACACATGAAAAGCTGCTCAACATCACTAATTATTAGAGAAATGGAAATCAATACTACAATGGGTATCACCTCACAAGAGTTAGAATGGGCCTCATCAGAAAATCTACAAACAACAAATGCTGGAGAGGGTGTGGAGAAAAGGGAACCCTCTTGCACTGTTGGTGGGAATGTAAAATGGTACAGCCACTATGGAGAACAGTATGGATGTTCCTTAAAAAACTAAAAATGGAATTACCATATGACCCAGCAATCCCTCTACTTGGCATATGCCCAGAGAAAACCATAATTCAAAAAGACACATGCACCCCACTGTTCACTGCAGCACTATTTACAACAGCCAGGTCATGGAAGCAACCTAAATGTCCATTGACAGACTACTGGATAAAGAAGAAGTAGTACATATATACAATGGAATATTACTCAGCCATAAATAGGAACGAAACTGAGTCATTTGCAGAGACATGGATGGACCTAGAGACTGTCACACAGAGTGAAGTAAGTCAGAAAGAGAAAAACAAATATCATATATTAACACATATATGTGGAATCTAGAAAAATGGTACAGTTGAACCGGTTTGCAAGGCAGAAATAGAGACAGAGATTTAGAGAACAAACGTATGGACACCAAAGGGGTAAAGTGGGGGTAGGGGGCAGGGTGGGATTAATTGGGAGATTGGGATTCACATATATACACTAATATGTATAAAATAGATAACTAGTAAGTACCTGCTGTATAGCACAGGGAACTCTACTTCACTTTGCTGTACAATAGAAACTAATAAAACATTGTAAAACAACTATACCCCAATTTAAAAAAAAATCACTTTCCAATTCAAAAAAAAAAAAGCATTGAGAAAAAAAGAAGGAAACCCTAAAGAAGCTACCAGAAAAATGATAGAGCTCATCAATGAATTTGGTAAAGTTACAGCATACAAAATTTGTACACAGAAATCTCTTGCTTTCCTATACACTAACAATGAAAGATCAGAAAGAGAAATTAAGGAAACAATCCCATTTATCATCACATCAAAAAGAATAAAAATACCTAGGAATAAACCTATCTAAGTAGACAAAAGACCTGTACACAGAAAACTATAAGATTCTGATGAAAGAACTTGAAGATGACAGAAACAGAGAGATATACGATGTTCATGGATTGGAAGAATCAATATTGTGAAAATGACTATACTACCCAAAGCAATCTACAGATTCAGTGCAATCCCTATCAAATTACCAATAGCGTTTCTTACAAAATTAGAAGAAAAAGTTTACAATTTGTATGGAAACACAAAGGACCCTGAATAACCAAAGCAATCTTCAGAAAGAAAAATAGAGTGGGAGGAATCAGGCTTCCTGACTTTAGACTGTACTACAAAGTTACAGTCATCAAAACAGTATGGTATTGATACAAAAACAGAACTAAGGATCAATGGAACAAGATAGAAAGTCCAGAGATAAACCCAAGCACCTATGGTCACCTAATCTATGACAAAGGAGGCAAGAATATACAATGGAGAAAATAGTCTCTTCAATAAGTGGTGTTGGGAAAACTGCACAGCTACATGTAAAAGAATGAAATTAGAACACTCCCTAACACCATACACAAAAATAAAATCAAAATGGATTCAAGACCTAAATATAAGGCCAGATACTATAAAATTTTTAGAGGAAAATACAGGCAGAGCACTCTCTGACATAAATTACAGCAAGATCTTTTTTGATCCACCTCCTAGAGTAATGAAAATAAATAAACAAATGGGGCCTAATTAAACTTAAAAGCTTATGCACAGCAAAGGAAACTATAAACAAAATGAAAAGAGAACCCTCAGAATTGGAGAAAATATTTACAAATGAAGCAACAGACAAGGGATTAATCTCCAAAATATAAAAACAGCTCATGCAGCTCAATATCAAAAAAAGAAACAACCCGATCAAAAAGAAATGGGAAGAAGAACTAAATAGACATTTCTCCAAGGAAGATATGCAGATGGCCAAAAAACACAGGAAAAGATGCTCAACATAGCTAATTATTAGAGAAATGCAAATCAAAACTACAATGAGATATCACCTCACACTGGTCAGAATGGCCATCATCAAAAAATCTACAAACAATAAATGCTGGAGAGGGTGAGGAGGAAAAGGAACCCTCCAATACTCTTGATGGGAATGTAAATTGGTACAGCCACTATGAAGAACACCATGGAGGTTCCTTAAAGAACTAAAAATAGAGCTATCATATGATTCATCAATCCCACTCCTGGGCATATATCTGGAGAAAACCATAATTCGAAAAGATACATGCACCTCAATGTTCATTACGGCACTATTTACAATAGCCAAGACATGGTAGCAACCTTAATGTCCATCAACAGAAAGATGAATAAAGGAGATGTGGTGTGTATGTATGTATGTGTGTGTATATATATATATATATACACACACACAATGGAATATTACTCAGTCATAAAAAAATGAAATAATGCCATTTGGAGCAAGATGGATGGACCTAGAGATTATCATACTAAGTGAAGTCAGACAGAAAAACAAATATCCTGATATCACTCATATGTGAAATCTAATTTTTAAAAATGATGCAAATGAACTTACTTACAAAACAGAAACATTCTTACAGATATTGAAAACAAACTTATGGTTACCTAAGGGAAAACGTGTGGGGGAGGGATAAATCAGGAGCTTGGGATGAACATACACACACTACTGTACATAAGATAGGTAACCAACAAGCACATACTGTATAGCCCAGGGAACTGTACTCAATATTCTCTGATAACCTATAAGGGAAAAGAATCTAAAAAAGAATGAATATATGTATATGTATAAATGTATCACTTTGCTGCACACCTGAAACTAACACAACATTGTAAATCAACTATACACCAGTAGAATTTTTTTTTAAATATATGAAATAAAAACTGCCAGAACTAAAAAGAGAAATAAATACACAATTAGAGTTGGAGACTTCAAGACTCCTCTGTCAGCAATTGATTAGCAAGGATATAGAAGAACTAAATGACACCATCAGTCAACTGTACCTAAATTATATTTATAGAACACTCCATCCAATAACAGCATATCATTTGTTTCAACTGCACATGGAATATTTACCAAAATAGAAAATATCCTGTGTGATAAAATAAATCTTAATGAATTTAAAAGAATTTAAGTCAAACAAAGTATGTTCTATGAACATAATGAAATTAAATGAGAGATCAATAACAGAAAGATAAAGGAAAATAGCCAAATACTTGGAATTAACACACTAGTAAATAATCTGTGAATCAAAGAGGAGGTCTGTAGAGAAATTAGAAAATATTTTGAACTGAACAAAGAGGAAAATGTAACACAGAAAAATTTGTAAGATGCCACTAAAGCAGGCCTTAGAGGGAAATTTATAACATCAAACGCTTATATTAGAAAGAAGATACGTTTCAAACCAATAATCTAAACTTTCATGTTAAAAGAGAAAAATAAACCCAAAGCAAGGAGAAATAAGGAAATAATAAATATAAGGATGGAAATAATAAATAAAGGACAGAAATAAATGAAATTGAAAACAAAATACAATAGAGCATATCAATGAACCAAAATCTGATTCTTTGAAGAGATGAAAAAAATTGAGAAACTTCTAATATGATTGACAAAGAAAAAAAAAGAGAAGATATGAATTAATATTTAAATAAGGAGTACACTAAGGAGATAATGAAAATGTTAGCATCTCAGAAGTTTAAAGTTAAAAAACATAGATCACTTTGTTCAAGAAATTTTTTGGAAGTCTTCTTTTGGGTTCTCAAAGGTAACCCAATGATGCAAACATTGCCCTGGGATTCAAGTATAATAGGCCTTTTTTTTTTTCCAAGTTTGATATTCAGTAAGGTCCCTACGAACATAACTGTGGGAGAACAGGATTCATTTGTACAAGGAGTCCCAGGACCTGAGGAAGAAAGTCTAGGCCAGCACCACCATTTAAAGTTAGGTGAATTGTGCCCTGAGTAAGACACCAACTGGAGAGGTGGTAAATTGGAACTGAAATCCAGCAAATTTTCACTAAGCCTTGCATGAGCCATATACACCCAGAGGAAAGAAAGACTTTTCCCTAATTCTCACATGGGTGTTGCTAATCAGTAAGCCAATGAGGAAATGCCTTTGTAAATGCATACCACATCGGCCAGGGGAGGCTCTGCCAGCCACATAGGCCCCTATCAAGGGACTAAGTGTCAAGGGGAGGCCTGGATTGGGCACAGCTGATGACTGATGCTAGAAGTTACCCTGCCAGCCCCAGCTGCATTGGCACAGGAGATATGATATGATAAACTATGGCTGAGTATGCAACTGTAGATTAAGAGCTGGGTATCTTCTGAGTCTAAGCATGAGCCCTGCTACAGTAGGCAGTGTCTTAGACCTGACATGTCTCAAAAGTATCCCTAAGAACTTAAAAGGTTGCCCTGAAGAGCAAGGCAGGGTGGAAGCAGGAAGAAACACAGATGTGAGCTAACAAGAGTCCAGCTCCCTCTAGCATAGAAGAAGGCTGGCAACCACGCTCCCAGAACTGGGTAACCCCTTGGAATTCTTGAACCATTTAAAAGTAGAGTAGAAGTGTGAAGCATCAATGTACTTTACAATAATAGAATAATTAATTATAATAAAGAAAAATGACATATTTATACCCAGACCTTACATGATCTGGCCTACATTGTCTCTCTGAATGCATATCCTATTACACCAACAATTGCTCACTCTGCTTCAGCCATACCAGCCTCCTCGCTGTTCCTCAAAAATAAGGGGCACAATTCAAACTCAGGACCTTATAACTTGTTGCTCCTTCTGCCAGGAAAGTTCCTTCCCTAAGATCTTCATGGCTCATCTCCTTCGGATATTTCCTTAAATTCATTTTTTCAGTGCAAATTTCCTTGGTAATCCAATCTAGAAATTGGATTGAAACCTTCCTTCCATTTCAAATGCCCCCCACCCCCCATTCTAGACATGCCCTATCTCCCTTCCTTGATTTATTTTTCTCTTTACACTTATCCCATTACAGCACAAAATATAATTCATTTATGTTTCTTTTTTCATTGCATGTCTCCCACCACTAGAATATAAGCTTGAGGGCAGTGATTTTTATCTGTTTTGTTCACTGTTATATCCCCAACATAAAGTTCACAAAGCGCTCTCTACCAAACTCTAAAATTTTAAATTTATATTCTATATCCTAAATATGTGTTTATTTTCCTTTCTAGAAACACTGATGGCTGTGCAGATTTCAGGTTTTCAAAATCTAAAGTATTATAAATCTAAGATTGATAATGGTTAAACCATTATATTGTTGATAACCACTAGCTGTTCAAAGCGCAGAGACTTGCAGGAGAGTGCAGCCAATTGTTTCCTGTGCACTTGGGTGCACTGTGGTAGAAGTTCAAAGACAGTTGAACTATGACAGGCCCCAAGGTCCAGAGCAGAGCGAGATACTGCTAGGACCAAGGATCAGGTGGAGTGATGACCATCTCAGTGGTCTGCAACAAGGATAATAATGTTACTACTAGTAGTTAACATCTGCTGAGTACCTGCTGTTTGTCAAGCACAGTTCAAAACCCTTTACCTATATTAAGACACAGAATTGTCCTAAGAAGTAGGTACAATTATTAGCCCCATTTTACAGACAAAAACTCTGAGAGGTTAAATAACTTGCCTCAAAGTTAGACATCTAGTGCACAACAGAACTAGGTTTGAAAACGAGCAAATCAGAGCCTATGTTGTTAATCAATATGCTGTACTTTTCAAACAGATGAGGATAAACTAAAACAAATTCCTTTGAACACTTTTATCTTCCTATGAGAAATGTCTGATCAACTTAGGCTATGAAGCAAAGAGCCCTAACATTAAATAAGAGTTGGTGACATTAGACCTGAAAGCAGGAAAGTCGCTCAGGTTACATAGTAGAAAAGTGAGTACAAACACAGCATAATATTCCAAAGGGACAATTCATTAGACTATGTGCTTGTTACCCTGGAGGAGTGGCTATTTTGTGTTCTTTCTTTCTTACAGGCAAAATAAAGGCAATGTCAATCAACTCAGAAAACAAAACTGATACACTTCTTTGGCTTTCTTTGTGTCCTTCTGATTTTAGATTTCTTATAATGTTTATGGATTCTTAAAAACTCTCTCTTAATAACTGGTTGAAAAATTCTGTAGGAAAAGTTTTGTTAATTTAAAAACATCTAGCTTTACATTTATCCAGTTACTTCGTTCCTAGGATAGATACCAGTTTCCTGTGAAAGCGTAAAATCTTGTTACTCAAACCATAAAGTATTTGTCTGATACTTTGTACTTTATTAGTTTTCCTGTCAGGCAAAAAAAATTGTGTTTTCTCCTAGCTTTCTATCAAATAGAACTCAAAAAGAGCATCATATAGGTATTTTTACCCGTTTAATTTTTCCCTACATTTCTTACACATTTATTTGTTTTTCTCCTTAATCATTTGATCCTAATTGCATTGTTTCTCATTTCATCTTACAGTTATGTCTCTGTAGACTGAGTTTTTCTCTTGTACTGAAAATAAAAAATAACCATTATTGAACATACATTTATGTGAAACCAACTCAGTACTAAAACCAATTCATCTGTACATAGATATCTACTAAACTCAAAAATTCAGAAATTTTAGAAAAAATAATAACTTAGATACCATTTTCTGAGGGTCACAGAAATGGCTGATATATTATTGCTTTTGAATATTTGCAAATGTAACATTAAATAAGTCATTACAAAGTAATAGATGGGACTATGCTGGCAATAATTTAAAATAAACTGTATGACCAGGAAACAACCTTCATATAACCTTCACTCATAAGGTTTTGAGATTCCTTTTTTAAACAAATTAAATAGCTTACTGATTTTGACTTGAAAGATGAAAGAAAAATACTCTGAAAGTTCAACTGAGTCAGAACTATGGAACAAGCTCAGAGCTGGCTGTCCTGTGTACGTGAAAATGTACTGCATATCCATCATCAGGAAGAGTCCTTACATTTTAGGATGTGTTACCTTTGATAGTGAAGATGAAATTACACTATCTTAATGTTCATCCTCTACTTTGCTCCCACTCTGTGTCCAAACACATGCTTCCTGGAAATGCTGATTTGAGGTAGAGTACAGACTGGGGTTATGAACTAAGCCAAAGCTAATGATCCATACAGGGCTTGATCTTATGACCCTGGCCTCATTAGCACCTGGCACTTAACAACTGAGCTAATCAGGCAGAGACAAGGGATTCATCAATCAAACAAACAGCACATTATTGAAGAGCAGCACATGTCAAGCACTCAGCCAGAAGTTATAGTGAATACAAAGAAGGATAAACATAGTCTCTGCCCTACAGGTGCTTACAATCAATTTGGTGAAACTAATTACAGGTGCACAGCAACAGAAACTTAAAAATAATAACAATAATAAAAACAGCTAAGGCAGCTGATTAGGGAAGAAACCTGCTGGAGGAAGTTAGAGAAAAAATATTAACCTATATATGATAGTTAGTCCTTGAATTTAATGAGTAAAGATGTGACAAGGTGGTTTGGGTTTTTTTCAGAAGACTAATCCTGCAATGGCTCATATGTTGGAGTCAAATGTGGACTGTCAAATTTGAACTGAATGAAGCAACTCAGGGATGAAACTAATTATATTGAGGAGAAAAATAATGATACATTTTAAAAGCATTACTAAGAAAAAAATCAACCACATGAGAAAAATCAAATCTCTGAGGGTGGTGAGAAAGAAGGTTCTAGGTTTTAAAATGTTCCTGGATAGTTATGAGAGGCAGAAATAAAGAAGTTCATGAGTGGCAGCTTTTGGAAAGAAGATACAATTATAATTGAGTTTTAAACTTGAGAGTTAGGGGTGCCGACCCTCTACATGGGGAAAAAAAAATCTGCTTATAACTTATAGTCAGCTCTCCACATATGCAGTTCCTCCATATCTCTACAGTTCCTCTGTATCCCTGGTTCCACATCCTCAGATTCAACAACTGTGGACCATGTATTACTATAGTATTTACCATTGAAAAGAATCCATGTATAAGTGGGCTTGCACAGTTCAAAGCCATGTCGTTCAAGGGTCAACTGTATAACCTTGACAATTCTGGGAAATAAGAGTAAAAGAAGGAAAATTCACAGACTAATCTCACTTATTATAAATGTAAAAATCTTAAATATTAATAAATCTAGCAATGATTTAAAATATATGTACATCAGTGAGGTAGGGATATTTATTCCAGGCAAGCAAAGATGATTTACATTAGAAAACCTGTTTAATATAATCTATCACATTACAAAGGAAGAACTACATGCATATCTCAATAAATACAGAAAAACATTCTATATCATCCAACATATATTCATAACTAAAACAGGGGAAAACTACATAACCTAATAAATAAGATCTACCAAAATCCCACAGCAAATATTATATTTAATAGTGAAAAGTTAGGTGCAATCTTTCACAAACAGAAAAGGCAAGAATGCCTACTATATCTACTTTGATCTGATATTTCAATGGACATTTCATCCAATACAATAAGGCAAGAAAAGAAATGAGATATAAGACTTAGCAAGAAAAAATAAATAGCAATTATGTACACAGAAATTGATTACATGTAAATAAATGTACATGATTCATTTATTTTTTATACTATTATCTATAATAACACCTAACATATATTAGGCTCCCACTAAATATATATGGGGCCAATGAATGAATGAATGAAATCTATAATCAAATATCTCAACTAATAAGACAACTCAGCAAGTTTGTTGGACTTTAATACACAAAAATCAAGAGGATTCTAACATGCCAGCAACAACCATGAAAAAATATAATTTAACAATTGAAAAATGTATATGATTATTCAGTAATAAATATTTTTAAAAGGTATTTGTACAAAGAAAACTTATTGAAGAACACAAAATAAAATCTAAGTAAGAGATATATATGGCATTAATAATAAGAAATTATCGATGTTATAGTTACATATTATATATGCCTACTTCCTCAAATTAAATTAAAAATTAAATGCAATTTCGGTCAATATAGGACTTTGACTTACAAGATGGTCCTATCACTTCAATGAAAGATTGAGTAGTGCTTGGTTATAAAAGTTCAGCTTTAGCCAGTGTGTCTGTGTTCAAAAAATGGCTTAACTATAATACCTATTAGCTGTGTTACCTGGGACATGATCATTAAACAATCAGTTCCTGGGTCTCCTCAGGTGGCAATAAAAATCCTGTCCTCTCTTCTGCATAGATTGGTGGGGACCATTCTTGGCCCTTTATCATTGCTTAGAAAAACTAACTTTATTAAGTGTTTTTGTGCTCTAACCACTGAGGAATGGAGGGAGCAGTAACAATCATTAACATATAGTAAGATAAACATGATAACTTGGAGTATAGTAAGTGCTAACCTGATTTGGACTTCAGAAAGATCACTCTGACTACTGTTTGCCCCCAGAAGAAAGGCAAGTATACAGAAAAAGAGACCACTTAGGAGGCCATTGCAGTGATTCAGCCAAGAGTTTGAAGCATTTGAATTATAGTCACAAAAATAGTCAAAAGTGGTCACACTCACTGAGTGTGTATGTGTGCATGTGGGCATGTGTATGTTATAACCAACAGGGATTGTTGATTGTTTGGATGTGTGGTGTTTGAGAAAAAGAGAGCAGTACACCAATATTTTGACCTGAACAACTAAATAGATGATGCTGCCACTGGCTGAAATGAGAAACACTGGATTGGAAGATGGATTGGATAGAGGGGATGAAGAAGAGATGGGGTGTACTGTTTTGGCCAATACCATTTGAGAAATCTATGAGAAATCCAATGGACATGGTGGGCAAGATAGTGGAACACATTTGGAACTCAGAACCGAAGATACAGCTGAAAACAAAAATTAGGAGCAATTTCATATTGTTGGTATAGTAGGTGCTATTGGTTGGATTCCTTGGAATCTCTTTTACTAGCTTAGTTAGGAGTTCCCATCCCCCAGATGCTTCAGGCACTACAACTAACGGCTCCCATCTGCAATACTTTTCAGAGGATTACCCTTGGGTGACTTTAGTATCCTCACAGTCAGATTTTTGTGGTATATACTGAGTCCCCTGATTTAAGATAGATGGGATCACATAGAGGAATCATGAATACAAAAAGAAAAGGACAAAGATGGTATCCTGGCACATCAAATCTGGAGTGGTCTGGTAGATAAGAAACAGCTAGCAAAGGAGATGAAGAAAGAGCAGTCAGTGAGGTAGGGGGAAAAACCGATTGGTACAGTTATCTGAAAGCCTGAAAAATAAGAAGGAGACTGTGATCATCCATATTAAATGTTACTGAGAGGTTAAGATAATAACAGAAAGGTTACCATTGTTTTTGTCAAAAGTTATGACCTTAAAAAGAGCAGTTTCAAAATAGTGGTAGTAGATTAAGAGACTAGTTAGAGTGGGTTAGTGAGAAAATAGGAGGTGAAGCAGAAATTATGAGTATAGAAAATATTCTGAAGTAGTTTGCTGTGAATATGGAAAACTGTGATGGGACACCTAGAGGAAGACTTGGGGATCAGAGAAGGGTTTTTTTTTAATAGGTGTCAAGGCATGTCTATATGCCCATGGGAATGATTCAATAGAGATTCAGATTCTTTCACTTAGCAAAATGTTTTCAAGTTTCACCCATGTTCTAATAGGTGTCTAGACATAATTCTTTTTATAGATGAATAATATTTCATGGTATTAATATACCACATTTTGTTTATCCATTCATCAATTGATGGACATTTGAGTTATTTACACTTTTTGGCTATTATGAATAATACTGCTATGAACATTCATGCATAAGTATTTGTGTGAGTATGTTTTCATTTTTGTTGTTTATATACCTAGCAGTGGAATTAATGAGTCATATGGTAACTCTCTATGTCTAAACATTTGAGAAGCTGCCAAAATGTTTTTCAAAGTGTCTGCAACATTTTGTACTTCCAATAGCAATGTATAAGAATTCCAATTTCTCCATATCCTTGTCAACACTTGTTATTAACTGGTTTATTTTAATCTTAGTCATCCTACAGGTATAAAGTGGTATTTCATTGTGATTTTTATTTGCATTTCCCTAATGCCTAATGATATTGAGCCATCTTTCACATAGCCTTTTGAGCATTTGTATATCTTCTTTGGATAAATGTTCAAGTCCTTCCCTCATTTTTTTTTGTGTGTGTTTTTTTTTTTTTTTTTTTTTTTTTGGTGATGGGGGCCTCACCT
>NW_020175528.1:7086467-7097228 GCF_003031525.2 Neophocaena asiaeorientalis asiaeorientalis
CACTTTTTTTTTTTTTTTTTTTTTGCGGTACGTGGGCCTCTCCCTGTTGTGGCCTCTCCCATTGTGGAGCACAGGCTCCGGACGCGCAGGCTCAGTGGCCATGACTCACGGGCCTAGCCACTCTGCGGCATGTGGGATCTTCCCAGACCGGGGCACGAACCTGTGTCCCCTGCATCGGCAGGCAGACTCTCAACCACTGCGCCACCAGGGAAGCCCCCTCATTTTTTAATTGCTTGTTTGACATTGTTGAATTATAAGGGTTCTTTATATATTCTAGATACAAATCACTTATCAGTAACATAATTTGAATTTTATTTTTCCATTCTGTGGGTTGTCTCTTGACTTTCTTGATGGTGTCCTTTGAAGACCAAAGTTTTTCATTTTGATGAAGTTCAATTTATGTATTTTTTTGCCTTTTGTTGTATA
Organism: Neophocaena asiaeorientalis asiaeorientalis; assembly: GCF_003031525.2. Lineage (NCBI taxonomy): Eukaryota > Metazoa > Chordata > Mammalia > Artiodactyla > Phocoenidae > Neophocaena > Neophocaena asiaeorientalis. Next base: position 7,086,894 of record NW_020175528.1, read on the forward strand.
CACTTTTTGTGTCATATTTAAGAAACCATTGTCTAATTAAAGGTCACAGAGATTTACTCCTATAATTTCTTCTAAGTGCCTTATAGTTTTAAAATTCTTGCACTGGGTCTATAATCCATTTTTAATTCATTTTGTATACAGTGTGAGAAAAGATTCCCACTTCATTTTTTTTGGTGAATATCCAATTTTGTCAGAACAAAAACACTATTATTTCTCCATTGAAAGGTCTTGGCACCCCTGTCAAAAATCAGTTGATCCTATAAGTAAGGGTTTATTTCTAGACTTTCAATTATAGTTTACTGGTTTATATATTTATTCATATGCTAATACCACACTGTCTTGATTTCTATAGTTTTGCATTAGGTTTTGAAATTAAGAACTGTGATTCCTCCAACTTTGTTCTGGGGTCACAGACAATCCATATGATCATCTCAATAGATGCATTAAAAAGACATTTGAAAAAATCCAACACTATTTCATGAAAGCACTCAACAAACTAGGAACAGAAAGGAGCTTTCTCAACCTGACAAAGCCCATCTATGAAAAACCAATGGCTAACATCATACTTAATGGTAAAAGAGTAAATGAAATGTTTTCCCCTAAGATCAAGAACAAGACAAGTATGGCCACTTTCAACACTTCTATTCAACACTGTACTGGAGTTTCTAGTGAGGGAAATTAGGCAAGAAAAAGAGGTGAAAGGCATTCAGATTTGAAAGGAAGAAGTAAAACTATCTCTTTTTGAAGGTGACATGATCTTGTACATAGAAAATCCTAACTAATCCAGTAAAATTTAAAAATTAAAAAAAATATATTGGAACTAACAAATGAGCTTAGCAAGTTTACAGGATATGAGATCAATATACAAATATCAACTGACTTTCTGTACACTAGTAATGAACAAATCCAAAAATAAAATTAAGAAAATAATTCCATTTACTAAAGCATCAAAAGTAATAAAACACTTAGGGATAAATTTAACAATAAAGTGCAAGATCTATACACTAAAAGTACAAGATCTATATACTAAAAATATGAAACACTGTTAGAAGAAATTAAAGATGGCCTAAATAGGTTGAGAGTCCACCTGCCGATGCAGGGGACACGGGTTCGTGCCCCGGTCCGGGAGGATCCCACATGCCGTGGAGCGGCTGGGCCCGTAAGCCATGGCCGCTGAGCCTGTGCATCCGGAGCCTGTACTCCGCAACGGGAGAGGCCCCAACAGTGAGAGGTCCGCGTACCGCAAAAAAAAAAAAAAAAAAAAAAAAAACACACTGGCCAAAAAAGTGGAGGGGGGGGGTGGATCGAAAAAAAAAAAAAAAAAAAAAAAAAATAGATGGCCTACATAAAAAGACATCCTGTGATCATGGATGGGAAGGCCTAATATTGTTTTAATGGTAATATTCCTAAAAACACAGAAGAAACTAAATCAAATTAACCTTTGGCTAATTTATCTTGTGAGAGCAGTATCTGATGGCTCTGACAGTTTCATTTGGATGTGTCAGAATAGAGACAATTTGGCATGTGCCAATTCAACAGATTTTTAACTAAAAAGGAGATGTGGGAGATAAAAATTAAATCTTTCCTATTTCCAGGGACCTTGATGATTTGCTACAGAGAAAATATTGTATTTTATCACATCTAAGATACCTTTGACTGTTAATTACATCTTAATTTCAGGGACATTAAATTAGGATAAGGGCTTCCCTGGTGGCACAATGGTTAAGAATCCACCTGCCGGGCTTCCCTGGTGGCACAGTGGTTGACAGTCCGCCTGCCGATGCAGGGGACGTGGGTTCGTGCCCCGGTCCGGGAAGATTCCCACATGCCGCGGAGCGGCTAGTCTCGCGAGCCATGGCTGCTGAGCCTGCGCATCCGGAGCCTGTGCTCCGCAACGGGAGAAGCCACAACAGTGAGAGGACCGTGTACTGCAAAAAAAAAAAAAAAAAAGAATCCACCAGCCAATGCAGGGGACATGGGTTCTTGAGCCCTGGTCTGGAAAGATCCCCCATGCTGCAGAGCAACCAAGCCCGTGCGCCACAGCTACTGAGCCTGCGCTCTAGAGCCCGCGAACCACAACTATTGAACCCATGTGCTGCAACGACTGAAGCCCGTGTGCCTAGAGCCGTGGTCTGCAATAAGAGAAGCCACTGCAATGAGAAGCCCATGCACCGCAATGAAGAGTAGCCCCCGCTCGTCACAACTAGAGAAAGCCCGCGTGCAGCAACGAAGACCCAATGCAGCCAAAAATAAATTAATTTTTTAAAATAAGGATAAAAAAAATCTGCTTGTACAACAATCATAATATATGATTCCACATAAATTATGTTATCATACCTCTTATAAGAGTAGTTTAAAAAAAAGTTTTAGGAGAGAAAGATATCAACTAATTGAGAAAATTAAGGATTGAATAAGTATTACCTGAATTTTGAAAACATAAAATTTTCACAAGCAATTAAAAATGTGGTTATAGGACCTAGAATAAGGCAAAGCACAAAGGAGGGAAAGCCCAGCTCATGTTAAGGCAAAGCAAGAAGGCATTAAGAAACCACCGGTCGTTTTGGAGAAGAGAAGTTACATTACAAAGATTAACCTGGCAATAGATAAGAATTGGTTCTAAGAAATAAGATACTAGGAAATAAGTTATTTTAAAATATTCTGGCCTTAAGATGCCAGTATAACATCAATGGAGAAATATGTCAAAAGCCATGAGAAATATAATTAGAAAAGCCTTCAAGAATGATGATATCAATTTAGGAAAATACTATATAAAGGTAAGGTGGAGTGGTGAAAGTAGATAAGACAATCAAGGAAAAAATGTAGATAGAAGAAATAAAGGCAAGAATAAAACCTTGAGAAATTCCTACACTAAGTGGTAGAAGACAGAAGAGAACCAAAAAGATAAGAGAGAAGGATTAAGAACAGGAGAAGAACAGGAAAAGGAAAGTTGGAGAAACTTTCAACGTCAGCAGCAAGGTCCAATGTCAACGTTGGTCAGGTTAATGACCAAGGGAGAAGCCATTGACTTTGTAAAGGGCACCAGTAACTTCTGCTGGAGCAATTTCAGTAAAAGAAGAAAAGTCGCTTTTGTAAAAGAAATATAAGCTTAGAAAATTTCACTGAATAAAGGGTGATACTAGAGCCTAAAACAGCATGTTTGACTCCTGATGGCTTTCTGGCTTTTGGATCACAGATCCCCCAGGATGTGTGGTAAAAAAAATTAACTGAAAAGCAGGCACAGGACAATGCAATGTCTTCTAATAAGCTAGGCATTTATCTACTTCATCCAAGACTCAAAATGGAGATCATAAACACATCTCTAAGCAGAGTTAACACCTTCGACATACGTTACAGGAAGAAAAACTCATTTGGTTTTATTTAACATTACTCTGCTTAGCTTTATCCAAGGTGTAAGTGTATAACTTTGAAGTATGGAAGGAAAATGGAAAGATCAATATGAAAGAGAGAGAATGACAAATATGTGAGAGAGAATGCTATAAACTCCAATGCTCATGGATTGGAAGGAAGAACAAAGGTCTGTGGTCTGGGAAGCTGAGAGGTAGTAAGGCATGGAGAGCAGCAGTAAGCCGTGTATCATTTCACGTTCCTTTGCAGCTTCAGGGAAAAAGAGGAGATATGAAAGGATTGGTATGTCACGTGACTACACATCCCCCTAAACGCCAATGGTTACGAGCAGAAGAATCCACATAATGCTTTGGAATAAGAAGAAAGCCCTTTCATGGCAGATTCCAATTCAGCGGATACATATTAATTCTGAGAGACTGTATAAGAAAGAGAAGACTTGACAGGACCCGCCATTGGTTTTGTAAGTTGAAAATTACCTGGAAGACAAGATACAGAAAAGCTTTGTAAATCAGAACTAGAATTCTTCTGCTCTTGAAATTATAGGTCACGGAAATATTTGATTTAACCAGTCTCTAATGGTGCCAGTCTGTCAGGCTGAAGATTACTTACATGAATTGCTTACAATGAAAAATAATAACCCTATTAAATTTAAGAAGGTTTAAAATGCATTTCCTTTTGATGGGAGTAAGAAAGTCCTAATATTTAGAAAAAGGAAATTAATATTAATTTTCTGGGGGACTGACTTGCTTTTAATGTATTTAAATAACAAAAGAACTACTTTTATCTTTATCTAAGAATTTAGAAAAGTGAATGGTTGGTAAAAAAATGATAATTTTATATTTGCAAGCATTTGATAAATTTAAAATGATTGTTGTTCCCTGTTCTTTATTAATGTACTTAGAATATAATAACAGACACTACCCAAAAAAAAAAAAGATAAATCAACAGAGTGCCTACTGCCTTTGCAAAAATCTGAATTTATTGTCTGTTTCATACATTGTTATCATTTCCTTTTAGAAATTTCAATGAAATTTTTTGTTGTTTATACTGTACCTGTGTACAGTGAAATACAAAAGATACTAGAAAATTGTATGTACTCTAAGGATTAAAAATGTCAACACTACTTAGCCACGTTTCCTATCTCCCTGTACTGTCTGTCTGAGTCAGCTGGTAATAAGAGTAAAGATGACAAATCCTGAGGAATTTGATTCAGAGTAATCAATGTGAATAGAGCTGTTAGCTCAAGATGTCTCTGTTTGATAATCTCCTACCTTGCCTGGATTATTTATGTTAGATAAGCAAGGATATTTTTGGTTTTCTAAGTCTACTCACCTGAGTAATCAGATGCAAACTTTTTCAATTTGGGAAATGTTTGTCCCTGAACAAGGACAACTCTTTCAGAGTATCAGAGCATAATTTAGTTACCTAGAAGGGACTCATAAATTACAATTATTAGACCCTGTAATTGTGCTTATCTTACTTTTTTGGACAAGAATTCCCCAAAACAAAGGAGACTCAATGTCTGACTTAACCTTAAAATTTCTTTGAAGTCTAACATAGTATTTTTAAAATGCAAGCTAGTTTTTTACTCTGTTCCCGTAACACATTTACATTTACTTTAATACAATTAATGTTTTAAACTACTTTCTACAGAGTAACCTAAATGTTCCTTAAAAACATACCACTTTTATACTAGTTTCCAGGACCCAGGGTTACCCCAAGGAGTAAAGCAAAAAGAATACACACTCCAATTTGAAAATAGACCTCTATAAGATCTAACTTACTTTTTAAATAATTTAAATATCTATAGCACAATATATCCAAGTATGATATTTTACTGAATCTTTATGGACTTTTCTACAATGAAACATGTTTGAAGATGATTACACCAAGTAAAAGAAACCTCATCTAAGGAGAATATGCAGGTCAGAGAGAAGCAAGGCATTCTCTAAATTAAACAATAAATGCCATTTCTGTTACAGGATAAAGTCTACTAAATCATTAAACGGACTAAACTAAAACAAGACAATGGAAACATTAGCAGATGAGAATAATGAGCTGCAATCGAATTTGGGTCCTGATCTCTGGCAATGAAATGATCACGCAGGGCTCTGTCGGCTCCTCTGTGGTCTCCATACATTTCCTAATGAAGGCCAGGCAACCTTCCAGTATTAAAGATGGGCAAATATTCACTAGTAAACGTTTTAAATTATCCAAGCAGATTTACCTCCCCAAATGATGGCTAATCTCATGAATCAAATGAGGCTTTCATTATAGATCTACTAAATAGATATAGCTGGAAGCAAATGGGCATTGTTTTTAAGAAGAAAAAATAACCTCTTCCTAAATAATGAAAACAAGGTGTTTTCATTACACCTTAGGCATTTATTTTATCAGAAGGAAGAATTTTTAAATTATACAACATTAAATTTTAACAAACTCTTCTTTCCTGCTCTGAGGTAGTTATAGATCTTGTACTTAAAGTTCGTTTAAACAAGGTTGACAGCCCGAGCATGGATCAGATTTCTCCACAGCATTCCCTCCTGTTGCCTTGTCTTTCTCTACCCTGCTTTCCTTCCCCCATCACTTTCCATTGAACTAGGAATACTCCTCTCTGTCCCTGCCTCCTACTGCTACTAAAAGTCATTTCATTTTCTCCCTCCCTAAGTCTTAACCTCCCGATCCTGCAGGAAAAAGATGTCATTAGCAATATTCATTTCGAATTTTCCTATCAGTTCACAAATCTCCCCTTAAACAGCTCCCATTTCCTTAATCCTCATATAGAATATTCAGTTTTCACCCCAGCAGTTACTTATTTTTCTTTTCTCTAAAATCTGGAAGAAATTATGGTCCAACACGCAGCCTGGCCAACGCTAGAGTCGCTACTCTATTCCAGGTGCAGCTTGGATGAGTGGAAACTCATAGCACCTGGTCTTAGTAGTGGAGAGTGATTCTCCAGAGACCTGGAAAAAAAATTAAAGGACCTAATAAGGGATTGTCATGTGACACCACCCTGCTATTTTAGTTTCCACAGTTGGCTTCCCCATTTTAATTATGCAAAAGTAATGAGCCCTTTGTTCTGCCAAATTGCTCTAAAAACTTCAACAGAAGTCCTTCCAGCAAAGTAGCATAAGTTAATTCTACATATTCCAAATTCAACCTGCGATCACTAGAAATGGGAGTGCGAGTGGGGCTTTATCTCCTACTAAGTATTCAATGCCTGTTTCCTATCACCTGCAGTAATACGTAGGCAATCCTGAAGGCCTTCCATGGTAAAAATCCTATACTGAAACAATCATGTTGGGAATAAGAAAATGAAATCTAAATCTCCTCATTCCCACATAATCTTTAGTATTGCTTGAGGATCATATTGTGAGTTAAAGAACAAGAGACGTTAACATCTTCCAGACATCTATTTTTGTGAAACCGCAGGTGAAATGATCCCTCATCCTAAATTCCAAACTTATGCACCAGACCCAGTTAAAACAGCTGAGAAACCTTATTATGTGCTATCCAATGGCTCAAGACAGAGCATTTAAATCTATCAATTTTTGTGTGTGTTCCATTGTGTTTAGCTAAGGCATGAGCACTTGGAGCCATTTAAAATAGTGAAATCTCACAGTTATTTTATTTTAAATTCTTTTTCCTCCCTTATTCATTTGTAGCCCAAGGATTACAATGTTTTTAATGATAGATTGCTATTCTGATTTATGTCATTGGGTGCTTTGGACGTAAACTGTGTGATTCCACACATTTTGCTTTGTACTCTTCTGACTGCTGTTATTAAGAAGTAATGTTTTCAGGAAATCTCCCATTGTAGCTGAGAGCCAATCATTACAGTTGAAAGCAACCAAGGCTTCAAACGATAATGTCAAAAGTGAATTACAGCTTTAAAAATAAATTATTGTTGGGCTACACTACACTGTGGAAGTAGTACACTTTTCAATCAAGGGTTTAAAGTCACTTTCAATAGCATCTTTTTGAAAGATTTTTAAGATGTTAAGTTTCTAAATATTGTCAGGAATTTCAGAGCGTCTGGATTTTTCAACATCCCTTCCCAAATATCAACTGAACCACCTAGAAAACCAATAAAAGTAAGAATAGTCTAAGAACTACACTACTGGTATACTGGTACCTGGATTACGGTTATAGCTTTATATTCAATATTCATTAGTCCTGGGGTTATTTTCTCTTAAGCTTTGACTATTGGGTATTACTGTATTAACTCTATTTTAATAGGTACAAACTGGATCATTGAGAGCTCAATGAATGGGAATAGAAGAGCTAGAATGAAAAATACTGACTATTCTCCATTTTACCTTGGTGACAGCAGAATCCTTCACTTGTGTTGTTTTAGAGAACCAAGATGCCTCAAAATAATCACCAATAAAAGGGACTCATATATATGTATCTGATTAGGGGCTTCCCTGGTGGTGCAGTGGTTAAGAATCCACCTGCCAATGCAGGGAACACGGGTTCGAGCCCTGGTCCGGGAAGATCCCACATGCTGCGGAGCAACTAAGCCCGTGCACCACAGCTACTGAGCCTGCGCTCTAGAGCTCATGAGCCACAACTACTGAGCCTGTGCACCTAGAGCCTGTGCTCCGCAACAGGAGAAGCCACTACAATGAGAAGCCCGCACACCGCAGCGAAGAGTAGCCCCTGCTCGCCGCAACTAGAGAAAGCCTGCTTGCAGCAATGAAGACCCAAGGCAGCCAAAAATTAATTAATTAAGTTTTTTAAAAATCTCTTTAAATCTTGGGTTATGATCCCCAGCTGGGCATGTTGGTTTCACTATCAACTCATGACCACTACCCTCAGATCAATACTGCACATTGCTGAGCAATCTTAACAGTTGGCTTTTTCTTTCTTCATACCTACAGTTTCACACCTTCTTCACTTCTCTGGAATATCCACCTATTTTTTTCATCCCCTTATACTTAACAGGTGATCTTGCAACGTTTTTAATCAAGAAGTTAAAAACTATTAGGGCTTCCCTGGTGGCGCAGTGGTTGAGAGTCCGCCTGCCGATCGATGCAGGGGATATGGGTTCGTGCCCCGGTCCAGGAAGATCGCACATGCCGCAGAGCGGCTGGGCCTGTGAGCCATGGCCGCAGAGCCTGCGCGTCAGGAGCCTGTGCTCTGCAATGGAAGAGGCCACAGAGCCCGGGTAAAAAAAAAAAAAAAAAAAAAAAAGACAAATTTATCCTCCTACAGTTCTGGAGGTCAATATAGACTGAAGTCAAAGTGTTGGCACAAGGTGACTTTCTTCTTGTGGCTCTTAGGGAGAAACCATCCCATGTCTCTCTCCTAGCTTCTGGTGGCTACCGGCAATCCTTGGCATCACTACAATCTCTGCTTCTGCTTTCACATGACTTCTGTGTTTTTGTGTGCCTTTTCTCCTTCTTATCAGGATGCCAGTCATTGGACTTAAGACCCACCCAAATCCTGTACAACTTCATCTTACCTGATTACATTTATACAAACCTGTTTCTAAATAAGTTCACATTCATGGGTACAGGAAAATTAGGACTTGAACATATCTTTTTGAGAGCACAATTCAACTCACTACAACTTCTCAACAGCATTCAAAAAAACAAAATTTTGAACTTGTTCTTGAATCATACTTCTTTTTGTTGGCTTTGGAACACCAAACTCACCTGCTTTCCTTCCATACTACTCTTTAGTCTCATTTAGGGGCTCTTTTTTCTCAATCTAACTCCCCCTCTGGGCCCTTTTCTCTTGTTCCTCTCTATTCATTTCCTAGGCAATCACATCTATCCCAAAATTTGAAAAGATCTCAAATTTTTACCTCTATCCAGATATCTCTTCTGAGTTTCAAACTACTCTTTCCAACTGCCTAAATGGCATCTTTATTAAGTAATTTGTGCTGTTTCTAAGACAGTATATCTAATACTAGTCCTGATTTTCTGTGCATTTTTCCCTCTGGCATATCTTTGATTTCCCAATAAATTAAACTTTCATTCACTCAAGTTTTTTACTTTAGTGCCAGAAATCTTGGAGTAATTAAATTTTCCTTTTTCCTTAGCACCTTTCCCAATCTATTACAACTAATTACCAATATATTTTGCTTCAACTTTTGAAGCCAAGGAGGACCCTGTGGGGCTCCTGGGCACAAAAGCCTTTCTGTTTTCCCCCATTTCCTGATTACAGGAAACAGGCTTCATTCAGCCTCCAAGACCTTCTCTGCGTTCCAACAAGCAGGTTCAAACAGTTGCTAATTAGGGAAGGGAGGGGATGCAGAGACAAGGAAGGAAGAGTCAAAAAACAAACAACAAAGAAAGACAATAATGCAGCCATGGGGCAGGGTTCTAGTTCCCCCTCAAGGGATATACATAACAATGTCTTTGATCTGTTTTGCAGATACTGAAACCCCCGGCCAGGTGGGAGAAGTTAACTGTGTGCTGCCCACAGGCACTTAGACAAGCCCGTGCACCACAGCTACTGAGCCTGCGCTCTAGAGCTCATGAGCCACAACTACTGAGCCTGTGCACCTAGAGCCTGTGCTCCGCAACAGGAGAAGCCACTACAATGAGAAGCCCGCACACCGCAGCGAAGAGTAGCCCCTGCTCGCCGCAACTAGAGAAAGCCTGCTTGCAGCAATGAAGACCCAAGGCAGTCAAAAATTAATTAATTAAGTTTTTTAAAAATCTCTTTAAATCTTGGGTTATGATCCCCAGCTGGGCATGTTGGTTTCACTATCAACTCATGACCACTACCCTCAGATCAATACTGCACATTGCTGAGCAATCTTAACAGTTGGCTTTTTCTTTCTTCATACCTACAGTTTCACACCTTCTTCACTTCTCTGGAATATCCACCTATTTTTTTCATCCCCTTATACTTAACAGGTGATCTTGCAACGTTTTTAATCAAGAAGTTAAAAACTATTAGGGCTTCCCTGGTGGCGCAGTGGTTGAGAGTCCGCCTGCCGATCGATGCAGGGGA
>NW_020175528.1:7097356-7137668 GCF_003031525.2 Neophocaena asiaeorientalis asiaeorientalis
AAGAGGCGGGGATAAAAAAAAAAAAAAAAAAAAAAAAAAAAAGACAAATTTATCCTCCTACAGTTCTGGAGGTCAATATAGACTGAAGTCAAAGTGTTGGCACAAGGTGACTTTCTTCTTGTGGCTCTTAGGGAGAAACCATCCCATGTCTCTCTCCTAGCTTCTGGTGGCTACCGGCAATCCTTGGCATCACTACAATCTCTGCTTCTGCTTTCACATGACTTCTGTGTTTTTGTGTGCCTTTTCTCCTTCTTATCAGGATGCCAGTCATTGGACTTAAGACCCACCCAAATCCTGTACAACTTCATCTTACCTGATTACATTTATACAAACCTGTTTCTAAATAAGTTCACATTCATGGGTACAGGAAAATTAGGACTTGAACATATCTTTTTGAGAGCACAATTCAACTCACTACAACTTCTCAACAGCATTCAAAAAAACAAAATTTTGAACTTGTTCTTGAATCATACTTCTTTTTGTTGGCTTTGGAACACCAAACTCACCTGCTTTCCTTCCATACTACTCTTTAGTCTCATTTAGGGGCTCTTTTTTCTCAATCTAACTCCCCCTCTGGGCCCTTTTCTCTTGTTCCTCTCTATTCATTTCCTAGGCAATCACATCTATCCCAAAATTTGAAAAGATCTCAAATTTTTACCTCTATCCAGATATCTCTTCTGAGTTTCAAACTACTCTTTCCAACTGCCTAAATGGCATCTTTATTAAGTAATTTGTGCTGTTTCTAAGACAGTATATCTAATACTAGTCCTGATTTTCTGTGCATTTTTCCCTCTGGCATATCTTTGATTTCCCAATAAATTAAACTTTCATTCACTCAAGTTTTTTACTTTAGTGCCAGAAATCTTGGAGTAATTAAATTTTCCTTTTTCCTTAGCACCTTTCCCAATCTATTACAACTAATTACCAATATATTTTGCTTCAACTTTTGAAGCCAAGGAGGACCCTGTGGGGCTCCTGGGCACAAAAGCCTTTCTGTTTTCCCCCATTTCCTGATTACAGGAAACAGGCTTCATTCAGCCTCCAAGACCTTCTCTGCGTTCCAACAAGCAGGTTCAAACAGTTGCTAATTAGGGAAGGGAGGGGATGCAGAGACAAGGAAGGAAGAGTCAAAAAACAAACAACAAAGAAAGACAATAATGCAGCCATGGGGCAGGGTTCTAGTTCCCCCTCAAGGGATATACATAACAATGTCTTTGATCTGTTTTGCAGATACTGAAACCCCCGGCCAGGTGGGAGAAGTTAACTGTGTGCTGCCCACAGGCACTTAGACCCTGGACCAGTTGGAACCAGAAGGTTGACGATGCTGACTCTCACTTACCTCACTATCAACCAATCAGAAGATGGTCCATGGGCTGATCAGGCCCTCTTTAAACAATTACTATAAATTTCCTCACTCCACCCTCCAGGACAGGACACACAGTTTCGAGGGCTTTAGCCCACTGTGGCCCCCTTTGCCTGGCAAAGCAACAAAGCTCTTCTTTTCTACTTCACCCAAAACTCTGTCTCCAAGATTTAATTTGGTGTTGGGGTGCAGAGGCTGGATTAGGCTTTACTTTTACTGTATATATTTCAATTCCATTCACTTCCCTCCATTTTCCCTGACAACAACTTAGTCCAAACCACAAGCATTTCTTATTTGAGGGACTGAAAAGCCCTGCTAAATGATTTTCCTTTCTGCATTCTAATGACCTTCCAATCCATTTTTTTCTGTAACAGTGAGATTAAACTTTGAAAAATATATCAGAACACTTAAGAAGCCTAGTTCAAATCTTTCAATAGCTTTCCAACCAATGTATTTAGAATAAAATTCCAGTTCTTTTTCGTGATCTCCATCGATTGCCCCTGCCAATTTCTCCATCTCATTTCTCATCAATTTCCAAGACTTGTTCAGTATACTATGAAGCCTGTTTCTCAAAAATACAAGTCATATCAGATCCTTCAACATGGTATTTCCACACACTGGAACATCCTTTTCCCTCATTCTTCATCTGCTGACCTGCTATTACATCTTCAAGTTTTGACTCAAGTATCACTTCCTTAGTAAGATTTTTCATAGTCATGGAACCACTGCCCTTATAGAATTAGTCTGTTATAGTCTGTCTTCACGTAATCCAATTTTCCTCAGACCATGTATTGTAGTTTGTAATTATACATTTGTATATATTCAACTTCTAGTTTTGTTCTAAAATTGTGGTGGTTGAATAGTAAGGGAAAAGCTTAGATTGGATGACAAATCAGGATAACTTAACCCTAATCTGACTCTACCATTCATTAACTTGAGCAGGATACTTAACTTCTCAGGGTCTTACTGTTCTCTCCTGGGAAAATCACTTATTTGGACAATGTGGCTTCCCAGATTCTGTTGTGGTTCAAAAATCCTGCTACTCTATGATCCTATAAATATTCTGAAACTTTAAGAGATAATGGACCATTTTCTTACTTCATTTGGGATACTAATATAAACTTGAGATGCGGACATTTTCAAAACTGGTATTTCAGTAGCTTTCCGCAACTATGAGGATACGGTTATGAATGTATTAACAGCTGGCCTTTATTCATAAGGCCGAACCTAGGAAAAGTTGAAATCTGTGCCTCACAAAAATTGTACTATTCTTCCCCATTTTGTCTCCTCAATTTTTAACCACAAATCCCAGACACCCTAAACCCTCTGCTCATCCTCAAACTATTTAGGATCACTCAGATACTTTCATGAAGCCTGGATCTTTCTGAGAAGCTCATCATTGTCAGACTTTTCTCACCCCAAACACACTTTTCATTTAGAATCCTATTCTCCTAAGATCTCACTCCATCATAAATAGAATTTTCTAAGTAAGCAATCAACACACATATTAATCTGTGCAGGATTGGTAGGTTCTAAAGGTAATGTATTACTCTTTCCAAAGAGTGTTTCTATTAGATGAATATATTTATCTGTCTATATTCAGTTTTAAAAACAAGCTATGTTAAACTCTAAAAATATGTCATATCATTACTTCGAGACTTTTTTAAGTTAGTCATTTATAAATGTATTATTTTGTTTCTATTTTATACACAAATATGCAATGTTTTAGTTATATGTATTTCATAATTCTTTACAAACATTTATTCATACTGGAAAAAATTAAACTCTATGAGTGATATAAACTCTAAATTAAATATTTAAAGAAGTCTATGGAAAAACTTTTTCTTCCATTTTGGTTTAAAAAACAAAATTTTGCTTTTAGTAATAAGTAAAATCAACACCTAACATATCGTATCATGTTTCTAATAGCATAGATTTAAAAAGCAGAAAGAGATTGTTGCTAAACAAACAGATACAGTATTATATTATCTTCTCTCTCTTTCAAGACATTTTAAAACACACTACATTTTAAAATAAATACATTGTATCCTAATCTTTAATCTGCATTTTCTTTTAAATTCTAGTTATTACCAACCACAGCATACTATTTCTTTAAAAAAATATTTTTCATGTACCATGTCCACTGGTGTCACTGTGATTAAGATATAGATTACAAAACAAAAAAATTCTATTTGGTTGCTATATGTTTGTGAGCAAAGAAATTGATTAGGCATTCCTCTTTATTTAAGAGATATGTCAGTACATAGAGTTACAGTCTGCCTTCATTTAGTCTTTTCATTTGTGGTACTCCATATTACATGAGAGCACCTCCATTTGAATCTTTTTAATATTCATGATCCTCTCACCAACCTGAACAAAAGAGCTAAAGCATTTGATAGCAATCTGAAGAACTTGATTAACAATGTGCTAATCATCAGTACCATTGACCTGATTCAAAAATGTTTTCAATTTATCCATCACTTTTATAACCAAAGATGATTGCATTACTTTACCATTTTTTATTTAAATAAAACCCCAAGAGCTGAAAATATCAAGCTATTTCTACTAAATGCACCTTGCAACAATCTAATTTATTTTTAAACTAAGTTCTAAAGTGACCTATAATAACCAATTAGTACTTGAACATAGGAAACCAGGGCACAAGTGGTCTGTGGTAAAATCAATTCACTTTGACTTCACATCACTAAATGTTAAATTGTGCCAAGGAATTAATTTTGCAATAAATTGTTACTGCAGTTACAAAAATCCAACTAAAGGATATTACTAGGAGCAATTATCCATATATCAAAATGCATTGACTGTAGAGTATGAACTATAATTACCCCCCAAATTGCTTATCATTCAAATGTTAATTTTAAAGATTTCATTTTTATAGCCATAACTTACTTTTTTTAATTTTTAAAAACTTATTTTTAACGTATCCTAAAAATACACTATTGGCATAGTAAATTTCATAGCAATTTAAAAGTATAAACATACACTAGTGTATCACTTTTGGACTCAACTATCAATTATCAGTATTATGGTAAAATAAAATGATATCATGATCTAGAAGTAGAACAAATTGCCTTTTGTGATAAAATGTCACTGAGAACGAGGTTTACTAGCAAGCTTATGCAATATTATATTTTTAGAAAAAAAATAACACAATGAAATTGAATACATCTGACAAAAATTAGCGATACCATTCTCCAGACAGATTGAAACACATCTCCATATTAAAAGGTCTGAAGTGATAAACAATTTGGTTATTTCCTATGCTCATGCTCTTCTACTTTTTTAAATACCCAACTATATTTAATTCACATGCAGTAGCACACCTGTTGCAAAAAAGTGTTTTAAATCATACTTATGCATCTGATCAACATATTTTTATTCTCCATTTTTTCCTGAAATTTGATTATAAGAACAATTTAGACATCATTTAATATATTTAGGATATCATATATTTTGAAATCATTATTTAGGGTGGCAAACCACTGAGAACAGTAATATAATAGATCCCAATTTGTTTTAATATATAATCTAGCTTTCAATGTGAGAATTTAATATTCTAAATATTATTACTTTATTGATTCTTTGGCAAAGTCTACATGTAATTGCATGAAAGTAAATAGAACCAAATACTTAGTGAAGCAGATAATGTCTCCATACTAACCAGGACCTGGCATTTCTGGGAATCATGCCATTTGAGTCTATGTGGACTGACCTTAAGAAATCAAATATATCAGATTTAAATAATTCCTTTTAAGCTTATTTTCTCTCCTACTTCTAATCCAGTTATTTAAAATAAAAATCTCAGGAGAAATTTTTCTACTCAATTGATTTTAGCTTACTAATAAGAGCATAAGATATTTTCAATTTATAATTAGGAGGAGTCATTATTTCTAAGGGTCATTTTAATAATTCTGGAATTCAGTATTCAATGTTTATAAGGCAATATATCTTTTAAATTCCCAGAAGCATAAAAATTTTATGGAAAAAAGTTAACTAATCTATATGAGGGTTAATTTTCTGATATAAATGGATCATCATGTATAAAAATTTTTAAATATTCTTATTTAAAAGTGTGAGTTCTAGCTTGAAAGGAATTTCCCAGACAAAACCGCCCATCTATAAACAAAAAAATGAAGATAATAAAAGCATCAGGATTATATTCTGTTCCTTAAATATTAAATAAAGGTGGGTGGCTGGGCATTTCAGCTACGACAGTGGATTATTTTCTTATCCCTTTTCACATTGTTTTATCTATACTAAAAAATAAATACATACAAAACTATACAAATAACAAAGTTTTAATATTTCCCTATGACTAGACTATACTATTTTTGCTATGTGTAAATGGTGATACTGAATTAAATGTTTTGATAAAAACTCTTTACACATGAGTGAATTTGGAAAATGAAGATAAACAGTTTTGTGAAAGATGCTTCTAAATAATGAAAATGGTTTAGTAACCTAAGCCTCCTTGGCTTGTCCAACACTGTTTTTCCGTGATAGGTAACTACCTTGTGGATGATGAGCTGAAGTATAAATTTGGGATAAGTGCATGGTATAAAACTTCTCCAAATGCTCTTTGCACAATTCTCTGCAAAAGGCTGCCACTGAATTGCCCTCTTGGTCAAATGACTTATTGTACCAACCATGTGGAATAGAAAATTGAAAATCTAGATGAATTTTAAAAAGAAAAAAGAATCTCCAAGTAGTTTTAACAGAATCTTCCATTCTTAATGAAAAAGAAGTTGGTCAAGGCTAAAATGGAAAGTTGAGTTTCCAACAAGTAAACCATTATTCCTCCTTCTTTTGTTTTTAGGTTTGGAAGCATAAATACACACAACGTATGCATGTATATGTGAATGAGCATACCTGAAAAGACCAGCATTCTTCTATGTAAAAGGATGAAAACTATCTAGCCTAATGCTGGACGTGAACTGATATCACATGCATACTGGTTATGCCTTGAAAGTTTCATATGGTCCCAGAAGTAAAAAACAGACCAAAATAAGACTTTTGAGTAAAGCAAACCAAAAAACAAAAAGATTCAAAGGTAAATTATGAGGGAATAAGAGGAAACACTCGTACAGAATGAAATATAAGTTGATCTCCATGGGGAGGAAGGGGGTAGTTTATGTAGCAATGTCTTATAACTGTTTTTATATAAGCCTCTTAGACAATAGCACAAATTATTCTTCTGATGAGGCTTATGCTCTTGGATCTCACTGACAAGATAATCCAGAACCTGTCTAACCCAGAAGAACATGTTTTCCTTGGGAGGTGGTACAGCTTTCTGACTCACACCTATATTTGTGTAGGTGATATCTACATTCCCCTGAAAGGTATGATTGAAAGAGTCCATTTCTTACAACGAAAACAACCTTCTATAAACTGAAATTTTTAGTTTTAAACAGCTTGGGGGGCATTCAGGTAAATACAGCCTAAGAGTTTATAATTAGTCTGACATTTCTAGACACAATTAACTTGCAGATTCAAATACTTGATTTACATATATAAATATCATCATGCACTGACACTTCATAATCTTCCTTTGGAAAATGAAACTACATCAGAAGTTATTCTCTGATGGGTATTCACTGAATTCTTATGGCTACACACACACACACACACACACACACACGCACAGACATATACACACATTTGTGACATTCAGGATATCTTTTCTTAATCACTAAAAAATATTGCTAAGCAATAAGTTTTCTGTTCTAGCATACTTAGAGGTCTTATGTGACTTTCAAATATAAACTCTTCAAATCTCTGACTGTAAAGAAAATTTATTAAATTTTATAGAGCCATTTACACATGTTCTAATATCTTTTTATTTCTTCACAAACTACATACTCTTCATTAGTTTAGGTGTTAGATCTTTTAAAATCTGAGTGTTAGGAAATCACTTGTGAATGGATATAGAGAAGTTATTTTCATAATGCACTAAAAAATGAAGATATTGAATCAAACTTTATGCTTATATTCAAATCCTAGAATATAAATTTATTTAATGTAGTAACTATTTGTCAGAGAAATAGGTGTGATGCTCTACGTGTCATTTTACCAACTGTCTGACATTATTTCCAATCATATTTGCATGTACCTCTTTTGTAAATTGTCCAAAATATATATGGCAGCATCCTGTCTGAAAAAAAAAATGAGTCAGAAAAGGAGTGAAGAGAACTATCAAAGTATAAAAATATTATCCCAAATCATATTGGATGGGTTTAGAAACATACACAGTCACTGATATCCAAAAAGAAAAACAAAAGAAATGTATCTCTTTAGAGAGCTATTGTGGATAAACCTTTTATTTTCCATTATTTTAAGAAAGTGTTGCTTAAATGTGGGTAATTTTGTCTTCGTACTGTAAAATGTTTAAATTGAATAGATTTAATTTTAGGTCCAGTCAAATGTGTAGTTGTCAAGCATTTAATGCTGAAATACACTGCCTTAAGAAATGTTATTTTAGAGCTGTTTGCCTTTTAAATTCTAACAAGCTGTATATCTGTTTGTCTAGCCGCCATCAAGGAGACTATTGTAGCTGGAGGCATTGGTAGGAAGACGACTAAAGGGCTACATCATGTCAAAACCTCAAGTAGGAATTATTGCCTTTCTTGCATCAGTTCCCAGCTGTATTATGTCACCAAATCACATCACTGTAATCAAAGATGAATAAAATATATTTCTTTCTTTACCTTAAATGCTTTTTCTGTCAATTACAATCAAAGGACATGACTTCAGGTCTGTCAGTTTGTGAGGCTCTTTCCTACTGATGACTAAAGCTGTAATCTGCTAAATATAAAATAATCAGAAAAGTCTTAGAATGATTTTGCTATTAAGAATTTTTTTATTCCCCTCCCACAGGGGACAGAAAGTAATTGGTCTTTAAAGAATGAAATCAAAGATTAAAAAAAAAAAAAAATGACCCTTTTGGTTTTCATCCTTTTATTCTTTCCTCTTCCTGCCTTAATTCTAAATCTTCAGTTGTAACACCGGTTTGTTTTTCTGAGAAAATATACATAGTACTCTAATCAAAACTAAACAGCCCTTTGTAAATATTTTATTAACCCCGCATTTTTATAAGTCCAGAACTTTCTTGCCATAGTACTGCCTATTAGGTACCCTGTAATATTAGCAGTAATTCTGCTAATAACTCCAACTTCTAGGCAGGTTTCTGACTTGATTACCTTATTAAGCATAATCAAAAACATTTTCCCAGAATGATTTTAGCTTGGTAGTAGGGATTGCTTCCTTTGATCTTCTTAGCATTATTTTATGATAGGTTGCTCCTCATTTACACTACAAATGCTGGCAAAAATGAAAGTGGTATCTCTGCTAGCAGTGCCTGATAAAATAACTGGTTCAGCAGTCTCCGCCAGCTGCTTTCATCGATGAAAATCAGGTTGTTTATAATGGGGGAGAAGGGCTTAGAATGTAAACGTTTGCCATCATGAGAAGCTTGATAGGACTTGTCACGAACTTCTGCCTTCTCAATTAAATTTTTCTTATTTCTCTATTTAATATTTAAGCAAATATTTGTGCAGTTAAGACACCCTTCTTAGGTTTCACATTAAATCCCATTCTTGGATGCTCATATCCAGAACTACTCTTGGAAAATGTAAGAATATAAATGCAATATATACGATCTTAATTTATTACCCCAGAATGTCTCATAAACACCTACCACCTGACTCTGTCCTTCTCCCTTATCTTCCATTACTATTTATTCGCCAAAGTGAGAAATACACAGTTGTGTTGCCGTGGTGTTTTGAGATGTTTCTATTTCTTTAAGGTGGGAGAGAGGAAATCACAGACACCTGTTAGCCAGTATTGATATTTCTCTGTTGTTCAGTGCCATGTACGTGCATGGCTGAGAAATACTAGGCTGAGAAAAAAGTGTGGAATAAAGCACTGCATATAATCTGGTAATAAAAACAAATATTTAGTGCCCTACCCCATTCCAGATGCCAGGAAACTCAAATCACTTGAAACAATATATCATACACAGAAATAAACCCAAATGTCTTCCGAGTACTTTGGCAAATGAGAGACTGCCGAGTGCATTACAAAAGAAACCTCTGAAGGAGCGAAAAGACAGAATTCTGCCTGTGATTTTGTCACTGGCTATGTGATCTTGAAATTAACTAAAAAAAAATTCATTTCCTATGTGTACATACTTTTAAAACATGACGAGAATCAGGCCAGTTAGCACTCCCACCAGTTCCAAAAGCTAAAGAAATCATACAACATTAGAGCCCCCGAAACCTTATATATGTAACATGGTGCAACCCCTGCCCTCATTTTACAGTGAAGAAATAAAGGACCAAGACTCAAGATGCAAGGGAAAATTGCTGCTGAGCAGGCCAAGGTCAAGGATTCTTGAAACAAAATGACTGTGAAAAAGTGGAGCGTCAAGCCTCACACCTAAATAAAAGTATCTAGAAAATTTTAATAAATTGTAAGAATGTATTTAATATCTAAATATGTTATTGAAAAACAAAACGTTTCACACAAGGCTAAACTCCCTTTAACTACCAACTCAAATTTCAATCTCCCTGACTCCATCCCATCCTATAACAAAGAAAAAATACTGCACCAGAATAGTTTGTTTCCTTCCAGATTGTGTGTGTGTCCACTGGGTAAAAAAAAATTTACTCTTTGGGTGGGGACCTGAACATGGTCTCAAACTCAGAGAATCCTGAGGATGAATTAAAGCCCAATATTATGCCTAAGCCTAACGATAAGCAAAGGACAGACCATCTTGGCAGGAACCCTTTGGTAATCGTATAAGCAAAGGTAGTCTATATCAATGTGCACATAATCTTCTCTACAGTACTGGATTCAAATCCACTTTCCAATATCTGTTAGTAGTAGGACTTTGAAAAAACTGATTTAAGCTCTCTGAGAACCAGTAACCTTATCTGTATACAGCGAAGGGAATATTATCTACCCCATTGAGTTTCTTTGAAGATTAAACAAAATTAAATAGTAGGGGAGTGCTTGTGTACTGGTGCTACACTATCTAGTGTAGGCCAGAGCAGTCTGAATGGTTAATAAAGTGTGATTCACCTGACAAAGCCATATAGGTTGGAGGTAAACAAAAGAAGGTAATACAAATTAACATGGAGGAAAAATTACTATAAATAGAAATGAGTCAGGATAATGTCTTCAGTCTAAAAAAGCAAGTATCCAAATAGGCATTGGCACAGCATCACACAGCAAAACATCCAGATATTTTAGTGACTGTTTTGCTTCTCATTGGGATGTCTTAATGCTCCGCTGTCTCATTCCATGGAAATTACATAAAAATAGCAGATTCTCTATCCTACATACAGCGTGTCTGCACTTACAGGTGGCAGGTGGGAAGGCAACTGTAAAAGGAATGAGTCCCTATATTTCTAAATGCCCTGTGGCATACCTTGATGATACACAGTATGATACTAGAGATGTACCCTAAATCGTCAATATGGCAGCCGCTTTCCATTCCATACACAAAGCAGATAGGAAGTGTGGAGACGTGATGGAACATGCATCTTTCAACCTGGTAAATGCAGCTAGATTAACAAAAATATTTTACAACAGCCAATAATTAAAAAAGGATTGCTTGCCATTGCATAATTAGTTAATAACCCATATAACATACAACTGTTATTCCGTCGCAGACACCCTCTTCACACTGCACCATATGGCTAATGGCTTCGATCACGCATCACACCATACTGAGAATTCCTTCTCATCATCCTGTATTGGCTACAGACTCAGTTTGTGGCTAATGCGTGTGTTACCCTTTCACTGCATGTTTATTTTATGAGATGGTGGCGTCTGTTTTTGTGTTGATTCTGAAATGATAAACTACTTTTTTTAAACATAACTAGAAAATGACTTCAATATTAATTTTCCAAGGTGGATCTTAAAATATAATTTCTGTTATCTTTTCCCCAGTTGTAACCCCAAATCCTGGCCTTTTGCATTTTGATCAGTGTCAACAATGGGAATCTGTATTTGTTATAATGTCGCTGGTGCATGTAAAACTTAAATTATCTAAGGGCATCATTTGAAAACATTTAACTGGTAGATTTCTTCTTTGTATCTACTGCAGGGTGATAGCAAGGCTCTAGGAGTCCCAAATAACTTAGTTTCAGAAACCCTGTCTTCCACATTCAATCTCCAAGAGCACCTCAGTGAGCAGCTTCCTACTGAATATCACTGTATGTTGGGGTATTCCAGATACGTGTCTTCAACATACTGTTTTCTAAATGAACGCTAATTATATAATACTTATTTCGGGGTCTGAGGATTAAAAAAAGGAAAAATGTCAGACTGAAAAGTTGCAAAAGTAACTTAATTTTCAAATATAAAATCAAATATTTTGTTAATTTATTCAGATTTGACGGGCATCTAAACTGATTTTTTTTTTTTTTTTTTTTACTTTCTAGACCAAATATTTTGGCACTGGCCTTCGATTCCAAAATGATTTGGATGGGAGAGATAAAATTATCCCTAGGGTTAAATAGACTTATCTCAACAGCAGAAGAAGAAAAAAAAAAAAGCTAAGTAAAGCACATGATAAGCAACACACTCTCTTTGCCTAGAAGGGAAAGGAAATGTGAGAAAAGACCTTTTGTTTCATTTTGAGTTTTTTAAAAAGATATAGCTTCAATTTCATATTAGGAAAGCCCATTTCTGGTTGACAAATTTTCTGTTTCTAAACATTAAGAATGTTGCAAGTTAGGGAAAAAGATGTTTACCCTCTTTGAATTTAATCAAATTTGTTGATGGCAGAAATTAGCATGACTAGTGCTTAGCAGAAAATCAGGATGATTACTCCTAGCATGTCCCAGCTTTAAAGAACACAACTTGCTCATTTTGTATTTCAGCCAAAGTAATTTTATAACAGTTTGGCTTCTGCTGTCTTTCAAGGATAAGCAGAATAAGTGAGTATGTTTTCCTTTTTCAAAGAGGAATCATTTAATGATGAGACAAATTTGGATACTACTTTAGTTTGAGGTATAATCTCCATATTCATAAAAATTCATGTATAAAACCATGGAATTAGATGGACAAAGGCCTCTCAGATTGGGAGTCAAAATAATGCTAGTATAATTTTCCCAGATTTAACAGAGCATTCCTACTTTTGTTGGGCCACCAAATTGCTAGATAAAATTACATGTGTTTGTGTATTTCTTTATAGTCATCCTAAAACTCAAATATATCCAGCTTTTATAACCAGGATTCCAAATGAATCTTGGTTCACTCCCAGTTAGTTATAACATTTCACAAAGTCTTTGAAATTAATAGCTGAGTCAGTTTTACACACTAGTTTAAAAAGGAACGAAAATCACAATGGCACCAATATTATCAAACGAATTCATACTACCAATTAAAGAAGCACTTATTTCTTTCATAACTAATTTAACCTATTTCCACATGACGCCTACTATGAAAAAAAGTGCTTATATCTCTATCCTAAATAATTTATTTTTCAATACACTCAGCTTTATTAGAGCATGTTCTGTTTAACTTGTAGGTAGGCAGTGGGGACATGATTTAAGACTAGGACCCTCCATTTTTATGAAGCTTTGCTGCTTCCTTTTCACCTACCTATTAATCTGGCTATGATGATTTTTTTTTCTTTTTTTTTTTTTAGGTAGCCTAAGATGAGAAACAAACTGCATAAGGATTACCTTTAATAGGTGTCAACTTCCTCCCTGGTTCTTTGCTTAAAGGAATAAAGAAAACCTTCGGTTTGTTTCCTTTTTTTCTCCCAGTAAGCAAGAAGAGAGCTTGCAACAATCCCATGATAACAAATAAAAGAAAGGTTTGGGTGAGTTATCATGAGGGATGATTTGCTAGCTCTAATTTCTTTGCTTTCCAAGATTAAAGGAGACATTTCTGCTATGGCTAGAGGAGTACCCCAGCTGATTTAACTGCCAGGAGTCCCTACCACGTCACTGGACTATTGCCTAAAATTTGTAAGGTCTGGCTTCTTGACTCCATATAATTTCATTATGTCCGATCCTATAGAGATGCCGGGTGTGCAAGGGCACCAGGATGCCCATAGTAAATCAGCTGTTTCAATGCACCTAATAGTACCCTGGTGCCCAGGAAGTGTTAACTCACTTCACATGAGTGAACAGTCTACTTCCAGATAGCAGTTTACCCACCCGGGGTTCACCATAGGATTGGCCCATTATTAATAAAACTTCAGCCTTTGCTCACTTTCACAATGGATCTTGCCTTGGATACGCCATTTTCAGAGGCATTGCTTTCTGGTTTGGTACATTTATACCAAGTTCTATTTTCTTTTAACTAAGTATAGGAATAAGAACTCATTTTAATGAGAAAATTCATTCATTTATAAAACAAGGCAAATTTACAATAATTTCTTTGGTTGCTTCTGATTCTTTTTTTAAGTTTTTTTAATTGACCTACTCTAGTTTGGTGTATTCTGTGTTATCTTTTGCTTGTTTTATCTAGAGGCCATGCTGTGATATTGCCTCAATGAACCAAAGACAGGGAAATACACAGTCTGGATATGAGTAAACTAAAACAGTTGGCATTTCCCTCTCCTGATGATTTTTGTTCTTTGTAAAGCTACTAAGAGGTTTTTGAAGAAGACGCTGGGAAAATCAAAGTTAAAATAAGAAAACTTTTATTCCTATAGATTATCTCACATTTTTGCAAACATACCCCATTTCCTCACTTAATTGTGTAATTAAAATATTTTATTTCTACATTTTAACAAGGATACTTACATTCAAAGCCATACTTCCCCATGATATTTTGAATCATCGGTACGTTTTTAGGGTTTTTTTTGTTGTTAGTGTTTTAGAGAAAATCAGATTTTCTCAAGAGAAGACACCCAAGCCAACAGGTTACAGCAATGTTAACACACAAATTCTTCCGTGGGTTTTAAATTTACAAAAACGGAATTTTCTGTCCACCTCAATTAGAGAAGCTATTTTGTATAATAGAGTGCTCTGCCAGGTAATGTACCGTATTTTCTATTTGAGTTTGCACCATATTGTATCTACTTGCATATAGCTGTGACTATATCTACAGCAAACATTCATTCTTTGGGAGATGTATTTGCAAGGACAGTATGAAATGGGGAAAATGCAAAATCTGTCTGAGATGGGGAAGATGCCCAACTGTGAGGAATGTGAGAATGGAAATATATGAGGTGTGACAATAAAGTAATAAAACTAATTTCCTTGTGTGGTTCATAAACTAGCTCTAAAGTCAGTCCCATGAATGGAGTTCCAAAAATGCTCTAAGCGGTCGCAGCCCTATGAAATCAGCTCATCAGATTCCCGATTCCATTGCTAAAATGTGCAGCACACTTTGGGGTGTTAACATTTCTGTATGTTTGTAAAAATATATATATATCCCCTTAAAAGTCTTACTTTATAAAGTCTTTTGGACCTAATCTTTTTGAAATTCCATGATAAACTTCTTATAAAGTTCTTTGAAACACTTGACAAAGCTTTAAAACTCCAACTATTTTCCACATAATTAATCACATTGGGTATAGCATGTTACAGCATATTCTGGTAAGGTGAGGTTGCATAAAAGGGTATACTTGTCTTGTTTATCTAACCTGACTATCAGGTGTATGAATAGGTATTTTCTGTGAAAAATTTTAAGGAACTTGAGAAGGAAATGTAAGAGGATCCATCAAGAAGTGTCAGTGGTCCAAGGAAAATTCCCATATATGAGAAGAGAGAAGTGCAAATGAGGAAAAAGTAAATAACATTTCTCTTCCTAATTCCTATTTATGTTCTGAAGTGACTTCAAATAGATTGTATATTAAAAATCTAAAGTTTATTTCATTGCTTCTTTGAATTTGTGGAACCAAACCTTAAAAGTTAATTGATACCGATCTAACTAGGAAGGGAAGTGAATATTACACTTTTTGTCAAGCAGAAAATGAACCTCATTCCAGCTTTTTGCATTTGATAAAATTACTTTATGAAATTGCTTCTTCACCTGAAAATGAATTTTTCTTCCAAATTTCTCACATTAATTGCTGATAATTTTACTGTGTAAGTTCTCCTTTAAATAAAGAAGAGCATCAAATGGTTTAGAAATCAGCTGAGAAAACAGGCTTTTGTTTATATCTAATTTCAATAAAGAATCATTTCCTAGTCATTAGTGATGTTCGTTAAGGACAAAAGCCGATTATGTTAAGGCCAATATGTCTGATGCATTATGTCAGAAATGGGACTTTTTGAATTATAAACCTGTGGTTTTTCAAAGAAGAAAACCCAGACCCAGAAAAGCAAAGTGCTTTACCCAACATCACATAGCAACTGAGTGGCAGAACCAGAATTCAATTTCGGCTTTATAAGCACCCTGTAACCAGCCATTGTCTATTCTGCTCGCGTGAACCAGTCACATGTATAAAAGTCCAATTCCTCCTCTCTGGAAGGGGAAGTTGGTCATGGCCACTTGCAGAGCCCTCTGGCCACTAATTAGTCTACTAGTTACAAAATGAGCCAGCTGTGGTGGTCCCCACCCACACTGGCATATGGCCTGAAAGAGTGCTACCGAAACCCAGCCCACCATGGTGACTTGTGCTGTTTTCTCTATACGTGGGCACCTGACAAAAGGGGAGAAGGTGAGCTGAAATCCAGCCTGTGCTCTGTGTAATGGTTCATTTTATGTATCATGCTGGCTAAGCCTTGGTGACTCTAGATTTGGTCAAACATTATTCTGGATATTTCTGTGAAGGTGTTTGCTTGGATAAGATTAATATTTGAATCCATGGATTTTGAGTAAAGCTGATTACCCTCCATCATGTGGCTGGGCCTCGTCCAATTAGTTGGGATCTTAACAAAACAAAGATTGACCGCCCAGAGAAGTAGCTCTGCCAGCAGACTCCCTTTGGACTTGAACAGCAACACTTCCCCGAGTCTCCAGCCCGCCAGCCAGACACATCAGATTCTGGTCCCACCAGGCCTCTACAACTGTGTGAGCCAGTTCTTAAAGTAAACCTCTCTCTGTATATATATCCCAATAGTCCTATTTCTTTGGAAAATCTTGACAAATGCACTTTGTTCACCAGTCTAGGTGGAAGGGGCACTTATTTCTAACCCTCATAAAGATACACTACGGGCTAGCAAAAGGCCTATTTTTCTTTCATTGTCACTTATTTTTCACCCCATAACTAATAATAAGTTAAACACTGAGGGTCTGAGTTAGTGCCTTTGAATGAATGTTTAAAATATTAAAACTTGATACATACCCTTGAAAGGTGCCTAGGACCTCAGAATCACCTGTGTTGCAACTATGATGGAAAAGAAGAAACCAGAAAGTACCATCAGGTGGTAAAGGCTTCCTTCTGGCCCCAATTCCCTCTTCCACTCTGTGGCTTTGACCTATGGCTTCCTCCTCCCCTCATGACCATGGCCTCTCTTGTTGCTGACTGATCTGTTCCCCGCAGTGCTGATACCCGTGTGACCCCTACTCAGATGACTGTGTTTGTTGTTCTGTCTCTGGACTGGACTCTAACTCGACACAATTCAGTTGTGATAACTCAGCAGAAAGGTCCTGGTTACTTCTCTGGACAAATTGAGGCTTTGGGGCAGTGGAATTTGATCTGTATTTATCAACTCCTATTGCCCTAGCCTACTTCCTGTAACTGCTCAATAAATGATTAACATTAATTTGTAATTGAACCACATTCCTATTCCCTAAAAGTAAAATATTATAAAGTAGGATCTTGAACCATTTGCTTTCTATATTTGATATAAAGTATTTTTCTGTCAAAAATGATGCATAACGGGCTTCCCTGGTGGCGCAGTGGTTGAGAGTCCGCCTGCCGATGCAGGGGACGCGGGTTCGTGCCCCAGTCCGGGAAGATCCCACATGCCGCGGAGCGGCTGGGCCCGTGAGCCATGGCCACTGGGCCTGCGCATCCGGAGCCTATGTTCCGCAACGGGAAAGGCCTCAGCAGTGGGAGGCCCGCGTACCGCCAAAAAAAAAAAAAAATGATGCATAACAAAATTATTTTATCTCAATAAAATGAGTTAGCTACGTGCTAATGAGTGTAATAAAAAGCGGAACTTTACAAGCATAATTATGATAAAAATTCTAGTGAACAATTCCAAGGCAGAAGACCACAGATTAAGGCATACACCGCATATTCCAGAAAACTAACTAGAATATGCAGTACTGTACGTGGCTTTGGGAGAAAAAAAATATACTTTAGCCAAGAAAACAAACCGCATGCAATTTTGGTAACTTTTTGGTTTTATATACCATGAATATGAAATAGTCTCACAAATAACTATATTTTCATTTTAAAGATTCTCACAAGATATTATATGTATTATGATTTGGGCATGGATTGGTTTATTTACCGGTGGAAGAATTATTGAAGCAAGGGAGAGTTTTTTCCAACAAAGTCTTCTCTAGTTACAGATGTAATTATCCACGTTTAATGGAACACCACTAGCTCTTCCTCCTTTCTAAAGCCTTTCTTGATCTCACGGATCCCCGACTTTGGACTTCAGGACAACTCAAGCCTATCTACTATCTCAGCTTAGTGTTGATCCCGTCACCTTACTGTTATATTTCTATGCATATAACCTTGTCACATTACTAGATTCTAAACTTTTTCAAAGCGGAAAATGTGTTTCTAAGAATTCTTTGTGTCTTGCACATGGCACCTTCTAGTTGAATGGTCAATAGGTAAGGAGCAGTATTTCTTCTTTGGGCAACGTTGGACCTATTAGACCTATTAGATGAGATTGGCTTTCTGTTTTGTGATGAACACAATGAATAATTTACATTGCATTTGGTTAAAGTAACAAAGAATCCATACTTGGTGTTCCAGGACCACTAATGCTTGCCATTTGAGGGATCACGGTTGACATTACCTGTATTCACCTTCCTCGTGGCTCTTTGGTAGAAAAAAACTAGAGCTGCTACAGATGAAACTTAGAAGAAACTAGCAAGAGTAAACAGATCTTTTACCGTTGCCAGCAAGCAGTGCATATTGTTTCTCCTATTGTCTTTATGACTTGCACTCTGTAATAAGTTTGTAGCACCCATTCTCTATGAAGCATTCCAAAATCAGCTCTCTGCATTTAGCCTCCAGCTGCCCCCCTCAGACCTTGGGCTGGCATTCAAGTGAGCTTTTCTACATCTTTGTTTTGTAAGTGAAATAACAATTGGCCATAAAGAGACTCACTCTCATTCAAAAATATTTTGATACAAACTTTTGAAATTTAAGTTGCTGTCTGGTTACCAGCTTCCCACAGGGTCTGTTAGATTTATATTCCTTATCTAAAAGTCTTAAGCAGAGTAGAAAGAAGAATCACTCTACAGATTCACCTATGATTCATTCACTTATTTCTTTAAAGTAGTTGTTACTGAACATAGGCTGTGTTCCAGACATGGTGCTACTTCTGGAGCGATAACTGCAAACAAGACAGTTATGGCCTCAGTCCTCACAGGGCTGCCAAAAAAAGTAAAACTTTTAATAAGCAGATATAGCTCAGCCTTGGAGACATAAAAATACATCTTCTAAGGCCACAGCACATGCAAAACGATTAAATAAGATACTATGAATTAAGTTAACTACAGTAGACAATTCTAATGAACGTGAAAACTGAATAGAATTGACATTAGACTATGAGATTATAAAGATTAGCTCAGAAAAAATACCCAGTCGTAGTACTTCTTGGCAGAACAAGTGCTAAATTTTTATTTTCTGATAGATTGCATTACTTGATGAAATGGGCTAAGAACAATGCCAAGGCCCAAAATAATATTGACTCAAATCCATTTCAGTCATACACACATTTCATTTCTCCCTTTTCTACCTCCTGTTCGGAATTACTCCAGCACTCTGCCTTTACTGAAAAGAATGAATCACAGACAAGACAAAGAAACTAAGAGCAGTATTATTACCAGTGGCACAAATCAAAGGGGCTTGCCACATGAATTCTGCCAGACTTGGAGATGTCTTTTATTAGATTTTTTTCCCTTTACATTTGTTGAAAGAGAGAAAATATGATAGCATCTCTCAAAGAAGAAATTCCAACTTTAAAAAACAAATTGAGAAGAAAGGAGTTACATTTCCCTTTCTGAATCATAAATTTGAAAAATTCTGGGAAATAGCTAGTCTCCCCAGCATTGCTCAAGAAAATTATTAACCAACTTTAAATAAATCCTGCTGCTATCCACAGAGTTAGTCCTCACAAATCACAAGTCCACATCTGTAGAAGGATCTTGGAGGGGCCCCAATCGCCTCTCAGAAGAATGTTTCTGTATGTCTATACTTTAAGTCAGAGCATTCCAACCCCACACCCAAACTTAAGGCCAATATGTTACCCAGCTTCATGTGAGGTAAGACAAAGCAGAACCAGAATACTGATTTGATGCATACAGATTTACAAACTATAGCTTATCCCACAAGAATCTAAATACATACTTCCTTAAAATTTCATTAAGTGTAATCAATACCTAGGTCAGAAAACTTTTTTAAAGGATATAATGACATTCACAACTTAAAAAGAAGTTGTCAACTTAATATTCTCGTTCACAAAATTTCATCAGTGTTTCTTCCCTTTTTTATGGGTACTTTTTTATTGTGGTAAAAAATACATAAAATTTGCCATCTTAACAATTTTAAGTATAACTATACGTATACTGTGCAACAGATCCCTAGAACTTTTTGGTCTTGCAAAACTGAAACACTCTATCTACTGAACAACAACTCCCTTTATTCCCTCCCCTCAAGCCCTGGTAACCGTCATTCTACTTTCTGTTTCTAAGAATTTGACTACTTTGGGTACCTCCTATAAGTGTAATCATGCAGTTTTTATCTTTTTGTGACTGGCTTATTTCACTTAGCATAATGTCCTCAGGGATTTATTTTTGTTGTAGCATATGACAGTATTTCCTTTTTTAAGGCTGATTTATATACAGATATATATAAATATATGTATATACACACATATAATCATATTTTATTTATCCATTCATCTGTAATAGACATTTAGCTTGCTTCCACCTCTTGGCTATTGTGAATAATGATGCTATGAACATAGGTTGCTAAATATCTCTTCAAGATCTTGTCTTCAATTCTTTTGACATATACCCAGAAGAGGATTTGCTGGATAATATGGTAATTCTATTTTTAAGTTTTTTGGGAAACTCCATCAGTTTTACACAGTGGCTGCACCATTTTACTTTCCCACCAACAGTGCACAAGAGTTCAAATTTCTCCACATCCTCACCATCACATATTTTTTTCATAGTGGTCATCCTAACAATTAGGAGGTAACATTTCAGCATGGTTTTGATTTGCATTTCCCTGCTTATTAGTTTTGTTGAGCCTCTTTTCAAATGCTAGTTGACCATTTATATACACGTATTTTGAAAATATCTATTCAAGTCCTTTGCCCATTTTTAAATCTGGTTGCTTTTTTGAGATTTAGGAGTTGCTTAAATATTTTGAATATTAACCCTTTTTCATATATATATTTTTTCTCCCATTGTGTAGGTTGCATTTTCACTGTTGATTGTTACTTGCTATGTAGAATTTTTAAAATTTGATGTAGTTCTACTTGTCACATTTTTGCCTTTGTTGCCTGTGCATTTGGTGTCATATCCAAGAAATCACTGCAAAATCTAATAGCATGAAGTTTTTCTCTTTTTTTTTCTTTTTACTTTTTGTAGTACAAGGGCCTCTAACTGTTGTGGCCTCTCCCGTTGCAGAGCACAGGCTCCGGACACACAGGCTCAGCAGCCGTGGCTCACGGGCCCAGCCGCTCCGCGGCGTGTGGGATCTTCCTGGACCAGGGCACGAACCCGTGTCGCCTGCATCGGCAGGTGGACTCTCAACCACTGCGCCACCAGGGAAGCCCTGTAGTAAGTTTTGAAATCAGGATGTGTGAGGTCTCCAGCTTGCTTTTTCTAGTCAAAATTGTTTTGTCTACTCAGGGTCCCTTGAGATTCCATATGAATTTCAGGATGGATTTTTCCATTTCTATAAAAAAAAATGCCGTTGGGATTTTGATAGAGATTGCATTGAATCTGTAGATGGCTTTGGGTAGTATGGATATTTTAACAACATTAAGTCTTCCACTCCATGAAAATGGGATAGATGTCTATTTTTATTATCTTCTGTAATTTCTTTCAGCAATGTTTTCCAATTTTTGAAACATACATTTTTCACCTCTTGGTTAAGTTTATTCCTAAGTATTTTATTGTTTTTGATGTTATTGTAAATGGGTTTTCTTGATTTTCTTTTCAGACTGTTCAGTTATTGTATGGAAAACAACTGATTTTTGCATGTTGACTTTGTATTCTTCCATTTTACAGAAATTGTTAATTAATTCCAACAGTTTTTCTTTTTTACCAGTTCTTTGGGATTTTCTATATACAGGATTATATCATTAGGAAATAATGGCAATCTTACATCTTCCTTTACAATGTAGATGCTTTTATTTTTCTTGCCTAATTGCTCTGGCATGGACTTCCAGTACTACATTGAATAGAAGTGGTGAGAGTAAACATCCTTGGCTTGTTCTTGATTTTAGAGGAACAGATTTCAGTTTTTGAACCATTGAGTATGATGTAAGCTATAAGCTTTTTTATATATGATTTTTATTATGTTGGTTCAGTTTCTTCTGTTCCTAGTTTGTTGATTGCTTTTACTTGAAAAGTATGTTGAATTTTGTCAGATACTTGTCCTTCATTAATTAAGATGAACATGTAGTTTTGTTCTTCATTGTTTAATGTGGTGCATTACAGTGATGATCTTCATATGTTGAATCATTCTTATATTCCAGGAAAAAATAAAAAAAACATTTTGCCATGGTGTATAATACTTTTAATGTGCTGTTGAATTTGGCTAGCTAGTGTTTCAATGAGGATTTTTGCATCTATGTTCATCAGGGAAATTGGCCTGTTATTTTCTTCTCTTATAGTATCTTTGTCTAATTTTGGTATCAGGGTAATCCTGACCTCATAAAAAAGAGACTGAAAGTGTTCCCTCCTCTTAAATATTTTGGAGTAATTTGAGAAATACTTATGTTAATTCTTTTTTAAATGTTTGGTAGAATACATAAGTGAAGTCATCTAGTCCTGGGCTTTTCCTCATCAGGAGGTTTTTTTGATTACTGATTCAATCTCCTTCCTGGATATAGGTCTGTTCAGATTTTGTATTTCTTCATGATTCAGTCTTGGTAGGATACATGCATCTAGATGTTTATCCGTTTCTTTTAGGTTATCCCATGTGTTAGCATATACACGTTCATAGTGGTCTCATGGTGTTTTGTATTTCTGTGGCATTGTAACTTCTCTTTGATTTCTGATTCTTGTCATTTGAGCCTTCTTTTTTTCTTACTTATCTAGCTAAAGGTTTGTCAATTTATTGATCTTTTATTAAAAAAACAACTCTTACTTTTGTTGATTTTTTTTCTAGTGTTTTTTTTGTTTTCTATTTCTTCTCCAATCTTTGTTATCTCCTTCTTTCTGCTAACTCTGGGCTTAGTTTGTTGTTCTTTTCTTAGTTTCTTGAAGTCTAAAGTTAGATATTCCTTTGTGATTTTTTTAAATGTAGGCATTTACTGCTATAAATTCCCCTCTTAGTACTTATTTTGC
The DNA here is from genome assembly GCF_003031525.2 of Neophocaena asiaeorientalis asiaeorientalis. NCBI lineage: Eukaryota > Metazoa > Chordata > Mammalia > Artiodactyla > Phocoenidae > Neophocaena > Neophocaena asiaeorientalis. Next base: position 7,120,368 of record NW_020175528.1, read on the forward strand.
TGCATCCTGTAATTTTTTGTATGTTGTGTTTCCATTTTCATTTGTTTCAAAACATTTCCTAATTTCCTTTGTATTTTCCTGTTTTACTCATTAGTTTATCAAGAATGTGTTGTTTAGTTTTCCCGTATTTGTGCCCTTTCCATTTTTCTTTAACTATTGATTCTAGTTTCATTCCATTGTGGTCAGGAAAGATATTTTGTGTGACTTAAATCTTCTTAAATTTGGTGAGACTTGTTTTATGTCCTAATATGTGATCTATCCTACAGAATGTTCTGTGCATACTTGAGAAGAGTGTTGCTGTTAAGTGGAGTTTTCTGTATATGTCTCTTAGGGACAACTGGTTTACTGTTGTTTAAGCCTTCTGTTTCCTTATTGATCTTCTGTTTCTTCCAACCATAATTAAAAGTTAGATATTGAAATCTCCTATTGTTGTGTTGCTATCTATTTCTTCAGTTCTATCAATGTCTACTTCATATATTTGTGTGCTCTGCTATTAGGTGCATCTATATTTATAAATATTATACTTTGCTGGTGAATTGACCCTTTAATTATTATATAATGTCATTCTTTGTCTCTTATAACAGGTCATGACTTAAAATCTATTAGTCTGATATATGTATGGCCATTCCTGCTCTCTTTTTGTCACCATTTGCACAGAATACTTTTTTCTATCTTTTCACTTTCAGACTATGTGTCCTTATATCTAAAGTGAGTCTCTCTACATAAAGCAATTAATAACAGATCTTAAGGGAGAAATAGACAATACAACAACAATTGCAGGGGAATTCAATACATCACTATCAACAATGGCTAGATCATCCAAACAGAAAATCAACAAGGAAATGTTGCTACTGAACCACACTTTAGGACAAATTGACTTAACAGATATATACAGAATATTCCATCTAACAGCAGCAGAATACACATTCTTTCCAAGTGTGCATGGAACATTCTTAAGATAGACCATACGATAGGCCACAAAACAAATTTTAGAAAATGTAAGGCTGAAATCGTACCAACTATCTTTTCTGACCACAATGGTATGAAACTAGAAATCAACAAGAGAAAAGTAAAGAGATTCACAAATATGCGAAAACTAAACGAGACACTTCTAAACAACCATTGACTAAGAAGAAATCAGAAAGGAAATTAAAAATTAACTTAAAAGAACATTAAAAAAACAACATATCAAATATTGTGGGATGCACCAAAAGGAGTTTTGAGAGAAAAGTTTAAAGCAATAAACACGTATGTTAAAATTTTTAAAGAACTCAAATAACATAACTTTACAAGTCCAGGATGTAGGGGAAAAAATTAAACCCAAAGTTAGAAGGAATGAAATAATAACGATTGGAGCTAAAATAAATAAAATAGAGACCAGAAAAACATAGAAAGGATCAACAAAACTAACAGCTGGTTCTAAAAAGAATAAACAAAATTGACAAACCTTTAGCTGGACTAAGAAAAAAAGCCTCAAATAAATAAAATTAGAAGTGAAAAATGAGACATTACAACTGATAATACAGAAATACATAGGATCATAAGATTTGTTGATATGTAATTGTTCATACTATGAACAATTACATATCAACAAAATGATTATATATCAACAAATTACATAATCTAGAAGAAATGGACAAATTTCTACACCAACACAACCTACCAAGACTGAATCAGGAAGACATAGAAAGTCAGAGCAGACCAATAACAAGAAATTGAATTAGTAATAAAGAAACTCCCAACACAGAAAACTCCAGGACCAGATGGCTTCTCTGGAGCATTCTACAAAAAATTTAAAGAAAATTTAACACCAATTCTCCTCAAACTCTTTCAAGTTATCAAGGAGGAGGGAACATTTCCTAATTCATTCTATAAGGCCAGAATTACTTTGGTAACAAAACCAGATAAAGATACCACAAGAAAATTATAGACCAATATACCTGATAAGTATATATGTAAAATTCTCAGCAAAATATTAGCAGTCAAATTAAAAAACACATTAAAAGAATTATACACTGACTAAGTGGAATTTACGCCTGGGATGCAAGGATGGTTCAAAATACACAAATCAATAAATGTAATACATAACATCAATAAAGTGAAAGGTAAAAATCACATGATTTTATCTCAGTAGACACATAAAAACCATTTGACAAAATACAACAACCTTTCCTGATTTAAAAAACAAAAAACAAAAACCCTTAACAGACTGGGTATAGAAGGAACATAACTCAACATCATAAAGCCCATATACAACAAACCCACAGCTAATATTATAGTCAATTTAAAGAAATAGAAAGTATTTCCTCTAAGATCAGGAACAAGGCAAGGATTCCACCCTCAACACTACATTCCAGCATTCCATTATACTGGAAGTCCTAGCCAGAGCAATTAGGCAAGACAAAGAAATAAAAGGCATCCAAATCACAAAGGAAGAAGGAAAATTGCTGTTATTTGCTCGTGATATGATCTTATATGTAAAAAATCGCAAAGAATCAGTCAAAAAACTGTTGGAATTAATCAGCAATTTTAGTGATGTGGCAGGATACAAAAATCAACAAACAGAAATTAATTGCATTCCTTTACACTAATGATGAAGCATCTGAAAAAGAAACAAAGCCATCCCATTCACAATAGTACCAAAAACACCACCTTCAGAATGGGAGAAAAATTTTGAGAACCACATATTTTATAAGGTGTTAATATCCAAAATATATAAAGAAGTTAGTCAACTCAATAACAAAAACAAAAAAAATATGATTAAAATATGGGAAGAACTAAATAGACATTTCTCCAAAGAGGACATCAAAATGGTTAACAGAAAGATACAAAGATGCTCAACATCACTAAACAACATCACTAATCATCAGGGAAATGCAAACCAAAACCACAATGAGATATGACCTCATACCTGTTAGACTGTCTACCATCAAGAAAAGAGACAAGAAGTACTGGCAAGGATGTGGTGAAAAAGGAACACTTATACATTATCAGTGGGAATGTAAATTGGTCCAACCACTGTGGAAAACAGTATGGAGATTCCTCAAAAACATTTAAAACAGACCTACCATATGATCCAGCAATTCCACTTCTGGGTATATAAGCACAGGAAGTGAAAACAGGATTTCAAACTGTTATAGGCACCCCCATGTTTATTGCAGCATTATTCACAATAGCCAAGATGTGGAAACAACTTAAATGCCCATCAGTGGATGAATGTACAAAGATGTGAAACATATACACCATGGAATATTATTCAGCCACGTGAAAGTTATCCTACCTTTGCAACAACATGAGTGGACTTGAACACTTTATATTAAGTGAGATAAGTCACACAGAGAAAGACGAGTACTGTATGATATCACTTACATGTGGAACCTAAAAATGTTAAACCTCTAAAATTGAGTAAAATGCTGGTTACTGGGGGATGGGGAGAGGGGAGAGAAAAGTGATGGTGTTTAAGGGTACAAACTTGTAACAAGTAGAAAATAAACCATAGAGCTCTAATGCACAGTATAATGAGTATAGACAATAATACTGCACTATAGTTATGTAATGTAATATGATAAATATTGCTATACTGGCATATTACAAAGTAACCACACTGTACATCTTAAAGTTACACATCAAATTTATTCAATATCTTTTTTAATTTCAAAAAATTAGTGATGTAATATAACCCAAACCATTGTATTGTACACTTTAAATTGGTTAATTGTATGTACATGAATTATCTCAATAAAGGTGTTAATTTTTTTTAATAAAGTTAGACAAATAATAAACTATATACAGAATAGAGTTTGGTTTTGATTTTTATCTATTCAGCCACTAAACTCAGTCTTTTGGGACTTTAATCCATTTATATTTAAAGTAATTACTGATAGGGAAGGACTTACTAATTGTCACTGTTATTTTCTGAATGTCTTCTAGTTATTTTGTCCCTCTTTTCCTCTCTTGCTGCCTTCTTTTGTGTTTCATTGATTTTTGTTTTTGTTGTAGTAAAGTGCTTTGATTTCTTTCTCATTTTCTTTTGTGTATCTTCTATAGATATTTTTTATGGTTACCATGGAGATTATACAAAACATAGTTATAGGAATATATTTTAAACTGATAACAGTGTAACTTCAATTTCATACAGAAACTCTTCCTTACATCTTCCCTTTATATTATCAATTTCACAAATTACACCTTTTTATATTTTGTGTCCATTAATGGTTTTACAGTTATAGTATTGTTTATGCTTTTATATTTTAAATTCTAGATCAGAATTAAAAGTGATATAAGCACCGCTGTTACAATATTGCCAGATTCTGTATTTTTCTATATATCTATCTTCAGCAGGGAGCTGTGTATTTTCATATGCTTTTGTGTTCCTGTGTTGCATCCTTTAGTTTCAACTTGAAGGACTCCCTTTAGCATTTCTTGTAAAGCAAGTTCTGTGGTGATAAACCAACACTGAGGGAGTTTATCCGGGAAGGTCTTTATTTCTTCAATTTTAAAGACAGTTTTGCTTGACATAATATTCTTAGTTGGCAATTTTTCTTTCAGCAGTTCACACGTATCATTCCACTCTCTTCTGGTTTGCATGTTTCTGCTGAGAAATCTGCTGATTGTTTTATGGGAGTTCCCTTGTATGTAGTAAGTCACTTTTTCTTGTTGCTTCAAAATTCTGTTTTTGACTTTTAACAATGTTATGTTAGTGTAGATTTCTTTAAATTCCTGTTTGGAATGTTTTTAGCTTCATGGATGTGGATGTTCATTTCCTTCCCCAGATCTGGGAAGTTTGCAGCCATAATTTCTTTAAACAGGCTGTCTGCTCTTTTCTCTCTCTCTTCTTCTGGAACTCCTATAATGTGTATTTTGCTCCCCTTGATGGTATCCCATAAGTCCCTTAGGCTTTCTTCACCATTCTTCATTCTTTTTCCTTTTTGTTCCTTTGACTCAATAATTTCAAATGACCTGTCTTTGAGTTTGTTAATTCTTTCTTCTACTTGATCAAGTCTACTGTAAAACCCCTTGAGGAAATTTTTCACTTCACTTACTGTATTCTTCAACTCCAGAATTTGTTTGGTTCTATTTTGTTCCTCTTTGTTGATATTTTCATTTGGTTCATGAATCACTTTCCTAATATTTGCTTATTTGTGCTCTCTAGTAGCACACTGAGTTTCTTTAAGAAGATGATTTTGAATTCTTTATCAGGTAATTCATAGGTCTCCATTTCTTTAGGGTCAGTTTCTGGAGATTTATTCTGATATTTTGATTGGGGCATGTTTTCCTGATAAACCACCACCTCTCTCAGTATTTATGAACTGGGTTCTTACAGGAGAAAACCTCCACCAATCAGCCTGTCTGAAGATTCTGTGGGCCTCTCAAACCATTTCCGGGGATGCATCTTCTTAGGGCTATACGTGTAATTTTCCAATTAGAGAGGTTTACACGTTTCTCCTTCAGGAGCTTGTGATCTCTTGCTCCTTCTGGTGTCTATCTGCAGTAATGCAGTTTCTCTGTCACTGCAACAACTCAGCTTTCTTTTTTTCTCAGTAGCCCCCCAGGCATTCAAATATGCCAGTTTCATCAATGCTGGGAGTCAGGTGAAACAGATATCAGTCCCTTGGAACACTATCCAGAAAGTCAGAATTTTGGAGCCAACATTTTGGAGCCAAAATTCTTTTCTTTCCCTAAAGGAGAAGCTGTGAGTTGGTTATTTATTCCAGATCACACTAAACTGTGTTGGCTTGGGGGAAGGGATACAGTGGGTGAAATGAAATAGCTTTTCTTACTCATTTCAATATGGCTATTCTTGGCTTTGAGTTTGCCTGGGGTCCAATAATTTCTTAACTAGCTTCTGGAGTTCTCATAAAGGCTTTTTGGACCATATATTTTTGTTAAGTCAGTGTCTCTGTTGGGAAACAAGGTCTAGGCTTCCTATTCTGCCATCTTGCTATCATCATCATTATCAGGAGTATTTTTTAACTTCATTTATTTGTTTGACAAACTTTATTAAGTGTCTTCTACATGTTAGTTCTAGGCTAAGTGCCAGGAATGCAATGATAAATAATATAATGTTCACATTTTCTTTATTGAAATTCCATCATTTTCTAAATTCTCCCAGCAGTATTTTGATTCCAGAACTATAAATTCTCATACATATTTTTTATTAATTTACTCTTCATTGTTTTTCTCAACTTTACTGAGGTATAGTTTACTTTTTAAATGTGTTCTTATGATATGCCTTAATTTATTTCCAGTTGTTCAGTGCTTATCAAAGCTGAGCTTTTTAATAAAAATATTTATAATTTCTATTAAAATATAAAATATAGTATATTTAAATGATTTTATATAGTTTCTAATAATTGAAGTACTTTTACATATCATGTAAACAAAGTCTGAATTAGAAATAAGGTCACAGTAGTGATCTGTAGAGAGATGATTCATATTTTATCTGAACCTAGATTCCATTTCACATCACTTTGTCATTATACATGGCACTGTTAGATTTAATTCTAGTACTCTGCAACATATTAATAATAGCTAAATTAATACAGCTAAATGAAAAAGAATTCATATTTAAATGACCAGACATCTTCATTATCTACTACATTGTAATAATTGCAAAGAACATACCAACTGTTATTTTTATTGTAATCATCGTATAGCAAGATTTTATGGAAGAGGTGTTATTGTTGTTTGCTTTTGTTTTGCCAATTCCTGATTGCTATATTATTCTCATTCCTTGTAATACATACATCTTGATGAGCCTACCTGGAGTCTCTGCTCTGAGAAATTCCTCCCACCCAAACTTTACACAGCCACAGTTGCTACCCTGCCAGAACTGAATGGATAGGAAGTAAACACCTTATCTAACCTGGATCTATCATGCTCTGTGTCCTGAGAATGTGTAATTGGAACTAAGAGACATTAATTTAGACTCTAGATTTGTAATATGTAAATTGATAAACTAGGGAAAATAATATATAATCATTATGAACTAAGAAACAAGGAATATTAGTTTTCCAAAAGTTAAGAGTAAAATAAACGTACACAAAGGAAGCTAAACAAAGATTGAGAGAAAAAGCTCTGGGAGGTTTCTAAATCCTTTCTGAGGTTCACCTGCATTCCCACATTTGGAGTCTGGGAAGTCTCCCAGTTAGCATTATAATAACGCTTTCCATTTATATAAGCTAGTTCATGTTGGTCTCTATTTAAAATAATTAACTCTTTGGATGCCGGCAATACATTGCTGAAAATAAGCATATCTCCTAAGTAAATGAGCCAGATATTCTATACCTAAAAATGGTAAGTTTCAGATGGTCACTTTGATGTAATAATTGATGAATTCACTCTTTCTGGAGATCTATTTATCCCTAGAAGGAAGTTCTTTCAAGGTGAAATCAATCCCAGTAAACTTTCCATAATAAAATTAACCTATAGTAACTGATCCACTTCTCAGCAGACTCTGTCAACACAGTGCTGTTTGTGGAATCACCAACCTCCCCTGCTGACCATAGGCTGATCCTAATATCACATGGAAGAGTGTGTTGCCTGGCTCAAGCAATTATATGAACAAAACAGTTCTCAGTTGATTTCTAAATACCCAGAGAGACATCATCTTCCAGATATTAAAGGATCTCTACGAAAATAGGTTCCCCCAAATGAAACTTCAGTTCAACTGAAGATCAACAAGTTAATTAATAACTTTGCTCAATGCAAATTACCTTAACATGTTTAGTGCTGGTCCTGCTTTTAACTACAACTTTCATAGAGAGAGTATATCAAATAAGCTTGAGGGATTCTCCTTGCCAGTGATTGAAAGGATCTCCTTCAGCTGAGGGTCAGGCAGAATAGAAAAGATGAGCTATCTGGAAAGGAGAATTAGATTTCCCCTCCTCATGACGCTAACATCAATGGCTTTTTTTGCAAGAAAAATCCTTTCCAAAATTGACTAATTTGGGGATTTTAAACAAAGTGATCATTGTATGACACTTTTTATTTAATAACTAGGTTAGATTTAGTCTTCCAAAAAAAAATCAAGTTCCACTTAATAACCAAATAACTGGTTACTGACCAATTGTCTTCAGAATGACCAGATGTTCATTAGCATTATCAATCCATGCTGAATGCATCCTCCTGCTCCAACTAGATTACATAGTTTCCCGCTGCACCAGACCTGGAACAGAGTGTGTCTAGATTTGTCTATCACCAGCCAAGATCATCTGATCCACTTCACCTCCCACCTCTTTGCCTTTTTCTGTTTACCCATCTTAGACCTCCCACTTCCTGCTCCCGGAGAGTTATTAGTATTACAACAAATACTGTTTGAGTGATCTTTCTATCGTTCCTTGACTTCTTTAAGGAAAGTCAACATATAAAACTAATAAAAAATAAAGTTTCAAACCAAGCATACTTAGAAGTAATAAAGACTTTTATTGACTATAGACTATGAAGCTAACAACCTTAACTTTATGTTTATAAATCAAATTTTGGTTGGCACATTGGCAGTATCTAAATTCTGTGAACACTTTTAATAGTGAAGTACTGTGACTAAATGGCTTTTTTTTTGGGTATGATTCCTAAATAAGGTGCCAGTGAAGCTGAAGGAAAATATTTAATCTATGACGTGGTCTGTGGCCTGTTCAAGTTGACCTCATTTATTATCTTCTTAAACCAAAACTTTTAAATGTAGCCAAAGGACACAGTGCTAAGCTGTATAACCCATATGGTGAAAGCATGGTTCCACTGCTATGAGAGTGTCATTGTTGATATCTCATTGCCAAAATAGCAGAACACAGAACACACTCAGACATAAAAGCCTCACACCATTTTTGAGAGAATTCAGTTAGTCATTGGCTCTATAAATGTGCAATCTGTTTCTACTATACAGACCTTGAAATGAGCTACATCCCAAAGGGTGCTCAAAACATCTGGAAGACAGTACGTTGGTCAAAATTTGTACTATGGGATTTCTTTTTAAATATCAGTTTATAGATAAAGACATGTTTTGATCAGAATTTTAGATATCTTTGTAATATTTAGAAAATATTTATGTCAATCTCATAATAATTACTGCCTGGAAATCAACTGGAAATTAACACATTTATTTTCTGCTACAGAGGGAAATGAAAGGAAATACGGCGCTCTCTAAAACAATGTTTCACCCAAATAGAACATGGCTTACGGTGTACTAGCAAAGTGGATACGTTCACTTCATGACAAATGACATTCTGTGGCCCACAGCCATCATGCGGAGTGGTGGTTCTCAAACTTTAACAGGTATCAGAATCACCTGGAGGAGAATTCATACATTGCTAAGCCACACCCCCAGACTTTCTGATTCAGTAGGTCTTAGGTGAAGCCCAAGAACTGGCATTTCTTAACAGGTTCTGAAGAAATGCTGAGGTTTCTGTGCTGATGCTGGTAGTCCAAAAATCACACTTTGAGGATTAAAGTTATAGGTTATAAAAGGACCATCTAAGTTTAGCTAGCTGTAACTATTGTTGACATTCAGCCAAATAAAATGGTCAAGTACTAGGGGAAAAAAAAAAAACAGGGAAAAATGCCTTTCTATTAACTCTCATCTTAGAAATCTATTCTAGAAAGTTCACTGAATCTGTGAAACCAATATTTATGTTAGTTACTGGTTCATAACAGTGGAGGATAGAGCTAACACTGGGTTATTTTGCCAGAAATTCCACTTCCTAACAAGTTTTTTCTTCATATTTCACAAGAGTAACTAATATATTTAAGCCTTCTCTTCAGTCTGCAAGGAATCCTCTAATTTCTAATACCTGATGTAGCTCCAGAAAAAAAGGGAGAGAGAAAGTACATGAAGGACTTCGTAGGAAAATTTACTCCTATGCAGTCCTCAACAGTATGAGAGAGAAAACATTTCTATTTTTAAATTAGTTAACTTTGCATTTCAAGGAATAGTTAGAAATGTTTATGTACACATACAATTTGAATTTTAATATTTCACCCCACCGCTTTAAGGTTGAGTGTATATGTCCCTACTTAATCCCCTCCTGCAGATCCTGAAAGATCTTTAAGCATGCAGCTACCCCCACTTCCCTGCTACCCAACTGGGAAGATATGAGCCAGACAGTCAATGGCTCAAAAGAGAGGCTAGTCTTGCTTAGCCTGGTATATATCAGTTGGTGTGATCATGTGGCCCATAAACAATAGGGGAAATTACTCCTAAGAGAAAAATAGGAGGAAAAAACCTAAGTAGATCTTTATAGCAAAAATTAGTTATTTTATTTCAAGTACTGTGAGTTCTTAACTATTAGACATGACGCTCTCACTAAATTGAATGATGTTTCTGATTTTGTGGTCCTTTCAGCCGAAACTGGTATTATGTTTACCTTTGTGTTTTCTTTGAAGCAAACATTTTCTTAGCAAATGAATGGTACAACTAAGATTATAGGAGACAGTTTTAAACAACTTAAAGGAATAAATTTGCTGAATTGCCCCCCATAGTATCACACATGCATCTATTTATAATCAATTTACTGATCACGAATAATTCTTAGCCATTCATACAGATATGTCTTTTAAAGACTCCTACTAGACCTTGTTAAAGTTATAATAAGTGTGTTAAAATTTCTCAGTTACATGAATTTTAAGAGTGTATAATTCTGGCTATTTTCTTCCAAGTTAGGCTGAAGTAGCTAAGCTTCACTATAAAAGCTATGCAATAAAGACACATATACATTTTTTATTTCAGTTTTCCCCTATTTTGACTTGTCCATATTGACATATTCTTTGCTAGCATGAATGTCTCAGAGATGATTGTTTTGACTATCTCATACTAGCATTTAGCTCATACTATCAGGGTTTCTTTTCTTATGATACTATGAATGTTTCTTTGCCTGTTAGTAGATACAATTCAATTCAATGTACCTTTCTTTTTCACAGAATTTTTCAAAATTTTTTGTTGCAATTTTAATGTTTTTATTAACCAGTGTCCTCAAAAATAAGCTTCAAGGTTATATAATATTTTAAAGAAAGACTCGAAATTCTAAATTCCTATAAAACATATGACTTAACCTACCTAAATTGTCATGACAAGAAAGCAGTGGACTGAAAATGGTAGAAGGAAGTAGCAATACCTACTTGGTATTGAGGTTAAAAATATGATAGTATCATTATGAGAATGACTAACCTGAAACAATAAGCACTTTGAAAACCATATTCTAAACTAGTTTAAACCTCATGTAAGCACAGGTCCCTTCAAAATTAATATGTGATCTTCCCAGTAAGTGTTGGTCTTACAAAGTGAAAACCCAATGGCTTGCTTGTATGATGAGTCACACTTTATCATTACTTCAATGAGAAGACGTGCATAAATATGCAAGTATTCTGAAGTATTTCAGCTATATGAAATCACAGGCAAATTGCATCTGCCACTCACAAGGTATCAATCTTCAGTCCGTTTTTATCTGGTTTTAATCTTAATTGCCCCCTATGTCACAACAGACTGCATGTCTAAAATGTGTAAACTATATTATCTTGCATATTTATAAAAATAAAACCTATGTGATGTTTAATAAACATATTGTCAACATTTTCCTAATATATTACAAAAATTATGGGAAGTATCAAACTACTTGGGGGGTAAAGTTTATGCCGCCTTCTTTTACATCTGAAATAGGAGAAATTTTAATTTTATGTTCTCTTCTGGGAAAAGTAGAGCTGGACATTTATTTGAAGTTTTCGAAAATGTTGTCTCCATAAAGCTGAATTCTGTAATCATAATTATTAAAGGATATCTGTAAGAGTATCATATGCTCCCTTCTGATTTGAAGAAAATAAGCCTAATAAATATTTCTATAGTTTTGAGAACTATAACATTACGTAGATATAGATGATTCACTATATTAACCTAAATATTGGTCCACCAATATCAATTATGCTATTAATTAAAACATTAAATAAAATTAATTAAACATGTTTTTCTTTTTTTAATTAAAATAATATAAAGTCTCCTTTACTCTGTCTATATTATCCACATGAAGAAATAAATCTTCTGACCAGACTTGAGAGAGAAAAAAAAATCACCTTTTACCTTGGTGAGGAATAAAAAGGATCTGAGATACCTCAAATAGTAAAACTGTTCAGACTTTAATCTTTTCAGTAGAATAAAATTTTAGTCCATTTTTATTTTCTCTCATTCTTATTAACTTTTACTAATTGACTGAATATTAAGCTCTGTGAAGACAGGGTACATCAACTCTTCTTTGCATTCCTAGTATCTAACACAATGCCATTTACAAATAGATGTTCAACAAATGTTTGCCAAATTGTAATCTTCATAAAGATCCCATTAAACAAATAAATCACTTGACATTCCATAAACAGGCAAGATGTATATCAGTATAGTCTCAGCCAAGTACCATACTTAGAAGAAGTTGATATTGCTTCAATCTGTGAATAAAATCCAAAATTGACATGGCACTTCTGTCAGGCTTTTGAAGCTCATGATGACCGTCTCAAACGTATGGTACTGGGAGTGTATTTTTTTTTACTCTATGACCCTCACATTTCTTGTGATTTTTTTGGTCCCATATTCAGTAGAAACCAGTATATCCCTACAAAGATCAAAGAGTAAAACAGTGACCTTTACACAGTTAGATATTTAAACAATATTCTTTTTAAGTATCTATTAGACAAGATTTACTTCATGCCATTTTCAATCAACTGCACAGACAGGCCATGGGTATATAAGATAAATTCCTCTATTCGAGCTAACAAAAATATTTCATCTACACTTTGTTTATCCATGGAAAGAAACTGAGCATGTCCTCTGCAGCTTTACTACAGGTCATCTGAAGGGCAGCCCCTGGATTCCTCTGATCCATGCAGACTTCCCAAGGGCCAGAGAACAAGGCTCGTTTGATACAGCACCTGCTGTGAGCCCATCACTTGGATACTTTTTCTGCAAATTTTTGCCAGACTGTGAATAGTGTAATATGTAAAAGGGGGGAAAAGAGCTCAAAGAGCAATAGGAAAATCGGCAGCAAATCAACAAAAATACCATTAAGAACCCCGGATCAATCATCTCACATAACTTTCCCCAATATGGTTGCACTGGCCATATGTCAGCAATTGGCACCCAGGTCTCATAGATATTGCCTACATGTTTTATTGTCTAAGTATCTTTATTGCTTCTGACCTATGATTCACGTATGCAGCAAAAGTAACTATATTTCCTAATCATTCACTTCTAAGTAGAAAATGCCATAGCAACTAAAACTTGTACATGGAATAGTATCAGAGAATGGAAAGCATTTATGAAAAAAAACGTTTTCAACCATTAGTGTAAGTAAGCAATACGGTGTTCCATAAGAGAGAAAAGAAGGTCTACATTTCTAACTGTAGTTAAGAAATGGCTTTGGTGTTGAGACTAATAGGACTAGTCACACCTCATACAAGAGATCGACTGAAAGGAAACTAAATTCTAAGTGGGTTGCAGTTCCAATGCTCTAAATTAATAGAAATCTGTGCAAAATATTATGTTCTACCACCTTTTATAAATGTTGTGCAAATTTAAGTGACTTTAGGTATAGAATAGTAAAAGAACAACATCCTTTGAATTATTTTAGTTTTCATTCTAATACGCAGGCTGTCTGACTCAGATACTAAAAGCCGACATGCACAGACTGGTAACTAAAAGCAGCGTCTAACATAGAAGAGCAGAAAATACCACAACAACCTCAAAAATATTCACTCCTCTTCCAGTCTTCTCAGCAACATTCATAAGTTTTGTCTGCCAATGTTGCTTTTATGGCTCAGAAGAAAAACATCTCTGTCCTCTAAGAACTCAGTCTGTGAAAGAAATCATCCAAGGCATGTACACAAGTTCGGTACAAGGAGGAATACCTATTAGCACATTACTGCTGAACAGAGTACTTCAGAAGGAGACAGCATTTGAGCTGGACCTCAAAGGATAAGCAAGATTGCAAGAGGCAGAGATGGACAGTTGCCCACTTTAAGAACAGCAGTTATACTTAAACCACATCTTGTATTTCTTTGCATCTCTTGCACTGAGTGCAATGCCTTAACATAATAAGCATTCCATATATAATTCCTACTGAAAATATTTTCATATTGAAGAATTATACTAATGTATTAATTTATATCTTGGCCTGGTATTCATGATCATGTACAATCTCATTCCAACATTCCTTTTAATCCTATTACACAATACTCTGGGAGATAAAAGCTTTGCTCACCATTTCTATACTTTCCAGAGCACACTCGTTTGCCCACGACATGCACAACTCAGAATTATCTTTTGCTAATTGAACTTTATGCATCCTTGAAGATTCAGTTTAATTTCTTCTCCTCCCGAAGCCCAGACAGCACTCATCATCCCCTCATTTGAACTTTTTATATATTTTTTTCTTTAAAAGTATTCATTTCTTATACTAGAGCCTTTGAAGTTAAGGAACCATATCTTTAGTATTATGGGTTCTTCCTAAATGCTTCATTTCTTATACATAACTCTCATATGATAAATATGCTTGACAGAATCTGGGCTAAAGTACAAATAATTAGGGGGGTTGGGGTTGTTGTTGTTTACATTCAGCTTGTTTGTTAAGCATCTTGAAGTTTTTACTCCATTTCAAGACTAAAACTGGAAATAATAGATGATACATTTGGATATATTTTTACTTCTTTACATTTAACTTTTTATTTTGAATATTATGCTTACATAAAAGTTACAAAATAGTACAGAGAGCTCCTATACACCCATCACCCAGGTTCCCCTCCTGTTAACTTCTTCCACAACCTTGCTACATTATTACAGCTAGCACATTAACAAGGTACAATATTAACTATACTATGGATCCTATTAAATTTTACCAGTTGATCCTCTAATGATCTCAAGATCCTATCCAAGATTCCACATTGTATTTAGTTGTTATTTCTCCTTAATCTCCTCCAATCTGTAACAGTTTATCAGCTTTGCCTCGCATAATCGTGACTTTTTTAGAAGAACTTGTCAGTTATTTTGTAGAATGTTTCTTATCTTGGTTCTATCTGATTTTTCTCATAATTGGAATGAAGTTATGGTCAGACTATTTACATGATGTCTGGCTTCCAAGATGGAAGAGAGGAAGGTGCCTTTCCTCTTAAAACCCAGAACATCGCTTTAACTGCGTCCTATTGGTCAAAGCAAGGGATAAGGCCAGCCCAGATTCAAGAGGAGGGGCCACAGATTCCACTTGAGGATGTGAGGAACAGACTGACCTACAGGAATGGAAGTAATAGACAGTGATCATCTTTGAAGACTATCTACCACAACTGGGTTTTCAAAAATACTTTTCAAAAAAAAGCAAAAAAACAAAAACACTTAACAAGACAACCAAAACCTGGGAATCTGCCACTTATTACACTGAACATTTTTAATCATCTGAAACTTCTTTAAAGTAGGGCTAAGTTTCTTCTCTGCCTAATTCACAGGGTGTGGCAGCCATGGAGGACTGCTACTACGATCTCCCCTTAAAGGAGAAAACTGCCAGGAGTACAGTTAGCCAGTAGCTTCTGGCTTTTGCTTTTTGAGGCTCTGCTATAGCATTCATGCCAGGGCCACACCCTTCACAGCTTGCTTCTGGTCAGTAACTAAGTATGGTAGTCACTTCTACTCGTCCCAGGAGTTCTCTAATGAGCACTCGTCACTCAAGAGCTCCCCATCAGCCCAAAGAGACTTACAGCCACAATGTGGTCTGAGGCTTTGCCTATCCAAGTCTCCTTCCCTGTCTTGTCCCCTTCATGGGTATCAGACCTGAATTGTGATTAGTGATTTTTTAATGCTTAAATTCCAAATAAAGTAAATCATATGTGTTTAAGGAAATGAAGTAAAAGTAGAAAAAGATAATTCACAATATTCTCATTAATCAAAACCAGCACATTCATGAATATAAAAATCTTCTTTCATTTTCAACATTCATCCATATAGAGCAGAAACATTTTCTTGAAAACTGTAAGATAAAAAATATAGTATCTCACTGGCTTTTATATGAAACTATGTCTTCAAATGAAAAACATATTGTCCTTATAATTATCTTGTTTTGGAGAAAATTAAAAATATTCCTGACAGCACAACAAAATCTTATATCTATAATAGAGAAAGCATTACTGTGGCCAGGCATTACTTAATCCAGTCAAAGAGACTGACCACCATTTGGTCAAATATCACATTTTCATCAAGGTCTTATTAAAGAGCTTTTCTTCCCATTGATTCAAGATATTATTTGATATCATATTTAATGTCCAAAGGGCTTTTGTACATGGAAAAGTTTACATAATTAAAAATCTAATACACAAAAATGTTCTAAATATATAAATAGCACTTATAAAAATTAATAACACTAATATGTATAAATCACATCAATAACTTAACATGTCAACTTCTTTCAAAGACTCTAAGCTGTTTTAAAATGGAAAAAATAGATAAATTATCATGATTATTCTGAAACTCATTGTTACACCTGCATTTAACCTAGCATCAAAATCCTGACACCATCTATTGGCACACTTATCTTCAGATCTCACAATAAGCGAAAGACACTCAAAAGAAAAAAGATACCATTACAGCCTGTTGGGATTACAGATTTTTTTATTATGTAATAAGTGATTACTGATTGGGACATAGAGCTGGAGTGAGACTTCCAATGTGATTCAACTTCATGCCAATATTGCCATAATTCTCCAAGCCTTTCTTTTTTTAAGTCTAGGTTTATTTGCCAGACCCAGATAGTACGTTTTCTGTCCTTCCTTTCACAGAATTTTCATATTTTTATAACCTGATGTCTTTTCCTGAAATTATGTGTCCTTTAGTATCAACTTAATATCAAGTAACAAGTTTACTTAGTTCAATAAGTTTAGAAATTGGTATAAAAAGTTGGTTTTGAAGCTTCACTCAATAAAACCCTGGGTACTTTTAAATAGAGAGGAGTATTAGAGACTAAAATTTGAAATAATCTGAATTTCACTTAGAAAAGTTTCTAGAGGTAGGGTAGATGAATACTTTTGGGATAGAACTTAAAAATAGATTTATTCTTGAGGGCATGAGCTCACAAAGATAGTTACAATTTAGTAACTTCACTTTCTTAGATATATTTTCATTTATTTTCTCTACCATATATATCAGATTTTAATCAATCATCTCTATAATTGTATCCTCTTTTATAATTCTTGTATGTTTCATGGACCATAACTCTGTAGTCATCCCACTAACATCACTAATTTTTTTTTTTTTTTTTTTTTTTTTTTTTTTTGGGGTTAGGGCCCACCCTGTGT
>NW_020175528.1:7137780-7162780 GCF_003031525.2 Neophocaena asiaeorientalis asiaeorientalis
CTCTCAACCACTGTGCCACCAGGGAAGCACCCATCACTAAATTTTTTTAAGGAAGCAGGCCTGATTGTATGGCCAGCTCATCAAGAAACAGGATGAACTTAATTTGCTGTCATTGATTTGTGCTGGCACTGATTTGTGCTTTCTTTGAACTCCTCTACTTTTTTTTTTTTTTAACATCTTTACTGGAGTATAATTGCTTTACAATGGTGTGTTAGTTTCTGCTTTATAACAAAGTGAATCAGTTATACATATACATATGTTCCCATACCTCTTCCCTCTTGCGTCTCCCTCCCTCCCACTGTCCCTATCCCACCCCTCTAGGTGGTCACAAGGCACCGAGTTGATCTCCCTGTTCTATGCGGCTGCTTCCCACTAGCTATCTATTTTATGTTTGGTAGTGTATATATGTCCATGCCTCTCTCTCACTTCGTCACAGCTTACCCTTCCCCCTCCCCATATCCTCAAGTCCATTCTCTAGTAGGTCTGTGTCTTTATTCCCATCTTACCCCTAGGTTCTTCGTGACTTTCTTTTTTCTTAGATTCCATATATATGTGTTAGCATACGGTATTTGTCTTTCTCTTTCTGGCTTACTTCACTCTGTATGACAGACTCTATGTCCATCCACCTCACTACAAATAACTCAATTTCGTTTCTTTTTATGGCTGAGTAATATTCCATTGTATGTATGTGCCACATCTTTATCCATTCATCCGATGATGGACACTTAGGTTGTTTCCATCTCCTGGTTACTGTAAATAGAGCTGCAATGAACATTTTGGTACATGATTCTTTTTGAATTATGGTTTTCTCAGGATGTATGCCCAGTAGTGGGGTTGCTGGGTCATATGGTAGTTCTATTTGTACTTTTTTAAGGAACCTCCATACTGTTCTCCATAGTGGCTGTAGCAATTCACATTCCCACCAGCAGTGTAAGAGTGTTCCCTTTTCTCCGCACCCTCTCCAGCATTTACTGTTTCTAGACTTTTTGACGATGGCCATTCTGACTTGTGTGAGATGATATCTCATTGTAGTTTTGATTCGTATTTCTCTAATGATTAATGATGTTGAGCATGCTTTCATGTGTTTGTTGGCAATCTGTATATATGCTTTGGAGAAATGTCTATTTAGGTCTTCTGCCCATTGTTGGATTGGGTTGTTTTTTGTTACTGAGCTGCATGAGCTGCTTGTAAATTGAACTCCTCTACTCTTAAGAACTTTTCCTTGGACATCATTTTTCTTGATCAGCTTCCTGCTAACCCTAAATAAAGCTGCTTGCTCCTTCATCTACTCCTCTTCTCCATTGCCCTCTCTTTCCCTTTTAAACAAATCTTCAGCTGGTCACTAATTCACTTACTCTCAAGAAAAGAGCTCTGAAAGTTTTTGGTACATTATTCTAAATTATATGACACTAATTCTATTGCTTATAAGATACAAGTCATCCACATATAGAAAATTCTATATTTTTTCTAGTTCCACTTTAAGAGATTAGGGTACAATTTTAAAGTTGCATTGCCACTTAGCTATAGTTAACTGACTTTTTGGTATATGGAAAGAATTATCCCAGTGCACTCTTATGGCCCTTATAATAGTAATATCCTAAGTTTTTAATATTTTTGTCATCTCCAGGCACACTCTAAATAACACCAATATGCATAAAGTATTAAAGACACACCTGAAATTCCCTCAAGATTGGGGAAGAAAATGTTTTTCAATGTGAAAATAACATTTTGCTGGTGAAAAAAATATGATACTAGATAATCACATGAGAAATGAACTTTCTTGCCAGGTGGAAGTGGAATTTTATTGACATTGACAATGATAAAGCAACTTATAGGATAAAAATCACATTCTGATCCAATATTCAATGTTAATTATATTAAGAAACCATATTTTTAAAAATTGTCAAAGATAACTTATTAATTCTTCTAAATGTATGTTGCAAATGTCATGGTCAACTTTATTCAACTGCTGCTTATATTTGGGTCCCATAGGAAATGATCAGATGAATTTATTAGCTTAACCACTTATCTTTGGAGTAAATGTGCTTCCTCTTTGTGCCAGTTATCAATTTACTGTGTCTCAGCTCTAAATCCACCCTTCACTGCCCTGCTTGTGATACTGGAGCTGGACCTTGTAAATATTTCTATTTTGCCAGCTGGCAAAATGTTAAGCTTTGCCAGTAGAGGGCCCTGAAGGGCTGCTGCTGTAGGAAGGGGCTTTTATTCCTGTTCTGGTGATTTCCTTCCTTTTCTCTCCTGCAAATCTCAGCTAGGTAAGGGAGTTCCAGGGAAGCTCACTCATAGCCAGTGTCAATGAAATCCCCATGAGCAGCTTCTCAGCTAATTCAGCAATACTCCTGTCAACTTCCTGCTGAATTTAATCAGCACCCTACTAGAAGGTTTCTTGACCACCAGCCTTGGCTTGGTGCTCCTCAGTGAACTTCTCCACTATCCAGTGGGTCACATCTACACTCCCTCCAATGAGGTCTAAATTTCATCCTTGGGGGGGGGGATGGGACTCTCCCGAATCTGTCCCTCACTTCAATATACTGCCTGAGCCCTGTGGGTGGGTAGCATTTTTTCCATATATCCACGGTTCCTCTGTACTATAGAGTTCTCTTTATGCTTGTAGTCAATCCCTGTTATACCAATACTCTGTTATTAATGAAAAATCTTTATATAAATCTTTCCCTAATAAAATTTCTGTCTGGTTTCTGTCTCCTGGCTTGACAGTGACTGATACGTTATTTATAAGAATATTTTGAAGATTCAACTCTACCAATCTCACCAAGCCTACAAATCCAAAGTCTTGTACTATCTGCCCACAAACTCTATTGTTTTCAATGGCCATCTCACTAGTCCACAAAGGCTACCTGGGACATATTTTACTGTGGCAAATAGCAAGATAAACACAAATTTATTCTCCCCTTTATTCACATTCTTTTGCAATGTTCTCCATATAGACCGTTGGCTGGTGTCATAACTTGTTTTGGCCTACTGAACTTTAGCAAATATAATGTGAGGAAGGGCTTAAAAAGCACTTTTGCAATGAGGCTTGCCACCTTATGTACACAGAACCCAGAGATTACTATGTAATGAGTCTGAGCCAATACGTCAAAGAACGAGAGATCATGTGAAAGAAGATAACTAAGATACCCTGACAAACAGCTGTCTGTGTGGCCAAGATAGATCAGCCAGCTAGCAGCCAATCCATCAGTGGACCACAGGTACATAAGCTGAGATACATCAAGCTGGCCCAGACCTTCCAACAGACCTATAGAATCATGAGTTATATAAATTGGGTGCTGCGTTAAAATACTAAATTCTGGCATAGTTTGTTACATAGCAAAAGCTGATTACCAAATTACTTTATTTCCCAAAAGGAGAAAAGGGGAATAAAAGCTGAAGTCTCTAGTTAGAAGCAAGGAATTATCAAAATGAAGCCCATGAATGTTGGAAGTCTTTTGTAATGAAGACCTCCTCTGAAAATATAAATTTGTTTAACGTGTCTAATTTAGACCAGCCAAATCTTTCTGTAAGTCAGAAATATTTATCAAATATAGGAGATATCAGATTTTCTTTTTTTTAAATTATTTGACCTATTAAGGTCAGTGGAAACAGGTAATAGTGAAAAGTTTGTATGTGATCACTAATGCAATTTAAAACGGTAAAGTGAATTTAAGTGAACGTCATATAATTCCTAAGCACAGTGGCTTTTATAGAACACAATATCTTTAATACCAATTATTACATGACAAAATTTTAACATACCATAATTAGATTTCAGAAAGCTTTATAAAAGTAGTATAGAGTTCTTATCAATTTAGGGCCCTCTTCTAATGTTAAATTAAAAGTTCCACTTACATGCACCATAGTACTATAAACATGACACAATGAAACTAAATTTCTCCCCGTAAACCTACTTCTTTTCCTATGCGTTATTACTTCAGTAAGTCCACCATCTAACTAATGCACATGATATAAACATGGGGATCACTGTCTATGCCTTTTGCTCCTTTATCCTCACGTTCAACCTTTGTTGCCCAGAATCTTCCTAACCATCTTTTAAGTATGCCTTCTTCTTTTCATCCCCACCACCAATACCTCAATCATTCAGAACCCTCCCCCCTTCTTTCTTCTTTTGATTACTCATCTTAATTGGTTACTGTTTGATTTCTCCTAACTAGTTACCCCTTCCAATGCATTCTCCACATTCTCCATATGGTGGTGCCCTCTTCCATACATTCCTCACCTACCATCCTATCTCCTGTTCTCCCTTTCATCTTTAGCCACACCCTCAGGTCATTTCTTCTGTTCTCGGAAAAGAAGGTAAACACGTCCTTTAGCATCTATGATACTCTGGGTTCCTGATCTTCCATCAATATTTCCATTCTCTTTCTCTGCCTTAACATTAAATTTTGGCGATCTCTGGGGTTCTTCCTTTAGATTACCATTCTCTTCACTCTAATAAACTAGATGTTTATTAAAGCACCTTACCAATATAAAACTATACAAAGGAGATTTGATAGTTTTTTTTTAAAAGCCCATACAGCATATACTTGATATAATTATTGTGATAAGCACAACCTCAAAGAAAAAATTTCTAAGATCTACAAGGCAATACATTTTCCATTATAAATTCATAGATTCTTCACTTTCATACAAAGAAAAAAGCTTTAAATAGAGACATAGTATTCATAGTTCATTATAGATTTCATGCTGTTGAGGCTCTGTGAAAAGAAAATTTGAAATATTTTATAGTGATTAAACGTACGGGTTTTAAAATCAGAAATTCTGAAGCTAAAGAGGGCTTTATACTAACCAGCTGTGGCAGATTTCTTAATCTGTATACTTTCACTTACTGACTTCACTTATATGTAAAATGGAAAAAGGTATCTAACTTTTAAGCTTCTAGTAAGAATTGAAATGAAATGACATACTTAATGTTTATCACAATTTTTATCACCTAATAAGCATTCAGTAAACGGTTGTTGAAAAGCAACTTTTAAGCTTCTAGTAAGAATTGAAATGAAATGACATAATGTTTATCACAATTTCTAGCACCTAATAAGTATTCAGTAAACGGTTGTTGAAGCAATAATTTGTTCTGTGTCTTCCCTTTATTTTCCTACCCCAAGAGGTGTCCTCTACTTGATGCAAAAAAAAAAAAAAAAAAAGGCAAAAACTTAGGAAATACTCAATGGCATCTAGATTTCTAAGAAGGCTTTGATATTCTTTGGACATACAACAATGTAAACTTTGAAATACAACTTTTAGAACCCTTTTGTGCAGCCACCGCCGTTCATTATGAAAGCATGTCAGGAGGAAAATAAATGTGAATTAAGATAAGTAGGATTCCTCCTCGGAAGTAGAGACACATAGAGCAGAATTTTTTTTTTTTTTAAGTTAGTGCCTTATATAATGGGGAGGATCTGGAAATGGAAAAAATATCTATACCATTTTTCAATCCCTAAAACAGGCCCAATTCCAAAAGGGATAAACATTCCTGGAGTGACCATGTTAGTAGTACAGAAACAGATGGAAAGGAAGGGGGAAGCCGCTCCTGAAGAGAGATTATTACACACATCTGTGTGATGGTCACTCATGTATTTTTCTTTTTAATATGCACTGCAGAGTCTCTAAGCCCTCTGCTTGTCTTTTTTGCCTTCCTTTAGTTCATCTATGTTTTTAAAAGAGTCAGTACAAATAAATTGTTTGAAAAGAATGATCTTTAGTGATGGAGGTAGCCCCCTCAGGTATTCTGAATATGAGATTTATGGGCACTCGGGTCCCTTTTTCATTACCCTTCCAAGGTCCCTCCATTTCAATTCCAGTTGTTCACATCCTGTTTCAAGAGACATCCTATGGAGCTGATCACATGCAGGAGAGTCTGTCTCAAAGTCTTTTATTTATTAGGAAAATTCTCTTTCAGAGTCCTGGAATCAGAGAGAAGACCCCAGGGCCCCATGACCACGATAAATGGGCTAATCTTCCTGGCACTCAACCTTCCTCATTCCTGGCCTTCCTCATTCCTTTCACCAATTCATCATTCCTTCCATTTTACAAATCAGAAAGAAATGTCAAAGGCTGATGTTTCAAAGGAATGGTGGTCACATTTCTTATTAATGCAATTTCATATAAATTTTGGAATTCCATTTTTTTCAGCATGGTAAACCTTACTTTATGTGTCTGAGCTTGCTCTTCACAAGTATTGGCTTTCCTTTTGTGTTGTAATCTCGCAAATAATTTTATACCCTTTTTAGCTAGCCAATAAGAAGAGTGATTAAAGCAAAGTCAAAAATTGACAGCCCACAGGTCAGATCCAGCCTATAAATAATTCTGCTTGACCCTCAGAATATTTTAAAATCCTTTGAGTTGATTGCCAGCATTTTGAGGTCAGAATTTTCTGTTAAATCTGTATTTCCTGGTTCTTGAGAAATACTGGGAATTATCCCAATACTGGATTAAGCTTTGTGCTTGAGAACAATTGGCTGAAACCCTTTTAGCATGGACTTGTGTTTCATGGTCCAACACAGCGTCCACCACCCCTGATGTCTTTCTCCCATTCTACTTCATTCATTTACATTACCTTCCTGACCGTTTTCAATACTTGAATTTGTGACTTCCCTGCCTATGTTAACACACACACACACACACACACACACACACACGCACAGTATATCTCATATCTAAGGTATGAAATATATCTCAAACTTTTCATATCTTATACTTTTTCTCAACAAATATTACCTGCTCTAAATCAAAATCAGTACTACATAAACAGTGTTTCCAAATTTTTAGTTTTCCTAGAACACTTCTCTAAAAGCTCCAGCTTCAGGCCAAACTGGGGTTTAGACATACCTAGATGTGCCCAGGAACCTTAAGAGATAGTCAGGGAAGACATTTGCCAGGACTCTCATTACATGGGAATCTAAGAGACATCTGGGGGAGGAAAAACTCATTCTAAGGGCAACCTGGGCCCAAAACCAGGAATTGAAGGTACAGTGAGGAAGTGATCCTAAGAGCATAGCTAAATCAAGGTGATATTGGCCCAAGTCCTACTCACTTTTGTCTGAGTCCTGAGGAGAGAGAGGAACAGAAGTAGAAACCACAAGACCTAGCTGTTTAAAACTTCTGTATGACAACAGGACACATGTAACACAGCTCTGTTGACCTCTGCCAGAGAGCAGCCCCAGAAAATCATTAGCTTGTGTCAGTCAACTGAAATATTCTCAAGGGTAAAATAAATAGTTTAACGTAAAGTACGAAAATATAAATCAGATGAATATTTGGATAATCTTGAGAGTGAATAAGGACCTTTCTAAACACCAAACAATGAGAAAATAGAGGAATGACCTAATTGACTCTGTGAACTTTTGAAACTTCTGCATGGCAAAACATTTCAAATTAAAATGGAAATCTATTTGCAATATAGATGAAGTGAAATTATCCTTAAAAGGTGCTCATAAACTTGTACAAACCAATAAGAAAATTAATAGAAAATTGGACAAAGCACAAATAATTCATAAAAGATAGCCAAATGTCTGGAAATACATGAACAAATATTTTGTCATTCATTACTTGAATATATATAAAAACTAAATGAGATATCTTTTCTCACTATCATATTAGCAAAGATAAAGAAATGGCAATGCCCTTATAAGCCACTGTATATAAACACTGCCACAACCTTTCTGAAAGGTATTTTGACAAGTATCAAAAAGTGTTCATTTTCATATCCTCAATTCAGCAACTCCTCTTCTAAAAATGTATACTTAAGAAAAAACTAAAGATTTGAGCAAAGATGTATATACAAAAATGTTATTGGAATGTTGTTACTTTTAATAGTAGAGAACTGAAATAAAAAGAAATGCCTTGGGCTTCCCTGGTGGCGCAGTGGTTGAGAGTCCGCCTGTCGATGCAGGGGACGCGGGTTCGTGCCCAGGTCCGGGAAGATCCCACATGCCGCGGAAGTAATAAAAAGATTAAGGAAGTAATTCTATATCGGTATAGTAGAATACTATTCCAGCTCTTAAAAAAAAACTTGCTGTATAAGGAAATTTATGGACAGAGGGGAAGTGTGCGATATGCTAATTAGTGTAAAATATATGCTAGCATATATCGTATGCAGAACTTTATTGTTTTAAAGAAAGAGAGGGGGCTTCCCTGGTGGCGCAGTGGTTGAGAGTCCGCCTGCCGATGCAGGGGACACGGGTTCGTGCCCCGGTACGGGAAGATCCCACGTGCCGCGGAGTGGCTGGGCCCGTGAGCCATGGCCGCTGAGCCTGCGCGTCCGGAGCCTGTGCTCCGCAACGGGCGAGGCCACAGCGGTGAGAGGCCTGTGTACCGCAAAAAAAAAAAAAAAAAAAAAAAAAAGAGAGAATCTGCCTGAGGAATATCCACCAAAATGCTGACGGTGCTCATGTGGGTTTGGGATGTTTTATATTTTTTGTCTTCAGTTATTTCTAAGTCAGTTCCAAATTTTATGGGATACATTTGTGATTAGGGTGAAAATCAAATTTTATTTTAAATGTTGATCAAATAAGGTAATGATTGAGGAAGTGAAGAGCCTAGTTCCAGGTCTACATCAAAAGTGCCAATTAAAAATTGGGGGCTATGGCCAGGCAGGAGACTACGGCAGCAGTGTGGTTCACAGCACGAGTGGTAGGCTTTGAGACATCCAACAGATGTAATGGAAATCTTCCGCAAACATGAAAATTCCCAGAAGGGATGACAGAACAATGGCAAGAGAGGAGGACCAACAGAAGTAGCAGGGATTAGACAGATGCCCTTCAGTAGCATAGTAAATTTAATCATGAACAAATTAGATTAATGCCCTGGATACTTCCAGAAAAGTTTAGGGCAGATTCTACAAAGAGCTGGAATCTTTCACAGGTAGATCCCAAAGCTTTCAAATTATAGGTAATTTCTATAAAAGTGACCTCACGTTTTAGACCAGACTGTGGTGGTCTGAGGAAACATGAGTAGACCCATTTTTCACGGTTCTAACAATAATAGCTATATTCATATATATTGCTCTTTCATCTGTACTTTGCTGAGCCATAAAATATATTTTGCTAGTTTACTCCTGCTGTTGCTGGATAAAATACATAATTTAACTATTAACTGGACATGTATTTCGTATAAACTAAGACCATTTTATGAGGCCAAATGACGGATTAACAGAATCAAAATCATTGTTCTCCTCCAGGCTATGATACTGTATACATATAGGCAAGTGACTATAATTTTTTTATCCTCTGAAACAGGATAAAATAGGTCTGTCTAAAGTTGTTAGAGCTTCTTGTATATACAGTGCTAATAAAAGGTAAGATTGAGGGTACACTTAAATATTACCCTCAAATGCAATGATTAGTAATTCAGTAGTCCCCATGAACATTATGGATTTAAATCAGATAATGCATGATTATTTCAACATATAAATATACTTTTTTCAGTCTCACGTTATATCTATGCAAAGAAAGTAAATCATTTACATCTTGCAATTTCACTTATAAAGCCCTGTTAATTTGTTGTTGTATTTCCAATTAGCTGATTTTTAAAAAGTGTCAATCTCATGCTTTACTTTTTTTTTTTCCAGCAAAAGAAAGGAAAGAGAAACAAGCTAAATAAAGCAAATACAGCAAATCTTAATCATTGCTAAAACTGGGTTATTAGTATAGGAGAACTCACTGCTCTCTTCTACCTTTGTATATATGTTTGAAGCTTTTCATAATAAAAATAGTTTACTCAATGTTTAAAATGCTGATTCCAATATCATGTATTTTTAACATCTTAAAATAGATCCATCATACATCAACATATCATCATTTTATATCGTGGGAAAAAACTTTTCTTTAAATTCCTCTCTTTTCACATTGGCCAAGGGTCTTATCATGTTCCATCTCTAACTTGGAGTTTTCCTAGATGTAATGGAGGATACTGTTAATTTAGGCTCCAATCATTTTTAATAAACAAGTATATGACGTAAACCTCCTGTGAACTCCACAATATTCTGTTCCAAAAGAGCCAAACCTGCATGCACCTCCATAGTCTCAGAAATGAAATCCCTAACCTCGGTAATAATAAAATTATCGCTCACCAGTGAGATATATTTAAGAAGTTTGCCTGACATATGCTCTGGATTTTCACATCCCCCGAACATGTTCTAGCCACAGCTACTGAAGCATTATTTGCACAGAAGACAAAAGGCTCAACAATTAGACCCTCTGGTATTCCCTAAATTATTATATCCTCTTGTTGTCATGGGCAGGTATTACACTACATCTCAGTAGTTACCCTAACTAGATCCATATACCTCTTCTCTTTTGGTACCCCTGCGTTGTGGTCCCACCACCCTTTGAGGTCTCAGCAGTATTATTCCCTGTTTGCCCAGAACAGTGACAGATTATGCCTGGTTGTCCCCATATAATTATTAATATACCTCATTTCACTCAGCCCAAACCATTCCTTACATTCAAAGTAATTAACTGTTCATTCTTTCTTTCCCATACATACTAAAGGTTTTTTCCCTCTCTATCTTTGAACACTTTTTTTAAATCTCAGTAGAATGTACCACATGCCTGGAACTGCCATCTTTAGCAAATAACAATGCAAATATAACTGGGAAAGCTGTATCTCAGATAAATAATGGATACTTTTTTTAATGTAAGTATGTTCCAAATAATTCATGAGACAAACTCTAAAAATTATCTGTTGTTTATCTGAAATTCAAATTTAACTAAACATCCTATATTTTATCTGGTAAC
The DNA here is from genome assembly GCF_003031525.2 of Neophocaena asiaeorientalis asiaeorientalis. Lineage (NCBI taxonomy): Eukaryota > Metazoa > Chordata > Mammalia > Artiodactyla > Phocoenidae > Neophocaena > Neophocaena asiaeorientalis. The sequence continues at coordinate 7,148,550 of NW_020175528.1, forward strand.
CCAATCACACGCAAATCTACATTTTCAAGGCGTAAGTCAAATGCTTTTCCACTTTAAAACCTTGATTAAAGCCTTCTTCTTTCTTTCAGTGCTTCCTCCCACAGGTTCAGAATATCACATGTTCTCCCTAGAATTAAGTCTACTCAAGTAACATATCTCTTCTATTCCTTTTTGTGTGACTTGAGGACAAGAACTGAACTCTACTTATTTTTTTCTCCTTTTTAGTATTAATCATATATTGACGTATACTAGCAATCAATAAGTATTTTGAATATCTAGGAATAAGCATTATAGTGATTTTAGTTGGACTTAACAAATTGGTCAATTGTTTCCATTTCCCTGGGATTATTTTGAAAATTCCCTTTAATGGCTTAACAGCTGCTCACATGGACAGTTAAATAATAAACACAGTTGTCCATTTTAGAATGAAAAATATAGCTACTAGATTGACTGTAACAACAAATGTACCACTGATGTGGGGTGTTGATAACGGGGGAGGCTATGGGTTGTGGGGAAGGAGGTATATGGAAACCTGTATTTTCCACTCATTTTTGCTGTGAACCTGAAACTGCTTTGAAAAGTCTATTTCAAAAATTTTATGAAACAGGCCAATTTGAACTGAGCTTAAAAATATACAGCTACTGTTGAAAATTTCCTAAAATAATGAATGTGAGCCAGGTGATGGATAGAAATTCTTTTTTTAAAATATTTTATTGTAGTTGGTTTACAATGTTGGGTTAGTTTCAGGTGTACAGCAAAGTGAATCAGTTACCCATATACATATATCCACTCTTTTTTGAATTCTTTTCCCATATAGGTCATTAGAGAGTACTGAGTAGAGTTCCCTGTGCTATACAGTAGGTCCTTATTAGTTATCTATTTTATATATAGTAGTGTATGTCAATTCCAATCTCCCAATTTATCCACCCCCCCCTTGAAATATACATTATTAAAAGAACTCTATTTTCAGAAATAACCTGGGATTGATTTGAGTAGTTCTGTCTTGAAATCTGAAAAAAACCCTTATAATGTCAATTTTGATTTAGTTTATAGAATTTTCAAGCTAATTTAAAGCATCTTAGCCCTATCTACCTCTAGGTTTTTGGCAGATAGGTCTCTTTCAATGTGCTATGTTTTAAATAAAAATTATCAGAATAGCTCATCTGCTAAGAACTGGACCAAATATAATTTTAATCCCCAAGATATGAAGGTCAGTTATGAAAATAATTTTAGTACTGCTTATTTTCTAGCACAGGTATGGTGCACACACACAGGAGAAATATAATGAAACCAATTAATTATCGCTAACTTTCCCACTTCTTCCAAAGGACAGAAAGAATCACTTTGTTGGTTAAATTATTTTCATAAAAATGTATCTCACTGTACAAATATTTCTCCTAACTCTTTTTCTAGTTCTTTGGGATCACTCAGTTTATTCACTCTTCATCAATAATTTATTAAACATCTATCAGCTACAATTTAATGTTTGGATATTATCTTACACTACATTATGGTCTCTTCCACACAATCTAAAAAGGCAGATATTAAAGATTTTTGAAAACAGAAGATCCAGAATTAAAAGTTCAAGCTAAAATGTTTTCTCAGAGAACACACTGAGTATGTGTAGTGCTACATGAAATTGAAAACACAATTTCAACTCACTTTTGGTTAAACAATTTTACCTTTCATTTTAAAGCAGTCTACGAGACCTTTAGTCACAGGTTGAATCAAGACATGCTAAAAGCAAAAAATCATTTCCATCTTGACAAAAATTCAGGGGTTCTGGTCTCCCTGGGGATGTCATCATCCTCCACTGATGCACAGCTTTTAGGGTTGCAAATGAAGTATATGGACCCCAGTCCAGTCAACCACAGCAGTTGAATCAGCCCTAGTAGTCAGTGGGATACTGATGTCACAGTCAGACCACACTCAGAGGCACAAAAATAATGTATTCTGTGGCCAAAGAAAGAAGGAATACACGACGGTGTCTTTCAGGCTACAATAAGGGAATGAAACAAGACGTTTTTCCCAAATTCTGTTGTTGTTACTGAAAGCCAGAATTTAGTCCTGAGCTCCACGTGAAGGAAGAGAATTAGATTTAATAAAATTTTAAATAAATTCCCCTGCTAACAAAACTGTAAATAAATATATGTACAATTGAAAAACATGATGGTAATTTTATTTTATTTTTTTTACTAATAGTGTAGCCTCCACGAATATTTCACCATGACAATTCGATGGCAGTGGTATTTTGCTAATTTCTAAATAAGCTGGAAGATAAAGTGATTCACAGTGAATATAACTGATCTTGCCCTCACTGCCACATAAATAGTATTTGTTATAAAAGTTTAAAAGCCACATTAATGCATTAAATTATTAAAGCAAGTATAATGCTTCCACATTGTATTGTTTTGCAAGGGTTAGCGAGGAATCTTCACCATTTATCATACATGTACTTCTGTCTTTTTTCTACTCAGAAGCACAGCATGAAAAAACTTCATTTCACATTGAAACATTACTATGTGGAACAGTGTGATGAAATGAGACACAGGAGGAGTTATACTCCGGTAAACAGTTGGTCTACGGGAATGATAGCATTTTATGCTGAGACTGATATATCAATTTTAAGTCCTAAGAGATGACTGATCTGAAAGCCAGAATGTCACCAGTGATGAAGTATACGCATGTGAAAAATTACAGGTAACGTGACTAGGCCTGCTGAGATGCCTCTCACCCAGGCCTGTTTTACAAACCAGCACAGAACACCAGGATCCTCCTCCAGTGATGGCTCCCAATTAATTATTCCATATCGCTGGTTGATGAAAAGTGTTCGTGTTGTCATGGACATCTAAAATGTGTCACTAAATAATATAAGTTCAATGATGTTGTAAATGTGACCAGAAAGATATTTCACAGATTGCATTTTGATACGCATTTTCTATCAAGAAAGAATAGAGATGGAGGTTTTAGGAGAAAAACTGTTTCACTCAACAATCTAAGAATTCACAACACTGTTTTTCTTGGCACAAATAAAAGAGGTAGCACTTAGTTTTGTTTGATCTCACATTCTTGAAGTGAAAACTATTTCTCACTGTATATATAAACTGTGGAAATATTTTGAAACTATTTTCTTTATTAAAATAAGAGGCTCCAGAGCTACCACTGGAAGCTATAGTCACCTGAATATAAACTAGCACTTAGCACACCATCGAAGTAAAAGATACATACTGGAAATATGGACTTTATTTATTAAATCGTATACATTTTACCTCATATAAAAACATTGGGAATTGAACATCTGTATGATTATAAAATGATGGCTTCAGGATAGCCATGGGCAAGTTCTCTGTGCCTCAGTTTTCTCATCTATAAAATGGGAATAATAATAGCCTAAGAGGATTGTAAGTATTAAATAGCACAAGGCAAATGCCATGTAAGGATTTTCTGCTATTCATTATTATTCAGTATTTCACGTTGTCATTGCAGGAATACAAGGAAATATATTCTTTCCATACCAATATTTCTACAGGTAGTAACATGTTAACATTGAAAAAAAGTTCTATAGGATGGTATAGGACAATGGGTTATGGCAGGTGCCATGGCCCAAAGATGAAAAACAGATATGACAAAATGTTCTTTACTGAGCCTTGCCCCCCACCAATCAGTATCTAGAGGCACAATGTATCTAGGAACAAGAATAGGATTTAGAACCAGAATTTCTGTTTGACTTGCATTTTCAGAATTTTTACTCATAGTGGGCAAGTCATAAAAGTTCTCTGAGCCTCAATTTCCTTATCTAAAATGGGAATAATACTACCCTTTTCACAAATATGTTGCAAATTTTAAATATGATGACAATTCTGAAAACACCAGAGGTATAAAAATAGATTCTCTGTACTATCATTTGCCAGTATAATCTATAATTATTATAATAAAATCTTTCTTTTGCCTTAGCTTCATAAAATGTGACTGCCTCATATGAGATACACTACTACCAATAATATTATGAAGACAATGGAGGGAAAAATAAATTCAAAAGTAACCATATACTTTTGTGACACCTAATTAAAATATATGACTATAAGGCGTATAGGACAAAAAAAGTAAGCTATTCATTTTTTTAAACTGGCTCTTCAATAATTTGGCTTGACTATTAAAGGGATTCAAAATAGGGTCCTTGCCAAAATCTTTGCAGTCAAAAATTGCAACTTTTTAAATTTTCTCACAGCTTTCACCATTGGCCTCTATCTTCAATGTCTAATCCATAGTGGTACTTATATATTTTTTCATATATAGCAGCCTCGAATTTTCATATTGTCAAACTATTCTTTTCTTTGATAGTTTCATCCATCATTTTATGCTTAGAAACTCCATCGTCACCCAGGAATCAATTGTTCACCTATACATTCTTCCTCTCATAATATGTTTTCATATTTTAGCTCTCTGAAATTTATTTTAGAATAAATATTATATTCCCTCTATATTATTCCTTCTATAATATATATATATTATATATATAATATATATATTGATTTGCCTGTATATGTTTTGCCTATAATTTGCCTATATATATATTTGTCTATATATATGATATGTCTATATATAATATATATATTATATATTATATATATATTATTCCCTCTATAATATATATATATAAAATATAATATATATTCCCTCTATATTATTTCCCCTCTATAAATATTATAGAGGGGAAAATCTCATTTTATTATCCAACTGTCCCTATGGTATTTGTTGAATAGGCTTTTTAAGTCAATGCAGAAAGAAATATACTCATAAAATTAAATAGTTGAAAGAAGAGTTGACAGAATCCTATTTTGGTTGAGGAGGGATGGGGAAAGAAGAAAGGTAATTTGGGAAGTGGAAATTTGGGCTTGACATAAACTTGAGTGTAGTAGCAAGAGCAAAAGGAAAGAGCAGGACTCACAGGAAGCTGGGAATGAACCACGGTCAGAAATACAGAATTTTCATATTATGAAATTTCACTTGGGCCAGCCCAAGGAGGGGGCCAGGAATAAGTCTTGCTAGTGCTCTGACTCTGCAAAAAGTTAGGGAAAAAACAGCTGAGCCAAGCTCTTGCCATTGGAATTGTTTCACAGATGAGGAGGGAAGTATGTCACAGTAGTCAGCCCACACCTCACAATAATCTTGGCTTGAAAGTAAATACGTCCGTTACATAATACTACGTAATCCAAGCACATTTTAACACATGAGCTATGTAAAAAAAATAATAATAACACATGGACTTCTCTGGTAGCGCAGTGGTTAAGAATCCACCTGCCAACGCAAGGGACATGGGTTCGATCCCTGGTCCAGGAAGACCCCACATGCCTCGGAGCAACTAAGCCTGTGCGCCCGCGAGCCCTAAAGCCCGCACACTGCAACTATTGAGCCCATGCTCCATAACTACTGAAACCCATGTGCTCTAGGGCCTGCATTCTGCAGCTACTGAGCCCGCGTGCCACAATTACTGAGGCCTGCTCACCTAGAGCCTGTGCTCGGCAACAAGAGAAGCCACCGCAATGAGAAGCCTGAGCACTGCAATGAAGAGTAGCCCCCACTGTTCGCAACTAGAGAAAGCCCGCGCGCAGCAACAAAGACCCAACGTAGCCAAAAAATAAATTAAAATATTTTTAAAATACAGATAAAACAAATGTAATTATTCATTTATCTATCTGTACTTGCCCTCATTCCAAAAATGTATTATTTGTTCTTTTCCTACCTACAAGAGATCAAAATGTGAAATGAATTTGAAGGATGGAAACATAAATCACCTATAATCTCATCTCCTGAAATTCACAAATTTAATTATTATTAGCATTGGGCAAGTATTCTTCCAGCCTTGTATAAACAAAATTATTTTCACAAATACAGTATACAAATTCACAAATATAATATAGAGGTGTATAAAATTCAGTCAGAGGAAAAAGTTAGAAAGAAAAAGACCAGGACAGGACCAAGAATTTGGAATGCAGCTGAAACAAAAATATAGAGACCACTTTTTATAGGCTACAAATTTTACTCAAAGCTTTCTGCTGATCTAACTGAAAAGGGAAATGTAATTTTCATATAGTTCAAAGCACCATTTGATTAAAAATAATGACGTTTTCAGAAAAAAAGGAATGACACATCTCCCCAGTGTTCTTAAAGAATGAAGTGTTTTATAATAAAAAAAGTTCTCATTTTCCTAGGAACCCATAGAATATATCTACAACATGATGGAACTTTTCAGTATTTGCAAACTCAAATGCCCATACAGAGGCCAGGCAGGAATCATAAATGTTTAATTCTGCACCCGGCTTAAAACAATAGAGTAGGGATTGTGGAAGCCCTAACTATATATACATACACATTTAAGTATATATGCAAGTATGTACGTATATCTCTTTAAGGTTTGATCAATTTCCTGGCCACACAAATCACAGTTGCTCTTGCAGAGCCTTCAGTGTATACAATCCCTATTATTTGGTTGTTGATTTTTTCCTCCAAGGTCTTTGCCTATGATTCTTATCATCAACAAACTTCATTCCTTAATGTTGTTGCATGTGGAGCACTGTGCTGATTACCAAACAGTGGGACTTAAAAAAAAAAAAAGATGTCATATGTGCTCTAGATATGTTATCACCTCCTTCTTAACAAAAGTAACAAGTGTCAAGATACTTGAGAAATTTTGAAAAGTGAAAAAAACGTAGGGATTTCATGATAGAAAAAAAATGACAAGTATTATTTCCATTTTGAAATCAGATTTTAGTTGTTAGGATGGATTTGAATGTTTGCTTTTAAATGGTAGGACAACAGATCATATAATTCAACTGTTCTCATTTAAACGGCAAAAGTGACATGGAAAGAGGTAAAATAAGTTGTTGAAGCTCTATCTAGTTAGAAATATTAGCTGGAACATAGAACTATACTTCATCGATATTAACATTTTTCTAGAGCATATATGACATTTATTTATGGTGAATTAAAAATATTGTACCGGGCTTCCCTGGTGGCGCAGTGGTTGAGGGTCCACTTGCCGACGCAGGGGACACGGGTTCGTGCCCCGGTCCGGGAGGATTCCACATGCCACGGAGCGGCTGGGCCCGTGAGCCATGGCCGCTGAGCCTGCACATCCGGAGCCTGTGCTCCACAACAGGAGAGGCCACAACAGTGAGAGGCATGTGTACCGCAAAAAAAAAAAAAAAAAAAAAAACCCAAAATATTGTACCAAATGAAGGTTGGTCTCTAGATTTTCCAATAGTTGGATGGACACTATATTGATTTTTCTTAAAATATGTTTTAAGCCTGTGTTATATGCATTAAAGGTACACTACCTGAAAGAGCAAAAATTATACCCCAAACCTCTCCTGTTATATGGTTTTTTTTTTAATTTACAGTAAAAAATGGTTGTGTGCAGTTATATGAATTTTACCACGTTTAGATTTGTGTAACCACTACCACCATCAGGATACAGAACATCCCATCAACCCCCAAAACTCCCCTGTGCAACCTCTTTCACACTCTGGCCTCAACCTCAACGCATGACAACCACTGATTTGTTCTCTGTCACTATAATTTTTTTCTTTTTCAGAATGTCATATAAATGGAACCATACAGGATGTAACCTTTTTGACTAGATTCTTTACTCAGCAAAATGACTGTGTGATTCATCCAAGTTATTGCGAATATCAGTTGTTCATTTTTGTAGCTAATATTCCATTGTATGGATGTACTATGGCTTATCCATCACCCACTGAAGGATATTTGTTTCTAGCTTTTGTGACTATGAATGTTGTTGCTATAAATATTCATGCACAGGTTACATTCAAACATAAGTTTCTATTTCTCTAGGGTAAACATCTAGGGATGGAACTGCTAGGTCATAGGGTAAATATGAGTTTAACTGTATAAAAAAACTACTGAACTATTTTCCAGAGGGGCTGCACCATTTTGCATTATCACCAGCAATGTATAACAGTTCGCATAGCTCTGCATCCTTGTCAGTCCCCAAAGTTGTTTTAAAAAAATTTTAACCATTATAACATGCATATAGTGTTATCTTATCATGGTTTTAATTCGTACTGTTCTAATGACATTGAACAGTTTTCACGTGCTTATTAACTTGCCATGTCTCTTCTTTGGTGAAATGTTTGTTTAAATAATTTGCCATTTTGCAGGGGGTTAATTTCTCACTGATGGATTTTGAAAGACCTTTATGTATTCTGGATATAAGTCCTTTGTCAGATACGTGACTTGAAAATCTTTCTCCCAGTCTGTAGCTTGTCTTTTAATTCTCTTAGTAGCATCTTTTGTGGAATAAAAGTTTTTCATTTTGGTGAAGTTCAAGTTATCAGTTTTTTTCTTTTATAAATCATGCTTTTGGTGTAATTTCCAAGCATTGTTTACATAACCCTTTTCCATGAAATTTTTCTATGGTTTCTTGAAGAAGTTTTATTGTTTCACATTTAGATCTATGATCCATTTTGAATTAATTTTTAATACATAAGGTATGAGGTTTAGGTCAAAGTTCATTTCAACTTGTTAGACACCATATGTTGAAAATACTTGATTTGCCTATTTTCCTTCGTCAAATATCCATTGGCCATGTTTGGTTGGGCCCATTTCTGGACTCTTCTGTTCTATGGATCTATACGTCTATTCCTTTGCCAACACGATACTGTCTTAATTACTGTAGTTTTACAAAATTACTGTAGCTTTACAATAAGTCTTAAAAGTTGGACAATGTGATTTGTACAATTTTATTTTTGTTTTTCAAAATTGTTTTGGATTATCTAGATCTTTTCCTTTTCCAAATAAATTTTTAGAATCAGCTTGTTTATATCTACAAAAAATCCTGACAAGATTTTGTTCGCATTTGATCTATAGATCAATCTGAGAATTAACATCATTACTAAGTGAGTTATCCAAGTCCTGAACACAGTACATATTAATTTACTTAAGTCTTTTTTCCCCCCATCAGCTTCTTGTAATTTTCAGCATATAGGCCCAGTACACGATTTTTATTACATTTATTTCTAAGTATTTCATTTGCGGGGAGAGGGACTATTGTAAATGATACCTCTTTTGTTTCCAATGGTCCATTAGAAGTCTACAAGAGTATGACTGATTTTTAACCAAAAACCTAGATAAATACACTTAGTTCCAGGAGTGATTTTCTATGGATCCCTTGGAATTTTCTACTTAGGCAATCAAAGTGTCTGCAAGTAAGAATAGTTTTCTTTTTTTCTTTCCAATTTGCATTCCTTTTCTTTCTTTCTCCTACCTTATTGGACTGTTAAGACTTTTAGTACAATGTCGAATAGGATAAGGGGAAGTGGACATCTTTGATGTCTTTCTAATCTAGAGGGGGATTGAATATTGAACTGGCCTTGCATTCTTGGAATAAACCCTACTTAGATATATGATTTACATATACATATGTATGATATTATATATACATTTTTGGCTGGATTAAGGATGTTTGTCTATGTTCATAAGTGATATTCTCTGTAATTTTCTGTTCATGTCCGATTTTGCTATCAGGGTGATACTGGCTATATAAAATGAGTTGTAAAGTGTTTCTTAACTCTTCTGTTTTCTGGGAAAGATTGTGTAGAATTGTTATTTCTCCTTTAAATTTTTGGTAGAATTTGCTAGTGAAACCATCTAAACCTGAAAATTTCCTTATTGGAAGGTTTTTAACTATAAATACAATTTCTTTCATTATTATAGGTCTATGTACCTCATATATTTCATCTTGGATGAGTTTTGGTAGTTTGTGATTTTCAAGGAATTCCATTTCATCTACCTCATCAGATTTACGTGTGTGGAGTTATCCATAATATTCCTTTAGTGTCCTTTCAATGTCTCTTGGATCTGTAGAAATACCTCTCTTTTCATTCTTGATATTGGTGATTTATATCTATATATCAGTAACATAAAGTATTGAATTTCCAAGTATTTGGACATTTTCCTGTTATCTTTCTGTTACTGGTTTCTAGTATAAGTCTGTATGTTCAGAGGACATACTTTGATTCAATTTTTAAAATTTTGTTAACGTTTGTTTTATAACCTGGGGTATGGTCTATATTAGTGAGTGTCCAGGTACACTTCAAAAGAATTCATATTCTCTAAAATAGTCAAACTCATGGAAGCAGAAAGTAGAATGGTGATTGCCAGGGGCTGGTTTACTCTATATAAAGGGGAAGGGGAAATGGAGAGATGTTGTCCAAAAGGCACAGAGTTTAAGTTATGCAAGACTAACAAGTCCTAGAGGTCAAATGTACCAGGATTAGACCAGTTTTTAAACATGGTGACTATAGTTATCGATACTGTTTTGTAATATTGGAAGTTTGCTAACAAGGTAGATCTTAAGTGCTCTCACCACCACCCTCACTCACACACACACACACACACACACACACAAAACAGTAACTATGTGAGGTGATATGTTAGCTGGAATGCGGTGATTTTACAGTGTATAGCAAAACATCAAGTTGTACACCTTAAATATATATAATTTTTGTTTGTCTATTATACCTCAAAGCTGGGGAGAAAAGTAAAGTTACACTTTTAAAAAAAATGTCTATTCCACTAAAGTTTGGTGTACTGTTCTATAAATATCAACTAGATGAAGTTTGCTTTTGGTTAGAAGTGGTGTTCATGTCTCCATACTCGATCTTCTGTCTGAAAGAAGAGTATTGAAATCTCAGACTATAGTTGTAGATTTGTCTATTTCTCCTTCCACTCCTGTGAATTTTTGCTTCATCTATTTAGAAGCTCTATTAGGTAAATTCACATTTAATATTGTTAAATCTTTTTGTTGAACTGACATTTTTATGATTGTGTAATATCCCTGTTTATTGCTGCTAATTTTCTTTGCTCTAAAGTCTACTTTACCTGATATTAATAAACTACCCCAGCTTTCCTTTAAAAAGTGTTTGCTTGTTATACATTTTTTCCATTGTTTACTTTCAACCCATCTAGATCATTACTTTTAATTGCAGACCCAGAATTTCACAGTATTTAAAATATCCTCTATATCAATTAAAAATTCCTCAGCATGTGAAGAACCAGGAAAATTTCCTCTCAAAGGAAAGACAGTCAACAGATGCCTACTCTGAGATGCCACCAGCACAAAGCCAATTGAATTCAATGGCTAAGGCAGAGATTTTAAACAAGTGAGTTTTGAATACATCATAAATGGATTAAGTTAAATATAAGAAGGAGATCAACAATGAGCCTTTTAAAGTTTTAGAAAGGTTAATGAGAATGGCCCCTTTAAGTTAGGTTTAGGAATAATCTGGTTTAGAAGAAGAGGAATGAACCAGACAGATTTTCGGAGAACTAAACTCTTCTATGTTTGGTACCAGAATTATCCGCTGAACAACAATGAGACAAAAATTTTACTACTGTTCAATATAGTATACTATTTTTCCTATGTATGTCAGAATAGAGATACATGGAATATATAACACAAACTTATTTTTCTAGATCCCTCAAGTTTTACATATTGGAAGTTCCAGAGACGTTTGAGAATTTTATGAAAATCTGATATTCCTTTGCAGAAAAATAGGAATAATATGTAATAATAAAAAAGGAAAGTGATAATTTTGTATATAATAATATAGAAAAAAATTCAAAATTTATAGATCCACACCTGGAGTTCATAGGCCCTGTATTAAAAATTCCTGATTTGCTCGATCACTGCCACTCAGGTTTGGTTTTTTTCCTAATTTTTTTGAAACTTCCATTTTAGTTAAATAAGGAATTACACATGTATTCACATCCATAATACATCTCTGTTAAATTAAATAAAATTGAGTTACATGGCAAATGTGTTTTACCAGAAAAGTATATTCATAAAAAAATTGACATCTTAATATAATTCTCTTTTATTATCTAAGTTTAATATTCATTTTAATAGGGAAATTTTAGAATATCTATTTAATGTTTGTATTTCCACAAAGACTTGACACATTTCAAAAAGTGGAGAGTTACACCAACCATGTAATAACCTTTTCACTGAAAATAAACACTAAAATTAGACATAAATTATGAATGAATGTCAATGACAATAATACCCTTCAATATATTGAATTTAAAGAGCCATTGCAATATTCAAAGTAACTTAATGGCCAAAATGCTTATATTATGATGAAGAAAATAAAGAAGCTATGGTGAAAAAACGTAAAAGAAACTACTGATAAGAGTAAAGGAAGAAAAAAGAATCAATGAAAAATGACCAAAAAACAGTAAATTGATAATTAAAACTAAGTATTCAACACCAACAAAATAAAGAAATTTTGCAATATGAACAAAAAAAAAGGACACGAATAAATGAATAAGTTCAAGGAAAATGAGCACAACAGAGCTGAATTTAAAATCTAGAACAGAATACAGTGAAAGGCTTTATTCCTGTAAATTTAGAAATCTAAGTAGATTTAAAGTGTAATGATCTGATTCTGAAGAGAAAAAGCAATAAGAGTAGGAATCAACCCACTCCCTCAGGACCCAGCAGGCAGAACCAGAATGGCACCTCAGGGAGCAGAAGTGCCTGCAAAGATGACCTGATTGGGTGAGGGGGAAGGGAAAATGGGAGGGAAGATAAGTCAGGGAAGTCAGAGAGCAAGATGAGGTCTAGGATTTTTGTCAGGGGGTCAAGTGGAAAACTATAGAGGGAGGGATAAATGTATAAGGATATTTTAGGAAGTATGTCTATTTGAAGAACTATGTACAGCATTTACCTTGCCCCTTTAATAATAAAGAGCTCTACTATTCTTTGGTAATCTAGAATCGTATCATTATTTTTATGAATATAAGAGCATGTATAGATGAGATCATAGGATTTAGGGGCTCTAGGTTTAGATACAAATGTAGGTAAATGGCTAGATAAAGAATTGAAAACATATTCACCAAACCTGATGGTAATTAACTCTGGAAAACAGAATTAAAGTCAGGTGGAGGTGACAGAGAGGGAAAGTTTTCTATTTTACTCTAAACACTATCCTAGTAGTTTTACAATGACAGTGTACACACACACATACCTATATTACTTATGTATATTTTTAAAATAAAATTTTAGTTTTTTAAAAAAAATTGTTTTGCTCCCTACTTGAGGTTTATACGGTTAACTCTTCTATATATCATTACAAATTTTGCTCAGTGCCTGTGAGTCTTTCACTTATTCATTCATACATTCCAGCATATAGTCGCATTTCACAAGATTATAATTTCATCAAGGAAAGAAGAAATAAGGGTGTCTTGATTTTAGTGTTTTTTTTTTTAAATAATCTAGTAACAAATGAATGGCACAATGGTAAATATTCATGGGGATTTAGAGAAAACCAATTTAAGTCAGGATGCTGTGGTCTGCTAACATCCTTGAGGAAGACTGAATAAGAAATTATTTTGGCAGGATGAAGAGAGAAGAAAATTTACTTGGAGGGAAAGGTGATGTGGAGATTTTCAAAGGTAGGGAAGAGGATTAAACCAGCCCAACTGGAGTAGAAGACCCACAAGGAGGTGAGGTTAGAGAGAGAGGCTGGAGGCATGGTAGAGAGAACCTTGAACTGATTAGAAGCCACATAGTATAGAAGTAAAGAGCTGTGACTGGAGTCCCAGAGACCAGAGCTTCTAACCTTTTTGCCACCTGTATATGTGGGCTGGAACAAGGATCTCAACCTCCCTGAGCCTCAGAAAAATGAGGATAATAGTAAAGTTATCATAAAGATTAACTTACAAAGTACTTGAAGTACTTTGTAAAGTGATTTTCAGTGACGTGACAAATGTTACCTGTATTTCATTGCTATTTTTGCCTGCATGGTATTTAGCTATTATCCAATAGCATTTTCTAGGTGGTATTCTATATAATGGTATTTTTTAGATATTAAATTGGTTTTGCTCAAAGAAGAAAGTTCCTTGGGCAGAAAATCTGAGTTAAGTGTTATTACTAGAAACTCTAATATGCTAATAGGCACTGATATTCTTTTTGAGGCAGCATATCTAAAACTGTTGTTTGGGGTTTTTTTCCTACAGAAATTTTGTTCCTCAGAGCAACTTCTGGAATTAGTATTCCACACTGGGAACACTAACGGCAATTAGACAGTACTGTTAAGTCTTTGTTCAACAAAGTTGCATGACATGGAAATAGTGTTTAGTTAAATCTTGGTATCTTACCCAGGTTTAAAAAAAAAAAAAAGAAAGAAAGAGGTAAGTGAGAAGGATTT
>NW_020175528.1:7167780-7299501 GCF_003031525.2 Neophocaena asiaeorientalis asiaeorientalis
TTCAATGCTATTTTGTGCAGCCAGATAGGAAGATGACTTGTTGGGGTTTCATTGGCCAGGAACGGTACTGCAAAAGTGATATTTTCAACAGCTGCTGGTGCATTTGTGCTCTGACAAATTAGAGGCTATATCAAAGCATTAAAGAACATCAAAGGCTTAATTTAATGCAAAAACAAGTACTCCAACTGGATCTATTTTACAGTGAATTAATAATGCAGATTTACACAGAATGCAAATGCTTTGTTGATTTTAAGGTTTAGAAGAGAATTTTGTGCTTACAAAATATAAGATCCATAGACTGTCATTTTTAACTATGAAAAAAATGTCAAATGGTTTGGTATTCTGTGTAAATTCAAAGTTACCTAAGTGATTGACTATTTAAATTGAAATATGTAGTGATTACCAAAACAAAGCTTATTTGCCATGAATGTGGTGACAAAATAGACCAGCAATTGAAACATGGGGCTTGGGTACAATCCTTCTTAAGGGATACATGATAATTGCTCAAAAGTATTTGTCTATTAATATGATACAAGAAAAATGTACATACATTTACATATATATTACTCATGCTATATTGAGGATATATGCGTACTCAACACACTGGCCTATGTACTTACCAACAGTTCTTTTCAAAGATGAAAAATAACTTGTGTAACATTTAGTAGAAACTGAAAATGCAGATAAAAATGCAACTTTGTAAATGCTTCTCAGTGTTGATATGAACAAAGAAATAATTCTAAGAATTGAAGATGGTGATTTTTTAACTCCTTAGAAATGTTAACAAATGAAAGGTGTCCTTTCTTCCCAGGTTGGAACTTAACCTAAGTTTTAAAATTGATATTAGGGTATTTGACAAGTCATCCAGTAGAAATGTTTGACTAGTTTTATTCTATTTTTTACCAAATTCTAAATATTTATCTCAGTCCAGGACCACCCTAGCAATATCTTCAAACATTATCCCAAAATACGCAAGTCACAAAAAAAAAAAAAAAAAATGAGTTAGGGTTTTCCAGGAAATATCCCCATATGGTTATAAGACTGGCATAGAATCCTTTGGAGAAACTAAGAACAAATTTCAGATTGTTTCTTATGTTAGTATATTTAGTCATATATGCAATTAATATTTAGTATAATGTTTCATTTGATTTTTTAAAAATATTTAAGACTATGCATATTTAAAACTTAAAAAATCACATTGATCATTAAATATATCATCTAAATTAATTTCTCACTTGAGCCAATAGGGGCAAAGCACTGAAAGTAATTAGTGCCCATTTTCCCTTCAGGAAGAGAACAGATTCTGCCAACACACTATGGTGAAAAGTACACAAAATATCTGAGCTCTGATGTAAGCAGAATGCCCAGTTTGGAAACAGTGAATTTGTACGTATTATATATTACAATAAGTCCCCCTTCCTCATTAATTTTACTGAAGTCTCCAGATGGGAAACAAAATATTAATTTTGTTCAGCCTTAGGCATTCTTGACTGTTAAGGTACTCACTAAATCACTGATCTTATTCACATTAATATTAGATTTCTGCTATAAAAATTTAGGACCTTTGGGTATAGGGTTCAGTTTGTCATAAATATAATTAATTGTTTTTAAAAACGATTAGTTTGTCATAATAGAAAAAAAAAAATTGGGCAGATGAGGCTCCTGAGCAAGCTAGCCTACCTTAAAGTCATGGTAATACTCATAAACTTATGCAAATTAATCGACTCTTTCAATGTTGCATAAAATGCTTCTTCTAGTACAGTGCATGGAACATTAGGCTGTTCATCCAGCAAAAAAAGAGGAAAAAAAAGTTGCGTTTCAGAGGCTGGAATCTTACAAGCGAGGCCAAATGGTTGAGGATGTTCACAACTACAATCTATTTTTCTACAAAGCAATTGGCTTTCAACCATTGCACACAGAACTTGTGCTGTTTATTATAGATTTTTCCCCAAGCAACTGTCAAGAAAAAGTCAGCTTTGTCTTGTGGGTTTTCCCTCCTCTTAATACAAAGAAAGGAAAGAAATTTCCACTATTTAATCACGCTGAAGGAAAGTGATATTTATTCTAAAATTGTTTAACAAAACGGTTTTCACTGAGAAAGGTTCATTGACAAGCCCCCCAAAACATGACATGGTATGTTAAAAAAATCTCAGGAGATTAACTAAATTATGTTGAATTATGTACTAAACAGTAAAATCAGTGACTACAGTAAAATTTTTAAAAAATATGTTCAGAATAATTATCTCATCCAAAAGTAAACCCAAAAGTCAATTTCAAAGACTAGAGTAAAAATAGCAATTTTAGAATGTCATATATTACTGAAATTTGTAATATCATAAATACATTCTTATTTTAAACCACCTCTAGCAAATGAGTGATATAATTCAAAAATATTCAACAATTAATTTTTTAAAATGAACAAAACTGGTCTATGAGTTATCAGACCTGCCGTAAGAAATAACAGCATCTCCCATGTAAGATTTAGGGCTGCATTACAGGGTTTCCACCAAAGAAAGACGATATCCTCTGGTTTGTAACTGTGCTCTCCCACTAAACAAATGAACTCATGTAATCAATTATTATGGTTTGAGGCAACAACTCCAGCCTTAGTCTAACAGACACATATTAATTTTCATCTCTCCTCCATCAATATTACATTAATAAACATATCAAAGCACTACTGTTACAGTGAAATCTGTTCCTCAGAGTTCTATTGCTTTAGCTTTACTCATTTTTTACACTAGTTTATAACTGACCACTTGACTATAAAATTAGAATAACTGATATTTACATTATGACCATTCTTTCTTCACATAGAATCAAATGAATTCTGTGAGATTTCATGCTTTGTTATGGTTCTAACGTTTCCAAAGATCATCTTATTTGACTTACAGTTAATACGAAAGTCAAGAGAGAAGAGATATTCCCAATAGCATCTAATATACATTCTAAAATAAAGTGTTAACCTGTTTTGAAGACTTTCTGATGGTATAGACATGATGTTTCACAAAATATTATTAAATCACAGATTCTTAAATTTGCTAACTAGCTAACTAACATAGCTAAACTATCACATTTCTTAGGGGGAATTGGTGTTCTGTGATATTGTGGTAATTAACAATACTTAAATCCATTTATTCATTTTAAATGTATATTATTCAGGAAGAGTTTCTCACCTTACCCTGTTCATGGTAAGGCTATGTCGCCTAGTTGTCTAAACAACAAGTAGGTGCTCACATTAAAAAAAAAAAAAGATTCCCAAAACTACTTTCCTACCATACAAAGAGAAAGTATTGAAAATACAGTATGTACTGTAATTTTACCTTTTCCTATATATATAAGGGTTTTAAAAATTTCTTTCAAAGCCAGAAAATCGGGACAACATAAACATGCAAACACATTCATGTCCCAAAAATACTATGATAGAGAGTGACTACCTAATAACCCAACATTCTTCTCAATGAGTACACCAGTTAGTGAAAAATCAGAAAATAATTAAAGGAGACGTGTTTATTTAAACTTATTATGGCCCATTGATGTAATTACCCATTTCTGTTACCCAAAGTATGTTTTAATCATGCACATTTATAACTCTTGCTTATGCATCTTTCTACACAGTCAAACGATCTGGGTACACTAAGGCACTGTGTAGAATCAGGTGACACCAATAATTTTGTGTTATTATTTCCTGATACATTTGCTGAAACCAATATGAACCAAGTTACCGTATTTTATTTTAAAGCATGAGTTCCATGCCTCCATACTGCCCAAGGTGGTTTCACTCCCAGCCAGCAACCTAAAGCTTATTGGCCCAACTTGAGACAGACACTGGGCAAATGCTGCTCCAGCCACATTCACTGCCATGCAGCGTCCCTTGTATGGACTCCAATTTTAATGCACAGCAGAAAGATGGCCCAAGATAAAATATGCAAACAGGTGGCATGTTTAGCAATGTCCAAATATTACCCTCATCATCCCTTAGATGAACTTCAATCAGCATTTCTGTTCATAAAGAATCCCCAGTTCAGATCATTCCAAACTCTAAGAACCTGTCTTTCACATGTATACAAAGGATTGCTAACACTGTGTACTAAGGTTATCACAAAATGTCATCATTTCTCAAATATACCATCTCCTTGGTTGTTGCTCCCTGCAGCTGTCTCTAAACTGTGGGCAGCAAATTTGGAAATAAAGCAGGGATAAAGCCAATATCTATATACTGGGAGGAGTCTTAGGAAACAGACTAACAAAATGAATGATTACAATGATGAGAGATTAAGCAGCTACCACGAAAGGTCCATGAAACTTGAGGCTGTAAAACGTCTTCACATGTGTTCTTTCAAACAAAAGCATAAATGTCAACACACATTATAACAGGTGTCACGGTTACCTCTTATTATGTGCTTACCATGTGCTAGCACTGTGGCCTGGTCTACACTTGACATTGCATTTAAACTTCACAACCATCCTATGAAATACATATCTTTGTCTACATCTTAAACATGAGGAAACCAAGGCATAGAGAAGTTAAATATCTTGCTCTAGGGTCTCAGCCACACAAATTGTAAGTCACACAGCTAGAACTCAATACCTCAAAACTGTCTGCCTCCAAAGCTTGTATTCTTTTTTTTTTTTTTTTTTTTTTATTTTTGTCTGCGCTGGGTCTAGTTGTGGCGAGTGGGGCCTACTGTTCATTGCGGCGAACAGGCTTCTTATTGAGGTAGCTTCTCTTGTTGCGGAGCACGGGTTCAGTAGTTGTGGCTCGCTGGCTCTAGAGCGCAGGCTCAGTAGTTGTGGCACACGGGCTTAGATGCTCCGTGGCCCGTGGGATCTCTTGGACAAGGGCTCGAACCCGCGTCCCCTTCACTGGCAGGTGGATTCTTAACCACCGCACCACCAGGGAAGTCCCAAAGCTTGTATTCTTAACTACTGACCTTTACCACCTCCTTTGTCATTTACACCAAGAAACCTTCCTGGCCACTGTTTCCCAAATCAGCCATTGGTCCCTGGCCCTCATGTGACTGTGGCATTTTATCCGTTTCTTCATGCTCCTTGAAAGCAGGAAGCTGTTTGTCTTTGTAACTGGCACCTACCACAGCGTCTGGCATAAAGTAAGTGCTCACAAAATGTTAAAAGAAAGGGAATCTAGAGAAGAGGCCAGAACTAAATAATTGTCATTGTCACTATCAATGTTCACTCTCCAGTCCAAAAGATATAGCCCCAAACACGAACTTTATGTGAGGACAGGGGGCCCATTTAGCGAACTAATAGGCATCACCGGTACTATCCCCGAGTATGCATGAGTCCCCAGAAATGAGAAGTCTCCCTACTTTTTAAGAATCCCAGAGACTGGGAATATAGTATAGGTGTACCCAAACCAAAATTGTTGACAGGTCCCACTTCCATAAGAATCTTTGAGAAAGGACGCTAAGAATCAGTCAATTTATGCCTCTGCCCTGGAACCTCTCACACCAGAAGGCCCAGGTTTGTTTCACAAGCAGCAGTGTGTTATGGATTAACAATCCACGTAGAAAAAGGACTGAAGTGACACAGACTGAAAAACCTCATTTGCATTACAAATAGGTAACCTGCCATGGTATTTTGCTACCCTACTGACATGTCGCGGGGGGAACAACAGAAAAATACAAACCAGTGCGTCTCCTCACAGGTGAAGAGTAGGGCTTGAATAAAGCGAAGCTGCTATTCAATCTGTTATTCGGCTCACGTATAAACACACACCCACTCTCCTTCCCAGCCAAGAGAAAAAAGACGACAAAGGCGGCCAACCCCGCCTACTGGAGATCCCCAGCATGGAGGGGCCCTAAGGTTTGCACACGCTAAACAGAATGCTGAGAAAACAAAGAAAAGGAGGTAGTGGAATGGAGAAAGGGGCTATGGCTCTCCTCCAGAGAAAAGCCACTTTAAATCTAAGAAATAGCTGCATTCAAAAATAAAAGAGGGATAACTGGTTGTAGCAATTGTCAGCAGTAAACTCAGCTAGGCCAAGAGACTATTTGCAAACGCCAGGTCAAACTCATTAAGAAAACTCATCCAAGAAGTATTTCTTAAATGCGCCCTGATCTGGCTGGTTATTGTAAAGTCCACTGTCATGGCTCTTGACAGTTTGTTTTGTTTGACCCCTGCATCAATTTGTCCTGTAAGGCAGTTACAATCTTTGGCTAACCAATAATCAATACATTGTATCTGAGAGGGCAGTGACTCACCTGGTAAGTAGGAGGCTCAAGAAATGCAAAACTTAAATCCAAATATTCCAGACTCAAAAGCCCTCCTGTGGTCTGCACGGTGCCATGTCGCTGTACACCACACCATAATTTTGAGCAATCCAGGCTTCAAACAGGAGGTAGAGGAGGGAAGTCAGGCAAGGTTGCAGGAACCGTTCTCTTCCTAAGTCAGATACACCCCCGTAGCCTTGCCTTTCCGCCATCTTTACTTATATACTCTTCCCTCTCTACCTCTGGTCACCATCTGAATTCTATGAGGCTACTGATTGCCCACACCACCTCCTCTGCTCTTGTTAATACTGGGAAGATTATTGTTGAAGGCAAAGGAAATTGCAGTGCTGGTAAAAGTCTACAGGAGACACTCTACATGAGCGTATGGTCATCATTGCTTCACAGCACCCACCAATTCTTCTTCTGCTCATCCAGGCAATGAATCAACAGCCAGAGGAGACGTGGGTGTCACTGAGAACCAAGTTTCTCCCTAGTTCTTCCTAAACCAAGATGTACTACCCTGGCTACCTAGGCTGTCAGTAACACTGACATCACCTGGGAGCTTGTTAGAACGGCAGCATCTCAGCCCTCCAAATTTACTCAATCAGAATCAGATTCTTCCAGATCATGCAGGTGATACGTATGCCCATCAAAGTTTGAAAAACAGTGCTTTCTCACTCAGGACTATTAGAAAGAAAGGTCCTTTTGCTGTGGAAGAGGCTTTTGCAGGTGATAGCTGTCAGAGGGGTAAGCTTAGATAGGACAAACGTCCAAAGAGGGGCGGTGTTAGGAATAATACTTGTCCTTGGTTGTTCTAATTAAATCATTGTGATATTGTATGCTGGCTTATGACTGAGAAAAACGAGCATGCTAGATGTGAAATTTCATCTTATACAATGGCTACTCCCTGGGTTGGTATGTTGGAAGATATCTAAGCTGTTTGCAAAATTCCTGGATAATGCCTCATTATAGCTGATACTGGGGAGACACAAGTCCCCCATAGGTTCTAGAACCAGATGGGACTCTAGGAGAATGGATCACCTCATGATTCTTTAACAACCAAAGAACATGCTGGAGTCTGCAGATATATGTACTTTTCATCTTTGGTGCAATAAAAAATCCTCAATACAATAAGAAAAATATCATTAAATTGGTGGATTTGAATGAAGACTGTCAGAAATGAATTGACTCTAGTCGAAGTTTCTTAAGCAAACTGAATGAAACTCACTAGGTCAGAGATTACACTAACATGGGATAATACAACTTCTGTGATCATACTAAGTGTTAGTACCTTGAAATTAGACTTTAGAAAGGCAGATCTAATGATAAAGTCTGACATTTTTGCTACATAAAGTCTGACTTAGGCGTCTGCTTTGACTTTTAGTAATATATTTTTCAAATATTCTGTACTATATTGTTTTCATAATTAATTTCTTGGGAAACATAGAAGTTATATCTAACTATATCTATAGTTTAAGGTTAATGTAAATTATACCCAATGCATCTTTTCCTGGATCTATATACATCTTCCACAGTTGAATTGTTTTGGTTACAGATACAGCCAGAATGTCTTTCAGTGGTAAACAGTGACATTTTTAACGAGCAATTTATAAACTCCAGATTGTCAGCAAATGGGAGAAGAGGAAAATCCTATTCTGATGAAATTAATTGCTACATAAGTTTGGATAATACCAAGGACATAATTGCATTCTCTGAATCATAATGACTACATCTGTGTAGTAGAGGCCTGTTATAGCAATATTCGCCCATAACAAAAGGCGTGATGCTTACGCTGCCCTCTCTGCAGCATTTATAAAAATTTTTTCTATAATGAAATACACAAGAAGGAAATGTGATAGAAAAGGAATAAGGGGATTAAAGAGGGTATTTTTTTCAGTACTTGAACTTTTAAAAGGCTAGCATTCATGCCAAGTCCAACTTACTTAGGTGATAACTCCATGACATTCTTTAAAAAGGGTTCATTTCTTGCAAAAAAATGTAACTAACACCCCAAATACGTATGCATATAAGCATAAAAATAGTAACTAATATTTACTTAGTGCTAAAAAATGCCAGGTACTGTCCTAAGAACTTTATATATAGCTCATTTAATGCTTACAACAATTCTCTGAAATAAGTACTATTATTATTACTAACCCCTTTTACTAGATGAAGAAACAGAGGCACTGTTACCTACCAGGGTTCTTGGCCTTCCTTAATCAATAGAAATTGATAAAAGGCCAGAGAAGAAAGCCAGGCAAGGCTTTATTGGGGCTCCTGCTGCAGCATGAGGGAGCCTAAACAAGTAACAGTTTCCTGAGAGGAGGTGAGCTGGTCCCTTATACAAAGTGAAGGTGGGGGTGTGTTCAGGGGTCGGGTCAGAGGGCTGGCTTAGGTGGTCTGCCCACCCCTTTGGTGGTGCTGTGTGCAGGGTGCTTGCATGGTACCCTGCTTTTGCTCTGGGCTCTTCAGAAGTGACAATTGGGTTTTTGATCTTTTTGGATCTTATTGTCCATAATTTGCCCCATTGTGCATGCATGCAGCTATTTTTAGTCCCATATAGTTTATTTGTGTTTCATTATTCGAGGAGACATTTGTCCAGGTGCAAGCACTGCAGCAAAGAGTCTCAGGTCCCAGGTCCCATCCTGTCTCAGCACCACTACGTTAGGTAATTAGCCCAAGGTCACTAAGTAACAAGTAGTAGAACCAGGATTTGAGCCAAGAAAGTCTGGCTTCAGAGCCTGTGTTCTTAACCTTGACACTTACCTGCCTCTCACTTTAATGTGCAAAGAATTTAAATGGTTCTTTCACTTTCCATTAATTTATAGTATTCCTAAGTACTTTATTTCTAATGTATGTCAAAATAGGTCACTTATTTATAATAAAGTTTTCTAAGAGGAATGTGTCCCTGCTCCAAATTCACAGCAATTTTACTTTAGAATCTCTGGAATCTGTATGTGCACTCACTTGTGTAGATGTATACATATATACAACCAACATATCATATAGATATTTAAGACAAACTCAGGGAGAAAGAGAGGGGGAGAGAGAGCACATTTTATAAAATTCTTTGGTGATATTATTTTCTTCAAGAAAATAAACTTTCTATTAATTAAGTTCAAATCTATTTTATATCATTTAATAGAAAATAAAATAATTATTTCTGTTTCCAGAAAGTTGCTGAGAAGACGGAAGCCAAGAAAATTAACAGCCAAGTTTTATTTCTGCATGAGATTATAGAAAACAAAGTAGATACAACGGAAAACAGGTGCCGAGGGAGGAAGAGTGAATTTAATAGTATTTATATCTTCAGTATAAAATTCAGCCTTATATATTTGACTCTGGATTTATGGCTATTCACAATTAGTTCAGGATACTTGACAAAAGATCATTTTGTCAAAGGCAAAGATTTTCGAGAAACTACAAAAGAAGATGTTGCTACCATAGGAGGGCAGGGAAACACAACTGCTGAGACACCATTGAGTTTCTGAGGCTGTTACTCTGGCTGTCTTTAAAGTTAGGAGCAACCACTTGAAACAGCTAAAAGTTCATTTAGTTCATGATGTTCAAAGGCAGCTATCAAATAAGATTGCAATTTTATATTAAAACATATTAATGTTTGGCTAATTCTCATGTTACTTGTAAATTGTTTAATAAATCTGTATTAACTTTACCATTCTCAGCAGTTAGTCAGCCTCTGAGTAAGCAGGGGAGATTTTATATTAAAGATTTTTAAAGGTGCCAAAGTAAATCACATTGCATTAAATGGTGTTCCCCAAACTTGTCTCATCATTAGAATCACCTGGATTGCTTGTTTTCCATACAGGCTTTAACCCACTCCAGACCTACTAAGTCCTAAAAAGGTGTCTGTAAATATATGGTTTAAGCAGTACCTCCAAGTGATTTTTATGATTGAAGAAGTCTGGGAAATACTGGTAAAAAAATCAATTTCAACTTAAAACCCTCTTTAAGTGATTAATTCTTGAGTTTGAGCATCTATACCATCTTTGGAAGGGGGCAGTTTCTGGGACTATGGTGGCTTATGTGAAAGTGAGGCTGCTAAATATTTTGACTTAACGTTTTGACTGAAATAACCAAATCAACTGAATCTCTGGAGTTCTATACTAGGACAAATACTAGAAGTTAAACCTTTTATCCAACGTGAAAGCAATGATTGCAAGAGCTAACAATTTTTTCCATTTGCTTCTGTTCCCACACTACTAAAATTCAAACACATAAAATAATTTTTACTAATATTTCATGATGATAAGGATTTTGTGAAATAATCAGTAAATTTGAAAGGCATTAAGCACTTTTAAATTCTATCCATATAACAGGTTGAGATTTTCTTTTTTAACCATTTTCCCCTTGTATTCATTTTTTTTAATCCTGTAAAATTCTGGCTATTTCACCCCCAGAGTCTCAAATATCACATTCTTTCACTTTTAAGTTAAATTAATTTTTCCATGGAAAAATATCTTTTAAATAATTTTTTATTCATCAAAAATTAGTACTACAACCAAAGCATTTTAAACCTATATTTACTTTATACATATAAATTGCCTGTACAGTGTCATGGCTGTAAAAACTGTTATTTAACCTCAAAATACATGAAAAACCCCCCAAATATTTGTAATTTGAGGGAGGGGAATAATTACAATTGAATTTTTAATTATTCCATTTTCCAGGTCAGGTTTTTAATATATTTGAAATTTATAGCAAAATGATATTACAAACTTACTCAATGATTATAAAAGTGGCATGACGGCTTCCCTGGTGGTGCAGTGGTTGAGAGTCCGCCTGCCGATGCAGGGGACGCGGGTTCGTGCCCCGGTCCAGGAGGATCCCACATGCCGCGGAGCGGCTGGGCCCGTGAGCCATGGCCGCTGAGCCTGCGCGTCCGGAGCCTGTGCTCCACAACGGGAGAGGCCACAGCGGTGAGAGGCCCGCGTACCGCAAAAAAAAAAAAAAAAAAGTGGCATGAACATGAACATCTCATTACATCTGAGATGTAAATGTATTTTTTCTTTATAAAGAAATACTTGGAAATAAAAGATATTATAAATCAAGCCCTCTCATGTGCATAAACAAAAGGCATTGTCCATTATCATTCTGCCCAGTTTAATACCTGCAAAGCAGAGGGCTTTGGACACCTTGAAAAGAAAACAGATCAGTCATTTTTTACCTGAGTGGAAGCAGCAGAACCTTGGGTTTGAGATGTGACACCCAGATAAGATGTTACTACTTCACTTAAAACAGAAAGCCATCTTGTCCCTCTGTTTTATGAAATTTAAATGCAGTGGGTTGTAGAACTATATATATCGCATCATGCTTCTGTGAGAACCACCAGGGCACCCATGAAAAGAAGATGTATCTCAGTAGGGTTTTCCTTGTAAAATATTTAAATGAAAAATTGAGCATTTTGAGGCTTTCACAATCATTCTTTTTCATCCTACAATAAAATATTCATACAATGCAAAAACGCTGCAGTTGTTACAGCATTTTAATTTAAAAAATAAACAGTACAATGGTGATTTCCAAGAATGCCATGCAATAGGATAAAGGAAATACCAAGAGAAGAAAAGGAAATTATATTTTTAATCTTCTAGAATTTCATATTTAACAAAGCAACCCTTCACTTTTATTTCAAATAAGAGCCTTTTTTATTAGAGAAATCAAGACAAATTTAGTAGACAGCACAGATTATTTACTTGTTTTATAGGTTCTCAGTTTGCAAAATGGCATTATCACTTCTATTAGTTCATTGCTTTAGCTCATCACATGACTAAGTCTGCAAACCCAGAAAGACTCCTCCATTAACTTCTTAGGAAGTAGTTTGGATTGCTTACTGAGTTATGTGCTGGAACATTTGACTATAAGGAGAGTTGATGAAGATAGCTCTATAAAGAGCTGGAAGTATTACATAATAAAAATATTTTAGAAGTTTCTGAAAGGAATTTCTTCTATAGATATATTTCCTACTTTCCTATTTCATGATACACTGAAAGGCAACAGATTGGGCTCATATGTAAAGGGTATGTCATATGTAAATTAAATTTAAGCATTTATATAGAGCAAATATAACAAATGTAATGAAATAATATAGCATGAACACTTAAATCAGCACAGAAACAAATGTCAATGCATATTTCAGTCTCCATTAAGGAAGGGTAAGTAACTCTTGGTCAAAGAAATTGGATTATGGGAAAATTAAGTTCATAGGTCACAATATAAATCAGAGAAGACTTGGTCTTTCGTTTCCTTTTTAAAAACTTATTGGCACCACCTCTGGAGCATACCTCAAGTAAAGGCTATATTTGTTTTGACAAGAATTAACAATGATTTATAATGGTCAGCCCTTTCAAAGGCATTAAGTCTTCCATTTAAGTATGTATGCATGTATTTATTTCTCACACAGTAAGCATTTGAAGAGAACTGTCAGCTATTTAGATGTTTACATTTTGTTTCTGGAAATAATTTTCCCAGAACACATTATATATGAGTATGTTCCTTAATGCCTCATCAATAAAAACAAACAAGAGGCTACTGAAACACAGGCCATGAGGTTGCCTTTGATGTCACTCAACTTTATATTAAAATTAAATTTTAGAACTCTGCAGGAAGTAAGCACACTAGGCACACAGGGGTTAACCTACGAGCCAGGGTCAAGAGGAATGGAAATCAGCAGGGGTAACCAGATGTTAGAGAACCCCAGGCATCACCTCCCAGTTGGTGATCCGCCTCTCTGGCCCCACCTTGTCCCAGTCTGTGTGTTTGAATCATGGTGCTTCCCATTGCCCTCCTGACTCTGACCTCCAGGTTTCCTGACCTTAGTTTGCCAACCTGGTTCTGCTCTGTGGTAAGCCTGACTTTGACCTGGCAGTCTGATTCTAATGTTCTGCTCTGTTTCTGATCTGCTTCCTGTTTTCTCTGTCTACAGTATCCCAGGTCTTAATCTCTATTTCTACAACCAAATCTCTATCCTTGACCACTTGTGTTTGATGCTTTGGCATTTTTGTGACTTGGCCTATACCTTAGCCAACCTATTCCACAA
This sequence comes from Neophocaena asiaeorientalis asiaeorientalis, assembly GCF_003031525.2. Lineage (NCBI taxonomy): Eukaryota > Metazoa > Chordata > Mammalia > Artiodactyla > Phocoenidae > Neophocaena > Neophocaena asiaeorientalis. The sequence continues at coordinate 7,181,068 of NW_020175528.1, forward strand.
AAGAAGGAATGATGCTAGCCTATCCCTTCACAAATTTTAGATTCCATTGGTATATCAAGGTTTCTAGATCTTTAAACTATATGTAAACCATATACCTTTATATACTATATATATATATGTCATCAGTAAATTGAAGATATCAAGAAGAGTTAAATTTTGAAGACTGTTTTATTTTCAAAATCTACTAAGCCTGAGAGAATCAACTGTGTATTTCCAAAGCATATAAATTAGCTTCCTTTTATTTACCTTAAGCTATCAAACTACAAGATTTGTATGAAAAGACAAAGTAGAAATTTCTTTCCTAATAAACAAATAGACATAATAAAACTTCATTTCATGTGGCATCCTTTTGCGAAATACGATGTGGGATGAAGATGTCACATTGTGAAATTTTAATTAAAGCATAGATAAAATTCCACTGGTTGGCCAAGAATTATAACTAACCTGACTTTGCATATCAATCAAAGTTTGTTATGTAGTGTAATTGCAAACTAAATTTCCTGTATTTTTAATACACATAATGAAAAAATGCCACTTGTGGTTAAGTAACTGAACTTAAGCACAAGTAATCATCACATGAAGCTAGTTCACAGAGTAAATCAACTAAGACCTACAAGAAATCAGTCAGCAAGCTCCAGGTGAATTTTGCATATTCAGCACTCCAAAGAATAAAAATTGTATATATTCATAAATCCCATGGAGGTTCATAAAACCAATTAGACATCACACATTCCAGCACTTTCTGAGCAGTATTCTGTAAATAACTGCAGTTTAAAGGAGCCGACAAAAAATATGAAGTCCAGAAACAATCCATGTTTCAATCACATGAGTTATTGTACATCTCCTTGACAGACCTTGATTCAGAAAATTCAGGGCCCCAAATTCTGTATCCTGATTGTCCTGCTGGTCCACATGCACACAGCTGAAAGCCCAACCACAGACAGATAAACAAGGTATAAAAAGATGAAAAAACTGGGGCTTCCCTGGTGGCGCAGTGGTTGAGAGTCCGCCCGCCGATGCAGGGGATGCGGGTTCGTGCCCCGGTCCGGGAAGATCCCACATGCCGCGGAGCGGCTGGGCCCGTGAGCCATGGCCTCTGAGCCTGCGCGTCCGGAGCCTGTGCTCCGCAACGGGAGAGGCCACAGCAGGGAGAGGCCCGCGTACCGCAAAAAAAAAAAAAAAAAAAAAAAAAAAAAAAAAAAAAAAAAAAAAGAAGATGAAAAAACTAAGGGTGATTTCAGAACCACTCTGAAGTATATTCTGAATACTTATTTGCAGGCTAGATAAGCACAGAAGTCATGTGAGAAAATAATGTCAACCTTCATTCTGATAAAATGGTGATGTTTTGAAGCACCCATCAAGAAACATGAGTGGATTTCAGTGACCCTCATACCAGCCTCTAACTCTATGAAAATCAAATTCTATCTTCACCTTTTTCATCCCATTAATTCCTTCTGAAAGCATAAGCTCCTACAAATCTTGAAATGCCAATTATTTAAAGTGTCTTCTTTAAAGGGAGCCAATCACCACACTACCAGCAACTGAATAGAAGATGTAGTGAAATGCCTCCCCCAGGAAACAGGAGCCATTGTCAGCAAAGAAGAAGAGGACTAGTGGATTCTCTCCCTTCAACCTGGCAAACACTTACCACAGTATCTTAACCAGAATAGAAGCTTAATTTATATTTCCTTTAATATTTTGACTTAATCCCAAATAGAATCGTAGCGTTTGTGTAAGAAGAAACAAAACAAAAGAGGGGGAACCAAATATGCAGTTACAAACAAAAAGATAGTTCCCTCACGAGAGAAATCATTTGGTGTCTTTTATCTGCCCAGCTGGATCTCCTGCCTGCTTGGCCTAAGCCGCCCAGAACTGCGTTTGGAGTACTCAGGGGGGCGCCCTAACCCTCTCTCCAATGCCCCAATCTGGCTTAAGATGTTCGATCTTGGAATGATACAGGGCTGGGGCTGCATTCTGCACCTGGAAATAGTCTGGCTGACGTGGCATTTGAAAGGCTGCTGGAGGATCTGGAGGTCACAGACAGAAGCTGCTGCAACATCTGTATGAGCAACCACGTTATAAATCTGAGAATGCACCACTGTCCCTTGTGGGACGGCTCTCTAGTTTCTAAGAGCACCCAGGACCTGTCAGAGTCAACATAGAAGCCTTGGCCTCAGACACCAAACACACACAATCCCATGGCTATTTTTTCCAGGCTCAAAACCTGTCTAGGAATTAGAGACTGTTTAACGGAGCAAGTATCCTAAATTTAGTTAAAGGCAGATGAAAAAGAAATGCTCCAAACTGGGGAGAGGGGTGCTACGTCTATATATGAAGCTAGTGAAAAATCACAATGGTCCAATCATTCATTTAGCATCGCATATCTAAGAAACCTCAGGGTTTCTATTGATTTTTTTTTTCTTCTTTGCAGTTGTTTTTATATCCGAAGAAACACTCCGTTAAACCTCCACCTAGAAAAAAAAAAAAAAGACCTGGACTTGGTACCCTTTGAAAACTGAGCTAGCCTGAAAAGAATGAAACTATGCCACTGGGCACTTCCCTGGTGGCCACAAGCGTTGTTTACTTTAAACCACACTGCCTCAAATAAGTAGTTGTTTAGAGCCTTCTAACCATTGAGGGAGGTAGAATCTCTCCACTCTTCGAAAGCATTTCCATTTTCTAGTAGTCACTGTTTTGTAGCACTGTTGTAACTCTTCTCTTTTTTTTCAACTACAGTCAGCACTTTCTCCCCATTGATTTCAATAAGTGAGCAGCAGTAAAAATTACTACTTGACTAGTAACCCTGAGGTTAAACATCCTTCTGGGGGTGGGGAGTAGAGGGGGGACCGTAAGGACAGTAAGCTGGAAAAACTGGAGTAGTGGGGAAAATTCCAGAACTACGTTTAATCTGCAGCAGGCAACTCCTCTAGGTCTTTCTTTCTTTCCTTTTCTAAGAAAGAAGAGAGAATGCTTGTTTAACATCAGTACAATGTTTCAGCCGCACTTAATTTTCCTCTATATCACTATAGAGAGTTTTATATATTAGCAGAAAACTCTAAGCTACAGAAAGGTAGTAGCTCTTTGGTTATGGTTAAGCACATTTTAAAAGAAATCTTTCATAACTTATACATTTTGATCTGAATTTTAAATATTAATGTGTATGAATAAGTTTATAAGTACCCAATCAACAAATGACCCCTGCTTTTCCATCTAGTTTTTCATAGAATTGTATAGTTTATATTCTACCTGTATGTACCTCAAACATTTTCACCTAATTTGATGACTAGTAATTACTATTTAAATGTAAGTCAACCTCTTATTAGAGTCTGTAAATGAATTTAAGAAGAAGCATTACTTCTTTGACAGATACCAATTTATTTGTGTATAGACCCACATAGGTAAAGAGAGTTTTTGATGGAAGCAGAAGCAGAAAAGTTTTTGCAATAAAATAATACAATTTATGATTGTGTATTCTGACACATAGCTTACAAACTACAGGTGAAGCAAATGACGATAGGGACTTTATTCTTAATTCTGGCCATTACCTAAGTGAATGATCAAGTCTGAACCTTTCAGAGAAAGCTGTGTTTTTTTCTAAATACTTTCCTACTAAGAAGCCTAAAGGGACCCGTCACATCAGTAACACCTTCTATGCGCTGTTGCATCCCAGCTTGAACACACTAAACTCGGGGGGCCTTTGAAATCTTTAAAGCCAATCACACATAAGACAGATTCTATATTGCAGGGCTAGCTGGCTACACTTCAGCACAAAACAATATTTCAAGCTTTCTGATATACATGTGTCACCTCTTTGTGACAAATAGCTGGTATTAATTAGGCACTAGACTTGGTGAGATTGCTGTTATTAACTGAGAGAAGATGGGTTGGATTTAATTGTGTGTGACATCAAAGTCAAGTGACTGATATTTCAAGCATCATTTAAAATGTTTGATATTGAAGTCATTGTATTCACATAAAGGCTGTCTAAAAATAAAAAGGAGACTGATGAGAAAAGAACTGAAATGCATTTGTACATCTATCTTATGAAATGTATTTGATGTCATTTTACTGATAGTTTCCATCCACATATGTAATATTTGTTTGTTTAGCTGCATAAATTTTTCATTTCATAATAGACTTTAAAGTTCTCAAAATTAACACTGACCCAAACATGGTCTGTTTATACTGGTAACTGCTCTTAACAAGACAGGTTATCAATTTGTTTAAAATGTGTTTTAATGTAAACAAAAATAAAATAAAGACATGGAGTAAAATTATTTTAATAAAAATATTATACATAAATGACCATTAGGAATAACTAAAATAACAAGCATTTGAAATTTTTTAAAAGTAAAACTTTATCAAGATTTTTACAGAGAAAACAATTATGCTACCTAAAAAATAAATTGAAACACTATCACTGAAGTTATTTAATGACAACCAGCATTTCCTACGTTATGTTAATACCTGAAAATGTAGGAGAGAAACTTTGTAAGTCAAGATCAATCCAATAAATCCAATTAGTTGAAATAAGGATGTTCTAATATAAAAGAAATGTAATAGTTTGTTTAATTACTTTCAGAGAAAAGATTAAGATATTTATTCGACAGTCGACAAAATACACAAGAAAATTACATGGGAATCTGCTTAATTGAAATGTAATATGTTGTAACAAAATACCCCTTGGGTATGGTTTTAAGAACAGAAATACAATTCACAATAGCCAAAAGTTAATATATGTTTTCTAACATATCACCAAATGCTCTGAAAAAGCAGAGAAAAGATATCCAAATATAAAAATGTTGAGAGTTGAGTAAACAGTGTTAAGTCATTGTATTTGAATAATCTTTTCACTTTTCTTCTTGATCTTTTTTAATCATATAGATATGTTCAATGAAAATTTAGTCAAAAGAGTATGCTTAAATTTTTTAACCACACCTTAGTTTTATATTATGTATGTAATTCCCCCCAGTTTATTCTTAAAATGTTCTGAATTACTTACGAAAATAATCCTGACAAATCATTTGATTTTTTTGACATTTTTGACTAATGATCAAAAATATAATTTAAGGAAAAATTAGTGATTCATAAAATAGAAGTGCTAAAACTTGACCTTTGAAATTACTTCTATCCCCTCAAATTTAATGTAATATTTTAAGGTGATCATGAGCCCTTAATTCTGTAGACAAATGGTAAGATGTGTGAGGTACCTATGCATATCTGAAAGTTTATATACAGTAAGTTCCAAAAATAATTAGGAGGAAATCCATAACCTTTGCTTTCTATGGACCTGATTAAATGATTTAAAAACCAACTTTACAAGATCCATAGACCTAAGAGGTTTTATTTTGAATAATTTCAACTACATGCCCTCTGAAATTCAAAACTTTTTAAGAATATTAAGATAAAAAATAAGCCATATGTTTAAAATTATTCATTACCAATTACTTCTTTGGTTTTCTAAATTTATCACAAAAAAACAATTCTGTGTTTTGTTCTGTATTTCTGTCTGTTACATTTGGCCTTCAACAGAGCTGGTTTTAAAATTATATCCAACTTAGTTATTATAGTTACTTCAAATGGTATTTGTAAATTGTAATGAAGTATTCATTCAAGTAAAAATTATTAGTAGTATAAAAATCATTGGACTAATGTCCTCTATAATATTAAAGTGTCTGGCTTCTCACTATAAGGACATTTTTGTTAACAGATTGAATCAGACTCAATAATTATGCTCTAGATCCACCATAGGCAACACTTTGTAGCAGAAAACAATTATGATAACTTACTTTACCTATCATATTATTGTTTACAAAGTATTTTTATTTTTTCTAATATTCATAATAAGCTAAGGCATATGAATTTTTGTTCCTTCACACTCTACCCTCCTCCCTACCCCATGTCCTTCTTTGTTAGATAAATCATTGACTAAATTATGCAAAAGTATTAAAGAGAAATTATTGTTTAATGTGAGTCAGTCCCAAATCAACTCATTTCAAACAGGACCCTCAGAATTTAACCAGAGAAGTACTTAACGCTGAGGCTGCCTGACATTGTGACATTTCAATGTGGCAGATACACTGGGGTTAGAGGACTTTCCCGCATCCTTCCAATGTGATGGTAGATAGTCTCTTATTTCCCTGGGTGCAGAGTAGGTCCAGATCTAATGTGATTGGTTGCTTTTGTTTTTCCCCTCCATCTTTCTCAATGTGTGTCACTGGCTGTTCTTATCAATGGTAGATTAGAGAACGCTGCTAAGGGAACTATATTCATAAGTTTGATTCGTTTGTGAACATAAGCATACCCCTAGATCTGCTGGATGTTTTGTGAATTTGTGTTCCTAGTCTTAAAGTGAGACAGGTAGATGGATCTTAACTGCTTCATGTTTATCATAAATATATATTTCATGGCAGTAGAAATTATGAAGTATGTGAAAGTGTCTAGGAAAGTCCCTGACATATAATAAGTATTCAAAATGATAAATAAATTGCTAAGCAATTGATACATTAACTAATATAATTTCTTCTGATTTTTTTTCCTAGGTTTTATTTGCATACAATGAATAAGTCAGAAAATAGTATCTTAATCCTGACCCAAGGTCTGTTCTCCTTGTGTACCCACTTCTGGTCCTAACACAGAACACTGTCCCCATCCAGACATCCTCTGTCTTAGGAAGAACGAGATGGGCAATGGAGTCAATGTTACTGGTTCCTCAAGAACCATAACTTGGCCCAGCTGCACCCCTTTCAAGGCTTCATTTGAGAGAAAGGCATAAGAGGCAGACAGGATTTCAGGTTCTATTCAAGGAGGAAGCACATGGGAACCAAAAGATCTCACCTCCAGTGAGGTCTCACCTCTCATCACAAGCAGAATTTATCTCTTACATGCTTGCTTCTCCTTACATTCTACTAAAAGAAACAGAGGCCTAATTATAACTGGCTTAACAAATTTTAACTAATATTATTAAAGTATTTGTGTGGGGGCTTCCCTGGTGGCGCAGTTGTTGAGAGTCCGCCTGCCGATGCAGGGGACGCGGGTTCGTGCCCCGGTCTGGGAGGATCTCACATGCCGCGGAGCGGCTGGGCCCGTGAGCCATGGCCGCTGAGCCTGCGTGTCCGGAGCCTGTGCTCCGCAACGGGAGAGGCCACAACAGTGAGAGGCCCGTGTACCGCAAAAAAAAAAAAAAAAAAAAAAAAAAAAAAAGTATTTGTGTGAAACCGGTACAAATTATTAATTTATATTTTGAAAGAATATATTCTGAGCTAAAATATACTGAGTATATGATTTAAATATATTCAATATGACTCACTTCACAGCACATTAATTCCAGTAATATCCTTTAGGCAATTTTCCCTTTAATCTATGTCTTGAAAGTTTCTGCCTTCTATCTCCTCCCAATATAAAATGATGCAAGTGGTCATTTTAATAGAAAATATTTAATGTTTGAACAGTTCTGAGAATCAATAGGTCAAAGCACATTTACGTTTGGTACCTTGGATATTGACTAAAACTTGAATGTAGGATACTCATAATTTTAAAATCTTGTGTGCATTAAAAACTACTCTTTAACATACCTCAAATTCACTTATTTTGGGGTCATGATGAACCCCATATTCTCAAATCAAGTTTATTGTTAAAATAGACTAGGTTTATTGCTCTTACTATGTAAAACCACTCATTCAACAATATTTGTTGGACAATGCTGCAGCGATAACAGTAAATTAGACAGGTATGCATCCTGTTTTCACGGAATTTATATTATAGTGGGAGAGAGAGAAATGCAAGAGTAAGCACAGAAATATAAAAGTATAGATCATGATACAAGCCATAAAAATCAAATAAACTATTGTGATAGAATTACAGGGCAGTGAGGCAACTAAGGTGTTTGGGAAAGCCATCTCTGAGAAGGTGATATGATATTTAAGCTGTGTCTGATGTGACAATAAGAAATCCACTCCGGAAAAATCTTGGTGAAGAGAATTCCAAGCTAAGGGAATAGCAAAGGCAAAGGCCTTAAGGAACACACAATATCTGAAGATGCAAAGAAGCCCAGGTTGTCTGGAGAGCAGTGCTGGGGAACAAGGGATGGAATGAAATGATACAGAAGTAAATAGATGGCAGATTAAGGAGAGCTATGAATACCATTGTAAGGAGTGTGAATATCCTGCTAAGTGAAAGGGGAAGCCAGGCCTGAAGGTGGAGGCCCCCTTTTTAGCTATAGGCTTTGTCCATTCCAGCACTAACCCAGATTAAATTCTCATCAGCAATAACATCTTCCAGGCTTTTCTTGCTGACCCTACCTCATGATCAATTGGTGGGTAATCACCAAAGGGCTCCAGCTGCTCTGCGGAAAGGATAGAGGAAGATCCACGGTCTATGTATGGAAATGATGTTTCAGGCGGCATAACACCAGAGATTGATTCTGTAACCAAGCAGCCCCTTCCGTGATGGTTTCAATTACCACTACTTCTCTAATTGGCCCCCTTTTTTCAACTGAATATGAGATTCTGAATCAATTTTTATTTAGTTTCTTATTTTCATTATTATCTTTTTATTTTTATGATGTTCTATATTCTGAATATCATCTCATATATGGATACATTTATTTTTACATTAATTCTTAGAAATATCAGCATGTGAAATTTTCAGTAATATCTCCTCCAAGAAGAGCATGAGTTGACGAAATACTAGTAGAGAGGTTAAGCAAATGTATGTCTCCTCCATTTCATAAAATTCTTTAAAAAGTAATTAATTCTTTAAAAAGTAATAAGTGCAGGTATTTTTCTTGAAAAAAATTTCTCTATTTGCATTTTTTATCATCAAGACTTCAAACACTAGGACAGGTCCCCAGTATGAAATCTTTTAGACTTCTAATGGCTGAGGTAGACCTTTTTTTAAGGTGTTTTATCTCTGAAAGAACACTCCCTTAGAAGGGTTTCTACACATTTTTCCATCATTGGTAACACAAAAGGATCTTTCTTTAAGACTCTGGTACCTGAAAGGATTTTTGTAGTAACAACATGCAAAGCATTTGTGTAGAGAGAGAGAAGAGAGCCATGGAGAGGCAGTATTACCAAAATCCTCAGAGAATACTATCACGTTAGTGACCACCAGTGGAGAATGTGATTTGAATGTTCTAATCAGGTTCTCTAAAATGCAAACTACCCTGTACTTTCTGGAAAGGGACATTTGGTGTAATAAAGATATAACTATGTGTAATAAAGTGACAAAAGCATAACTATCCACCTAAGAAATCACACTTCCCAGATTAACCATATTTTTTCCAAAATCTGTGTTCTCTATTTTGGAGACTGCAAGATGAGAGCATGGCTGTCATCGCAGACAAGAGCTATATCCTAAACAAACCTTGCCTCCAGAAGTATTTTACAGTTTTACTAAAACTCTAGTCTGTGTAAAATGTCAAATATATATACGTGGATTTTAATTAAAGTTGGAATGTTTGCTTGTCATAAATAAATAAATGCATTTTTAAGAAGTTAGTTTCTCAGCCAAAAAGAACATTTTGTGAGCAATCACCTGCTCACTCGGGTCACTCTGGAATCTAGTGGAACAGCCAGACTCTACTCAGAGTGGAAATTCTTTCCTCCTCACCATTAATTTTTTTCTATGATGGGGAACCTGCAGACCAAACGATTGATTTATTCTGTTGTCTGAATAGAGTGAAAAAGAAGGAAAGAAGGGCAGAAGGGTAGAAAAGAATCTAAGTGGAAACTGTAACCAGTATATACCTGTTTTTCAGTTAACAAAGAGCAAGAAGGTGAATTGGAAAAGATCTTTGGCAACCCAAAGTCCTTTCCAGGCTATTACTGATCGTGAGTGTCTTTCTGCTATTCAAAACAATGCCTCAGGAGGTAAATCATCCCCTGAGGTCATGGGTGAATTTAAGCAATAATTTCTGACACAGAAATAATCCAATCAATATGGGGCCCTGCGATCTGGGTGAACCTATGAGAACCTAATTCCTATACCTCCTACTCCTAGCTGGTCTCTAAATATAATTCTATAACTTTTGAGGATAAATATTTTTCATGGTAGTATTTTACTCTACCAAGACAAAGAACTTTTTTTACATTTAGAAATTTTAAGTATGGGCCACCATAATATTCTTGGCATGTAGCAAACCAAATATTGGACATACATTAGCTTTAGCCTTCATAGGTTATTTACGTTAACCAAGCATTTGATTATAAAATTAAGATTGCCTCCTTCTGAGAGCTTAAATCCAGAATGCACAATAGACAAGTTGAGTAAGAACCTACGGTCAGGGCTTCCCTGGCGGCGCAGTGGTTGAGAATCCGCCTGCCAATGCAGGGGTCACGGGTTCAAGCCCTGGTCCAGGAAGATCCCACATGCCGTGGAGCAACTAACCCATGCACCACAATTACTGAGCCTGTGCTCTAGAGCCCACGGACCACAACTACTGAGCCCACGTGCCACAACTACTGAAGCCAACGTGCCTAGAGCCGGTGCTCCGCAACAAGAGAAGCCACCACAATGAGAAGCCCACGCACAGCAACAAAGGGTAACCCCTGCTCGCCGCAACTAGAGAAAACCTGCACACAGTAACAAAGACCCAACGCAGCCAAAAATAAATAAATAAATAAATCTATTTTTTTTTAAAAAAGCCTACGGTCAGAAAAGGAGAGACTTAAAAATCACTAAAAGAGTGTTTGTTCTCTCTTGACTACCCTGAGATATAAAGGATGCTCTATGATTCAGAAAAATGCAAAGTAAAAGCATGTAGCCAAGGAAAGCAGGACATAGGCCTTATTAGTTTATTGCACAAGAGGGATTCATGAGGTTTGGTGTTTTTCATATATGCATGTGTGTGTGTGTGTGTGTGTTTAAAGCATCTGCCTTGAAATTTTTATCACATAATTATGTAAAACAAACTATTATGCTTTGTAGTACGTGCACTGGTGATCATAACATCTTGCAATGACTACAGCATAAGAACATCCAGACAATATATTCAGAATGAAATCTAAGGTAATAAAAGAAAAAAATCAAGTAACACATACTAAATTTTTCCATATGAACAAACTAAGGTTTTAGAAATGCTCCTAGATTTCAAAGTCTTATTTTCAGGTTAACAAATTCACGCATACACAGACATATACACACACAAGCAAACACTTATAAATCAGGCAATTTATACAAATTGACTAAATGAAGATTTTAGAAAACTTCTAAGTCATGTGTTTCATGAAGTTTATGTCTGTACACAATATGTACTACACACATAAACTCTAATACACACTCACACATTCAAAGTAGCTTTGTGGGTTTTTTTGGGAGGGTGCCGTGTGGGGGAGAAGGATAGTAAAATTCATCCAAAGATCTAGATATTATGCAATTTATTGACTTAATGCAGAGAACTGAAATATGTTGGTTTCTTTTTAATATTTTAAATAACAGCATTCTCTAGTCATAAAAGTAATACTAGCTGCATTAAACTGTGAATATACAGAGAAGCACCCCAAAAAGAAAAAAAAACAAAACCAAAGCCACCAAAAAACGTCAAAACACAAAAAAAGATAGCAGAATAAGAACAATGGATCTCAAAAAAAGGCAAAAACGATTAAAGAAACACCAATAGTAAGTCCTTACCTATCAATAACTACTATAAATGGATTAAATTCTTCAATCAAAAGACACAGACATAGGGGCTTCCCTGGTGGTGCAGTGGTTGAGAGTCCACCTGCCTATGCAGGGGACATGGGTTCGTTCCCTGGTCCAGGAGGATCCTACATGCCACGGAGTGGCTTGGCCCGTGAGCCATGGCTGCTGAGCCTGTGTGTCCGGAGCCTGTGCTCCACAACAGGAGAGGCCACAACAGTGAGAGGCCCACGTACTGCAAAAATCACACACACACAAAAAATAAAAAATAAAATTAAAGACACAGACATAGAATGGACAAAGAAACAAGATCTAATGATATTCTGCCCACAAGAAACTCACTTTAGTATTAAAGACAAGCATAGACTGAGTGTGAAGGGATGGAAAAAGATATTTCAACTAAATCGTAACCAAAAAAACAAGGTAGCTATACTTATATCAGATAAAACAGAGTTTAAAATAAAAATGATAAAAAAAGAGACAAAGAAGGTCATTATTAATGATAAAAGGGTCAATCCATCAAGGAAGACATAACAATTATAAATATCTATGCACCTAACACTAGAGCACCTAAATATAGAAAGCAAAAACTAACAGAATTAAAAGGAGAAATAAGCAGCAATTCAGTAATAGTCAGAGAATGCAATACCCCACTCTCAATGATGGATAGATTATTCAGACAGATAATTAATAAGGAAACAGCATATTTGAATGACACTATAGACCAAATGAACCTAACAGATACATATAGAGCATTCTAGGGCTTCCCTGGTGGCACAGTGGTTGAGAGTCTGCCTGCTGATGCAGGGGACATGGGTTCGTGCCCCAGTCCAGGAAGATCCCACATGCTGCGGAGTGGCTGGGCCTGTGAGCCATGGCTGCTGAGCCTGCGCGTCCAGAGCCTGTGCTCCACAGTGGGAGAGACCACAACAGTGAGAGGCCTGCGTACCACAAAAAAATAAAATTAAAAAAATATATATAGAACATTCTATCAGCCAACAGCAGAATACACATCAGTCTCAAGGGCACATGAAGTATTTTCTAGAATAAACCATTCTTTAGGCCACAAAACAAGTCTTAGCAAACTCAAGAAGACTGAAATAATATCAAATCTTTTCTCTGATAACAACTGTATAAAACTAGAAATCAATAACAAGAGGAAAACTGGAAAACTCACAACTACTTGGAAATTAAACAACAGTCTCTTGAACAATCAATGGATCAAAGAAGAAAGTAAAGAGAAAATAAAAAAGTATCTTGAGATAAACAAAAATGGAAATGCAATATACCAAAACTTATGGGATGCAGCAAAAGCAGTTTTAAGAGAGAAGTTCATGGCAATAAATGTCTATATTAAGAAACAAGAAAGATCTCAAATAAAAAGTCTAACTCTATGCCTCAAAGAACTAGAAAAAGAAGAACAAACTGAGCCCAAAGTTAGCAGAAGGAAGGAAATAATAAAGATAAGAGCAGGAAAAAAAAAAAAAGATAAGAGCAGAAATAAATGGAATAGAGAACAGAAAAGAAATAGAAAAATAAATCAACTTGCATTGATTCTTTGAAAAGATAAAAAATGTTGACAAATCTTTAGCTAGACTAACCAAGGAAAAAAGAGAGAACACCCAGATCAACAAAATTATAAATGAGATAACAAAGGATTATAAGAAGCTACTATGATCGACTATACACCAACAAAACTGGAAAACCTAGAAAAAATAGAAAAAAATGTTTGTAACATATAACTTACCAAGACTAAATCAGGAAGAAATAGAAAATCTGACCAAACCAATTACTAGTAAGATACTTTAATCAGTCATCAAACATTTCCCAGTTACGAAAAACTCAAGATCAGATGGCTTCACTGGTGAATTTTACCAAACTATTAAAGTATTAATGTCAATTCTTCTCAAACACTTTCAAAAAATCAAAGAGAAGGCAACACTCCCAAACTGATTTCACAAGGTCAGCATTACCTGGATACCAAAGCCAGAAAAGGACACTACAACAAAAGAAAACTACAGGCCAATATCCCAGATGAATATAGATGCAAAAAATTCTCAGTAAAATACTATCAAACCAAATTTAGCAACATATTAAAAGGATCATTAACTATGACCAGTTGGGATTTATCTCTTGGATGCAGGGATGTTTCAATATACTCAAATCAATCAATGTGGGGACGGGATGGAGGTGGGAAAAAAAAATCAATCAATGAGATGTAACAGATTAATAGAATGAAAGAAAAAAATACGATCATCTCAACAGATATAGAAAAAGCATTTGACAAAATTCAACATGCATTTATGATAAAAATACAACAAATTAGGTAATAAAATGTAACAAATTAGGTATAGAGGGAACATACCTCAACTTAATAAAGGTCACATATGACAAGCCCCCAGCTAAGTTCATACTTAATGGTGAAAGGTTGAAAAGGTTTTTCTCTAAGATCAGGAACAAGACAAGAGTCCTTACTCTCACCACTTCTATTTAACAAAGTACTGAAAGTCCTAGCCAAAGCAATCAGGCATGAAAAAGAAACAAAAGCAATCAGGCAAGAAAAAGAAACAAAAGGCATCAGAATTGAAAAGGAAGGAGTAAAATTGTCTCTATTCACAGATGACATGATTTTATATATAGAAAATTCTGTTTTCTGTATATAACAAAATAACTGTTAGAACTAATAAAATTAATTCAATAAGTTGAAGGATACAAAATCAATACACAAAACTCAGTAATGCTTTGGGCTTCCCTGGTGGCACAGTGGTTGAGAATCCGCCTGCCGATGCAGGGGCCACGGGTTCGTGCCCTGGTCTGGGAGGATCCCACATGCCACGGAGCAGCTGGGCCCGTGAGCCATGGCCAGTGAACCTGCACGTCCAGGGCCTGTGCTCCACAGTGGGAGAGGCCATGGCAGTGAGAGGCCCGCGTACCGCAAAAAAAAATAAAATAAAATAAAAAATCAGTAATGCTTTGATACACTAACAACAACTTATATGGAAAAAAATTAAGCAATCATATTTACAATAGCATCAAAAATGGTAAAATAGTTGGGAATAAATTTAACCAAGGAGGTATAAGATCTTTACACTGAAAACCACAAGACATTGATGAAAGAAATTTAAAAAGACACAAATAAATGGAAAGGTACATGTGTTCATGGATTGGAAGTTTTAATATTATTAAAATATCCATACTACTCAAATGCATGTATAGAGTTGATGCAATCCTTATCAAGATTCCAATGGCATTTTTTAGAGAAATAGAAAAACAATCCTAAAATTTATATGGAACCACAAAAGACCATGAATAGCCAAAACAACCCTGAGAAATAAGAACAAAGTGGGAGGCACTTCACTTCCTGATTTCAAGCTATGTTAGAAAGCTATAGTGATCAAAAAAGTAGGGTACTAGCAGAAAAACAGACACATAGATCAATGGAACAGAATTGAGAGCCCCCAAGATAAATCCATGTATATATAGTCAACTAATATGTGACAAGGAAGACAAGAATATTCAGGGGGGAAAGACAGTTTCTTCAATAAATGGTGCTGGGAAAATTGGATATTGACACATAAAAGAGTGAAATTAGACCAACATCTTAAACCACTCAGAAGAATTAAATCAAAATTGATTAAAACTTAAATATAAGACCAGAAACCATAAAACTCCCAGATGAAAACATAGGAAAAAAGCTCATTGACATGGGTCTTGGCAATAATTTTTTTGGATATGACACCAAAAGCACAAGCAACAAATCAAAAATAAATAAGTGGGATGACATCAAGCTATTTAACCTTCAGCATAGCAAAAGAAACAATCAATAAAATGAAAAAAAACTACAGAATGAGAAAAAGATTTTGCAAACCATGTATCTGATAAATGATTAATATCTAAAATATATAAAGAACTCATATAACGCAATAGCAAAAAACCAAACAATTCAATTAAAAAATTGACAAAGGACCCAACTAGACATTTTTCCAAAGAAGACATATGAATGGCCAATGGATACATGAAAAGGTGCTCAACATCTCCCTATTCATTAGGGAAATGAAAATCAAAACCAGTGAGATTTCACCTCATACCTGTTAGAATGGCTATCATTAAAAAGACAAGAGATACATATTAGCAGGGAGGTGGAGAAAGGGGAACTCTTGTGCGTTATTGGTGGGACTGTAAGTTGGTACAGCCACTATGGAAAAGAGTGTGGAGGTTCCTTTTAAAAATTAAAATAGAACTACCACATAGTCCAGCAATTCCACTTCTGGGAATATATCCAAAGGCAATGAAAATACTAACTCAAAAAGATATCTACACCCTCATGTTTATAACAGCACTGTTTATAGCAGCCAAAATATGGAACACGGAAACAACCTAAGTGTACACTGATGGATGCATGGATAATGAAGCTGTGGTATAATATTTCGCACAGTGGAATATTTTTCAGCCACATAAAAGAAGAAAATCCTGTCATTTATTGTACTACAACATGGATTGAACTTAAGGTCATTATGCTAAGTGAAATAAATCAGATAAAGACAAATACTGTATGATCTCACTTATATGTGCAATCTTTTTTTTCTTTCTTTGCGGTACACAGGCCTCTCACTGTTGTGGCCTCTCCCGTTGCGGAGCACAGGCTCCGGACGCGCAGGCTCAGCGGCCATGGCTCACGGGCCCAGCTGCTCCACAGCATGTGGGATCTTCCCGAACCGGGGCACGAACCCATGTCCCCTGCATTGGCAGGCAGACTCTCAACCACTGCGCCACCAGGGGAGCCCTATACGTGCAATCTTTATAAAATAAAACAACCTAACTCATAGAAAAAAGATCAGATTTGTGGTTATCAGAGGTGGGGGGTGGGTAGGTGGTGGGGAGGGAATTGGATGAAGGTAGTCAAAAGGCACAAATTTCCAGTCTTAAATAAGTACAGGGATATGATGTACAACATGATGACTATAACTAACATCGCTGTATAGTATATTTGAAAGTTAAGTGAGCAAATCCTAACATTCTCACCACAATAAAAAATTTTTTTCTTTTATTTTGTATCTATATGAGATGATGGATGTTAACTAAATTTACTGTGGTAGCCATTTCACAATATAGGTAAGTCAAATCATTATGCTGTACACTTTAAACATATACAGTGCTGTGTATAAATTATATCTTAATAAAACTGGGAAAAATTTATATATTGCTTGTGAAAATGAAAATACTTTAACATTTTTTAGAAAATTATTTGGTAACATATTAACAAGACTCAAACATATTCATGTTCTTTGATATTCTGATTCGAGTCTAATATGACTACATTATGAGAAATACAGAAAAATCATATCACAAATATGTTCATTATTGTGTTACACATAATGATAAAAATAGAAGGAACATAAATGAAACATGGGAAATTGGTGAGGTAAATTATACATACAAAATGGAAGAATACTATGTATTTATTCAAAATAACATGAAATTATGTATAAAATAAGATATAAGGATATATTGTACAACACAGGGGATACAGTCAATGTTGGAGTGTAACCTCTAAACATTGTGAGTCACTATACTGTACACTTGTAAATTATATAATATTGTACCTCAAGTATACTTCAATTAAAAATAAATAAATAAAAAATTTTTAAACTAACATGAAAAAGCTAATGATGTAATATCACAGAAAAAACAGAATACAGAATTATATACATAAGGCAATTGTACTTTATGTTAGGGATAATTTCCTGAACACCACACAAAATTCAAGACAACCCTTCAAATAAAAATAAATGTCAATGGAGTGATGAATTTACAGAATATGTACACCTACAGTCATGTTAGCATATTTTTACCATATGCTTCTTTCACATTTTCAGGCTTATCTCTTACATTTCTCAGTGTTCTCTCCAAAATGTCAGCACTGAGTAGAATCATGATTGTTTGGCCTTCCTCACAGTGTTTTATCCAAATGAAATTCTATTCGAGTATTATTGATTTTCAGGCCCATTTTCCAGCACCAGAGCAGCCCACCATTTGAGGAACACTTGAAAGACAGTGTTATAAGAGACTATAAATATTTTAAATTATAAAAATTGAATACAGAAAACATAGCCCAATAGCTGCCAAAAACATTTACAGAATTTCTGATATATATAAACTACAGCATGTTTCACATGATACTGAAAAAGATGGTGGGCATTTCCATTTAGCAGTTAAAGTGACACTTTATAAGAAAATAGCATAAACCCAGTTTATAATTCATGCCAGCTTTGATTTTGGAAGAACAGGTTTTTACATTTATTTCAGCAAGTTATTTAAATATATGACCAATCCTAAATGATACATAAGACAAAACCTACATTTTATGAAGCAAAATTAACTTTAAACGTATCTAGTCAAGCCCCAGTGAAATACTGGAATAGCCATCTATAGTAGGTTGAATCGTGGGCCCCCAAAAATATGTCCATGCCTTAAACCCCAGAACATGTAAATTTGAACTTACTTGGAAAAAGGGTTTTTGCAGATATAATTAAGTTAAGGATCTTGAGTTAAGATCATCATGGATTATCTGGATGGCTACTCAATCCAGTAACATGTCCTTATAAAAGACAAAGGAGAGACTCGGAGAATGGGAGAAGGCAACGTGAAGACTGCAGAGATTGGAATGCTGGCTACAAGCCAAGAAACACCAAGGAACGCCTGGAGCTAAAAGAACCTGAAAGAGGCAAGGAAAAGAATATTCCCTAGAGCTTCTGGAGGGAGCGTGGCCCTGCCGGTACCTGCAAATCAGACTTCTGGCCTCCAGAACTGTGAGGGAATAAGTTTTTGTTGTTCTAACCACCAAGGTTGTGGTAATTTATTAGGCAAGCAACAAGAAACTTATACACCATCCTTTAATTTTTCTTTTTTTTTAATAAAACCTTTTAATTTCTAGTAGCAAAAATATCCCTTTATAAATATGCATTAACCCTTGAGTCTCAGAACGGAGAACACACACACAAATATATACATAGCCAAGGACTAGCAAATCAATACATGCTTACACTTTCAACTATTTTGACAAGGGTAATTTGTCATTCATTATAATGCTTCAGAATAAGCTGGTTCCTAGTTTTCAAAAGGATGTTAGCTTTAAAAGCATGAAAGCCTCTCAGTATACTCATCATTAAATCCTCCCTGAGAAGTGACTTGAATATGTCAAATTCCTCTGAGAATTATAGTGTTTATTATTAAGCAAATTTATCATCGTCCTTACATCTAACAAAACCCAGCAACTTCAAGAAGAGAGATCATAGAATTCTAGATAAATATGAACTAGGAAAACACAGTAAATTCTGCCTTTTAACCTTATTCACTTACTGCTGAGAAATGAGAATCAGAGATATACTTGTCAGGTTGCGGCAGGACAAACCTCTGAAATATGTGCATTCTATTTGTAACTCATCACCCACCCCTATTAGACACCCACTGACCTCCTTGTCATCTCTAAATAATAATTAAACTCCCCAAATTCCCTCAAGGATCCAAATTATGAAATTTATTTTATTGATCAGACCATCCAATGAAATGGTATACTTAACTAATAAAAAAAATTTTCTATTATGCATATGTACTACTTTTTTTAAAGAATAAAAATCGTAAATAAAATACACATGCTGAATTTAAGAGACCGTTTCCTCAAAGCTGCTCTGGACCAACAACATTCCCTCCAAACCCTGGGGAAAGATTTCTGCAGAGGTGCCATGACAACTTTTCACCAACAACCTGTTTGTAGAGTGGGTAAGGAGCTGATATGGCCAAAGGAGTTTACAGCTCTGGAGGCTCAGCCAACTAACATGGTCTGAACCTGCCACATCTATATTAGAATCATTTTATAACCAAACTCCATTTACAACCCCGAGTCCAGCAAATTTCACATCTCTTAACCTTACATAATTCTTTTCTCTGTTCACCTTGCTCTGGCTGAAGTGTCAAAAAGGTCATGAGGGGCGATAAGAATTACAGTATTACAGTAGTCCTCCCATTAACCGAGGTTTCGATTTCCTCGGTTCCAGTTACCCAAGATCAACTACGGTCTGAAAATATTAAATGGAAAATTTCAGAAATAAACAATTCATAAGTTTT
Organism: Neophocaena asiaeorientalis asiaeorientalis; assembly: GCF_003031525.2. NCBI lineage: Eukaryota > Metazoa > Chordata > Mammalia > Artiodactyla > Phocoenidae > Neophocaena > Neophocaena asiaeorientalis. The sequence continues at coordinate 7,200,832 of NW_020175528.1, forward strand.
AAATGCACTCTGTTCTGAGTATTGTGATGAAATCTCTCACCCTCCAGCTTCATCCCACCTGGAACAGCAGTCATCCTTTGTCCAGCAAATCACACCTTTTAGGCACTTAGTAGCCATCTCTGTTATCAGATCAATTGTCATGGTATCACAGTGCTTGTGTTTAAGTCACTCTTATTTTACTTAATAAAGTCCCCAAGGCATGAGAGTAGTGATGCTGGCAATTCAGATATGCCAAAGAGAAGTGGTAAAGTGTCTCCTTTAAGTGAAAAGGTGAAAGTTCTCAACTTAATAAGGAAAGAAAAAATATTATATGCTAAGGTTGCTAAGACCTGTGGTAATTTTTATTATAGTGTATTACTATGATTACTCTAGTTTATAATTAAGTCATTGGTATTAATCTTACCATGCCTAATTTATAAATTAAACTTTATCATAGGTGTGTATGTCTAGGACAAACCATATTATACATAGGGTTTGGTACTATCGTGGCTTCAGGCAACCTCTGGGGGTCTTGAAACATATACCCTGTGAATAAGGAGGGACTACTGTAATATTATTGCCCATAAAAGCAACAAAAAGATGAAAAGGAAAGGAAAGGGAGAAGGGAATGGAAGAAAATGGAAGGGAAAGAAAAAAAAAAAAAGCAAAGCAAATGAAGAAAAGACCTTTGTAAAATGTGTCCCCATGTAACTCCTTCCAAGGAAAAGTAAATTTCCCCCAAATTTAGTGAGCACTCATCCTCCCCTTCCTCGGCTCTCATTCACCAGTCAGGCCACTGCAATCTGGCTTCTACTCCATTATTCCACTTAAGTCATTACGCCAAGGTCACCAATAATCTCCAAGTTGCTAAATCCAATAGACTCTTTTTAAATGTTTCTTTTCTTGGCCTCACTCCAGTGTTTGACTATTTTATCTTAAAACATTCACCTTTTGCCTCTATAACACCACTGGTTACCTTCACCCCACCATTCCAAACAATCCTTCTTTTTATGGCATGAGAACATTCTAATAATATATCGCTAAATGGAAGTAAGCTGAGTATATATAATTTTAGCTATGTAAATATAGATGCATATCACATCATTAGAGGCTCTAAAAAACATTAAATGTGATTATTACCTCTAGGTGATGAATAATATGAGCAATCATATTTTTTCCTTCTTTTTCAAGATTTGTCAACACAACTTAATAAAGGTCATTTTATATGCACATGGAACATTTTTATATGCACATGGAGCAACAATTTAAATACATGTAGAGATAGAGAAATGTCTCTTTACATAGACCTTTATTTTGTACATGCCAAAATTAGAGTGACCTTTCCAAATGTATTGGACAATGCCACATTTAGGTATTTGCCCAACAGAAATGTATATATACATGTGTATATGTATATATGTATGTGTATATATATATATATATATATATATATATATATCCATCAAAATATATGCAAAAGAATGCTAATAGCAATAACATATATAATAACCCCGAACTGGAAACTACCAAAATGTCCATCAAGAGTAGAATACATAAATAAGTTGTGATTTACTCACTGAATACTATAGAGCAATGAAAATGAACAAACTGCAATCACATAACACAAATGGAAAAATCTTAGAAACAAAATGTTGAGTGAAAACACTGTACCTATATATATACTGCAGATTTCATTTAATATGAAATTAGAAACCTGGCAAAACTAATCTATGGTGTCAAGATAGTGATTATCACTGGAGAGACATGAGAATGGAAGACACAGCAGGGTCTTCTTGGTTGTTGATGATATACTCTTTTTTGATTTGGGTCCTGCTCACATGGGTATGTTCAGTTCATAAAGAGTCAAGTTTCACAGTTGTAATTTGTGTATTTTTTCCTGTATGTATGTTATATTTCAATAAAGGTCTCAACAACTCAACTAAGAACTACTGCCATCTTTGAGTGAGGAAGTATCACTACTGCATTTATACATGGATCGTGATTTCCCCTTCAAAAATGTCTGGACCATGGTGCAGCCACCATGGAAAACAATCTGGAGGTTTCTTAAAAAATTAAAATTAGAGTTACCATATGTCTAGCAATCCCACTCCTAGGCATATATCCAGAAAAGATGAAAACTCTAATTCAAAAAGATACATGTGCTCCAATGTTTATAGCAGCACTATTTACAAGAGCCGAGACATGGAAGCAACCTAAGTGTCCCGTCAACAGGTTCATGGGTAAAGAAGATGTGGTACATATATTTAATGGAATATTACTCAGCCATAAAAAATAATGAAATACTACCATTTACATCAACATGGATGGACCTAGAGATCATCATACTAAGCAAAGCAAGTGAGACAGAGAAAGACAAATATTATATATATCACTTATATGTGGAATCTAAAAAAATAATACAAATCAACTTATTTACAAAACAGAAACAGATTCACAGACATAGAAAACAAACTTATAGTTACCAAAGGGAAAAGGGGAAGGGGATGGATAAATTAGGAATATGGGATTAAGAGATACACAGCAATATATATAAAATAGATAACCAACAAGGACCTACTGTATAGCACAGGGAACTATATTCAATATCTTGTAATAACCTATAATGGAAAAGAATCTGAAGCTGTACACCTGAAACTAACACAATATTATAAATCAACTATAGTTAAATAAAAATAAATAAAAATGTCTGAACCATATTAAATATCACCACACCTCCTTTGGAAAATAGTGAAAAGAGTAAGATCAAATCAAAAAATTGATCAAATCAATTTTGCAGGCAGGCTTTTGATTTTTTTTTTTTAAGACCTAACTCTTTGAAATTACTTTTCCTCTGGAGAACAGTCAGTACCTCTGTGTGTGTGTGTGTGTGTGTGTGTGTGTGTGTGTGTGTGTGTGCACATTAGAATCAGAGCTCCACTCCTGAAAATTTTCTCTTTGTTCTATTATCTAACTTAACGTTAATGCACAGAAAACAGAAAAAAAAAAACACTTTAAAAAATCAAATTAGGTCAGGACAACCAGAGAAGCCAGAATTAAAGAGTGAGACACGTGGGCCGTCTAGTCAGAGGATCACCCATTTCAACCAATCTTGACTCATCCATTTACTAGCTGTGTAATTTTAGAGAAGTCACTTCACCCTTCTCAGCCCCAGTGCCCTCACCGGCAACAGGCTATACTGAGTGAACTTTTTTAGAAAACAAAAGGAAAAAACAACTTGGGGCATAAGAAATGTACCTCAAAATAAAAATAGACTATTTTAAATGTGCCGCAATACAATCAACTATCTGTGTTTTGTAGAAAGCTACTTTGAGACCATATTTGCATTACTTGCTTTTGTGTTATGTGTACTTATATATATATATATTATATATATATATATGTGGCTGGTTGCTTATAAGTCTACATCCTTTTATATATTAAGTGGGGGAAATTTTGAGAGTGCTGTTTATTCATTTCTGACATTTTACTTGTGAAAAGAGAATGTTAATATAAGCAAAATTTTAGCTCATATTGATAAAAATGATAAAACGGAATCTAGACACCTTAGAAGGAACTCCCAAAGTTCAATGAAATGTTCATGGATGGAATTCTCATTAACCTTGAACATCCTCCAGATGCTCCTTTGATAATGTTAACTGCCTTAAAAACCATGTGGTTTCAGCCCACTGACCCATACAATACATGGCGTGAATGCACATGTGAAAGTTGCAATCAAAGTTTGAGAAAGGTGAGTTGTCTGATTTCAGATGAACCTCTACAGACTCAATATTTTTGTTAGCCCTTGTTGAGTAAGTTCACACTGTGGGTTTTTTTTCTTTAGTTACTTACCCATGAACACATGATGGAATCATGTGTTCTATGTTGTCTTTAATTTTAAAGGCAGCTGAAGTGTCCACATAGCAGGGATCTAAAACCCCGCATAAAGAGTTTCTGCAGCATTTTTATTGCCAGTAATGGTATTAACTAACATATTGCTAAGATTTTTAGCTTAGAATTAAAGATAGCAATCTACTCTGAACTTTTACATTTCAAGATGAAGAAAAGCAATGCAAGCTCCATGAAGATAGAAATTTTTGTATGTTTTGTTCCCTTCCATATCAACGGCACCCAGTACAATGCTTGGCACATAGCGGAGCTCAATAACTATTCAAAGAATGAATGAATATAGGTTCCTTACTTGCAGATAAGGAAATTAATCTACTTTGCTGAACCTTGATTTCCCCACCAGGTGACTCTACGCAAGTTTGGATATTATGGATATTATGTACTTTCCATTTAACATTTTCCTTTCCTGTCTTTCCTCTAGTAGCTTCTAATATTTATCCTTTGAGATAGCTTTCGGACACTATTACACCAAGTGCTTTCTTCTTATAAAATACAGCGATCAGAACTAAATTCAGTAACACAGCTGTGGTTTAATTAGAATGGGTATAGTGATTCTACTTCTTTCCTTATGCCAGACATTGTACTTTTAACTTTTAATAAAAGAAATCTTCAAGTTATGCCAGTCTTATTGGTGGTGGTGAAAGGATTATGTGTTAGTTTATATTGAAACTGAAGTCAACTAAATTCCTTTGACCAGATCTCATCAATATAAAAATACACTGATGACTTTATTAGGATCCAAATTATAGGCTTTACATTGACCTCTATGATTTTTAAAACCCAGGCTTATCATTTCTAACTATTGAATTATTTTACATATTATCAGTGGTCAAGATATTAACCATCATTGTGGAGAAGTGCCAGACATGAGTTCATCTAAGGCCATTCCGTATAGCTGAATTATGCTTGTTCAAAGCCATTTGTCCTCTTAGAGACAGCGGAAGGTTTGGCAGTCCCTAAAACACCAAAGATTCTACAACCAGTCCCTAAATACTTTTCACTGAGCTTAGCTAGCACTTCAGGTGCAGGGCAGGGTGCCTGCACAGTGATTGTCAAGTTCAGGAGGTAAGAGATCAAACAGAAGAGCAAAAGAGAAAAAAACTGAAAAAGGAAAAGGGCAGCATTCAAAAGGTCCTACCTGCTGGCACCGAAGCTAGAAAGAGAAGTTTTGCTCACAAATGCTCAGCATTCTCCTACCAATTCCTTGCCCCTGTGGTCTTCTCTCTTGATGCTTGCCTTTCTGGAATGTCAGAAATAATGGAGCACAGGGCATACTCCTGTGGATGACCACTGATTCTTCCTTATTCAAATAAGTCTTCCTTATTCAAAGAACCAGTGAAATCCTATGAAATGTTCTCATACTAACCAAAAGATTTTCCCAAACTTCTTTTGAAACATAAAACTCATGATACACTCCTTATCTTTTCATATATACATTTAACTTTGATTTGGAACCTCTGTATTATAGATTGGCATGTACATTTAGGGGGATTTTTTAATGTCTTTATATTTTTCTCCTTTCTTTGACACAAGGAGTGTTTTGAGGACAAAATCTGCATCTCAATAATACCAGAAACTAGTAACTTAATGCCCTGTAATGATGACGATGCTGGTGACGGTAAGTATGAAGTCTACATTAATTAGCAATATGCTCCCAAAAATTTTCAATGAGCATTATTTCAAGGGAAAGTGCCATATAGAGAGGGATTATTTGGAGGGTTAATTATAATTCTCAAAAAATGAGAATAGCTAAATACTTTTTAAATCATTTAACATGTATGTATTAAGCACTAGTCAAGGCACTAGAGGTATAGGAGGAAACACGGCCTGCATCTGGCCATCTCCATGGAGCTTTCATTTCTTTCTTTTCCCACTCCATCTTCCTCCTCCTCTTCCTTCTTTTCCTTCTCCTCCCTCTTAAATAAATATTGTCCACTGCCAACAAGACAATTATTGCTTAGTAATTACCACTTAAAAATAGTTATAGGGCTTCCCTGGTGGCGCGGTGGTTGAGAGTCAGCCTGCCGATGCAGGGGACACGGGTTCGTGCCCCGGTCCAGGAAGATCCCACATGCCGCGGGGCGGCTGGGCCCGTGAGCCATGGCCGCTGAGCCTGCGCGTCCGGAGCCTGTGCTCCGCAACGGGAGAGGCCACAACAGTGAGAGGCCCACGTACCGCAAAAAAATAAATAAAATAAATAGTTATAAACAACAAGGACCTATCGTATAGTGCAGGGAACTATAGTCAATATCTTGTAATAACCTATAATAGAAAAGAATCTGAAAAAGAATCGATACAATCATACATGTATGTATAACTGAATCACTTTGCCATGTACCTGAAACTAACACAACACTGTAAATCATCTGTACTTCAAAAAATTTATGGAAAAGCACTATAAGTTCATTGGTTTACTAAAGGTAAGAAGTCATGACCATAAGTGGGTATTTGCTATTTTCTTAGCTATGACATCTTGGACAAGTGTTTTAACCACATTGAGCTAATTTTCTCACTTAGTAGTAAAAGGATAACAAAATCCACCTTAAAAGTTTTGCTGTAAACTGTGGAGATCATGTATATAAAGTTTCTACTACATCGCATTGTACAGAATATGCAATAAATGATAACCGTAATCGTTTACTTAGAGCAGAACGTACTTTCAGAAGATCGCCATAACAATATCTCCAATCACACACATTCTTCTGCCATAAGTCCCTGTTACTCCTCCATCAAGAGAATTATTTTTCACACCCCCGCAACTCATGAATCTAGGCAGCCCAAAAACATCAAAAGTAACACCATATGGAAACAGACTCACGGACTTCGAAAACAAACTTACGGTTACCAAAGGGGAAAGGTAGGGGGGAGGGATAAATTAGGAGTTTGGGATTAACATATACACACTACTATATATAAAATAGATAATCAGCAAGGACCTATTGTATAGCACAGGGAACTCTACTCAATATTCTGTAATAACTTATATGGGAAAAGAATCTGAAAAAGAATGGACGTATGCTTGCATATAACTGAATCACTTTGCTGTACACGTGAAACTAACACAACATTGTAAATCAACTATACTCCAACATGAAATAAAAATTGAATTAGAAAAAAAGTAACACTGTATCGTATCTAGGTGTAGTTCTTATCTCTCCTAGCAGTTTCTGCAAAGTGTAAACTCCTCTGCTGGAGAGAGGTACTGGGCACGTGAGGGAGAAAGCTATGTTCGCTGTCCTATCTGATCGAGCCTTCAGACGATTCCACGGCAGCAGCTATCTGATAGAGCAGCTGAGCCCAATTCACCCCCAAACCATGAAAAATAATAATAAATGACTGCTTTAAGCCACTAAGTTTTGGTGTGATTTGTTACAACAGATAACTAGAAGAGTATGGTACATTAAGTAACACAGAATCTTTTCAATCCTCATGTATTGGACCTTTCTGGGTATTTATTCTGACTGAACATTTCCTTCTCCTAAACTTCTTTCCCTTTCTTTTCCTCTGTCCTTTTCTTGCTCTCTTGCTGCCTTTCCCTTCTTTATTAATTATTGTCATTCCTTGGGGCTCCATAATATATAAACAGTGGCCCCCAAGCACATATAGCCAGAGCAAACCACTTTGTGACCTCAAAATCCAAATAGTTAACCACCTACTTGGAAGTTTCACATCGCAGGTAGGGAATGCATTTTTCCCTTTCTTTCTTGACCCCCACATTACTCCAAACTCTAGGCTCCTTATTTGTAAATGCAAAACTATAATCCCTTTAATCATTTAAGCAGAGAAGTGGGTGTCACACTTCAAGCATGAGACTAGTTAAGCTTTGTCATTTATGTCTCTTCAGTATCCCTAAAATCCATTTACTTCTTTCTGCTTCCATGTTCTTAACTAAAAGTTTCCTACTATTTTATCTTGATTTAAAAGGCATTTCTCTTCTCTAATGCCTTCATACTAGATTAGATCTTGGCATATATTTACATAGCACTGTGTACATCTCTTTTTGTAACACTGATTACATTTGAAATTAACTCTTCCACATCTGTCTTCTCTACTAGACTTCAAGTTCCAGGAAGGAGGAACCATATATGTCTTGTTTAGTTCCATTTCCATTTGCATTGTAAACACTCAAAGAATATTTGTTGAGTGAGTAAATAAACGATTGCGAAGACAAACTATACAGCTGAGGAAGTTCGTTGTATTGCTACAAATGACTAACCAGGAGCAACAGGCAATCAAAACCTAGAAGTGATCCTGGGTCCAGTCTCTGAATACCAGTCTAAAATCTAGTATTTTATTTTTTTTAACACATAGAATAAACACATATTTTTTTTCTGTTAGTGGTCAGGGTGCCATGCAAACCATAAAGAGTGTTCACTGATTTCCAAACTTATCATGTGTTGTCTTTGTTTCTATTGTTGTAAAACTTTTCTTATATTTTGGCTTTATCTTCCTAACTAGATATTAAATGGAGCAAAGTTTATGGCATGTATATCTTTATCTCTCTCTGCAAATACCTCAGACCTTGGCATATAGTAGTAGTAGTTTTCAAAAATAGTGCTGAAGTATCAAATAACTGTATTTGATGAAATAATAAGCAAAAGAAAATGAAATTGCCAAAAATATTATGGTCAGTTGACCTCAAATAATAGGTTTCTTTCATTGATGTTCCTGAGAATGCTTCAAAGGATACAGATAGGGGTTATATCAGTTTCATTCCAGAATATGTGACCTTTTAGTGCTTGGGCCACAATTCGCTTTTTTCCAATCTCGGGAGTACTCCAAACCTATTGCACTCTTCAAAGTTCAACTCATCTGGCTCCCTCAGGTCATCCAAGCAACAGAAACAGAGCCGCTTCTCTTGGGCCTTTAGTATTACCCTCAGACCTCTAAGGGCCTGACAGTTCCTATAGTTTCCAGAGCTTTTTCAGGTTACAGGGTCCATATACCTTCAAGGACAGAGTCAAACTCAGACTAACATGTAGCTAATTTCATTCTTTAGTTATTTCTGCATATGAATGTTTACAGCCCTGCACCTTTCTCATTCCCTAGTTATTAAAACCTAAGTAATAAATTCCCATATTCATGCAATCCAGGAATTCTACCATCTTCTCCAAATTGCAAGCACTGGTGCGATGTGATAGACTTCCATGGAAAACCAAGAGCTGGCATCTTCTGGATACCATGTTCAGAACCAGTCCTGCTGAGAAGCGAGCAGTAGGTCTTGTGTGCTCTGAAATGGGTTCCAGAAGCATCTTTTCTCTGGATGTCTCCATTCTACACACACCTAGCTCTGTGTAATAGCTTTCCTAGCCCTTCATCTTTTTATTACCCCAAGCTGCTGAGTTTCAGGGTTTAGTTTTGGACTGTTACATCAGAGTCCCACGTTGTCAAATGACTTGTTTAAAAACTGGACACTTTTGGCTTTTGCACATGATGAAAGTGAAAGTTTTTTGGCAAACAAAGGTCAGCTGGGGTTTCCCAGGCATAGTATGAAGTCTTCATATCAAACATTTGTTCATGTGTGTAACGTGGATTACAAAGAGTCTTCTGTTCCATAAATGGAATTTGGGAAAGCATGCTTTTCTAATATTTGAGATATTTTAGGATGGTGGGGAAAAGGTATATGCCATTCTACATTACCCATAAAACAAATCCCCTGGGGAAGTAAGTGAAAAATTAGAGGAAAAAGATTCTGTTACACTTTCTTATGCTTCCAGCTATTAAATCTAGAGAGGAAACAGTTCTTTCTCCCTAATCCTGACTACCCACAGTGGAATTTGTGCACCAGTCCCTGCATAAAACATAATGTTACAAATTACATGTGAAAGACCCTTTACTTGTTCAGGCCAACAAATGAATTTTTTTTTTTCTGTCGCATATTTAAAACAATTTTTGTTTGTAAATGTGGCCAAGAATTTATGTGATGATAAAACCCTTTTTACCATTTTAAAGCTCACGAAATTAACATTTGACGTCATTTTTCAGTACTTATTTTAAATATATGCATCTAGCAAATTTAAAATAAAACATCACAGATCTGCTGAAAATATTTTATCACTGGAAATTTTAATTGTTCAATATATGAATGTGTTTGAGTCAACACTGAAAGCAACTTAAAAAACACATTCAGGTCACTTAAAAACCCAAGAACAAACTGATCAAGTGAGGATTGAGAGCAACGTGTATCAGGCAAATGTGTTTCCAGTGGAAGTAGATTGTTTGGGGGAGAGAGGAGACTCTTGTGGATACTCCTGAGCGGCTGTTTTATTGAACTACATCTGGGGTTCCTTTTTTCTCTTTCTGCATGGCGTCTACCTCATTTCCTGCATTTTTCCATTTCCTGATTTCAGCATCTATTTTCCTTGCTTTCCTATATTAGGAAGAGAATGGGATCTCTTTGTTTATAAAATATAAAGAGCCCCGACAGCTTTTCTATACTCTATGGAAAGTAATTATATTTTGAGATGGATATGAGAGACAGAAAGAAAATTTCTTGAAATGTACCTTTTAAAATCCAAGAATCATCAAAACTGAAACTCGCTGAGGAAGAGAAAGCTAATGTAGCTTTTTTTTAAAGACTTTTCTCACTTAAAACTGTAGTATCTACACAGTATAGAATAAAAAAATAGCTTTCTAATGCATTATTGTGAGAAAAACTGTTTAAATGTATTCATTTATATTTTAAGAGAAAAAATGTATAATGTAAACATATTCAGTAAAACAGGATTTTAGTTATATTAATTTTAAGGATAGACATGTTAACATTATCTTATATTTTTCTATAATCTGAATTATAGACTTGCCTGATAATTTATTTTTAATACAGTGCTAATATTTCAAGTCAATACATACCTAATGATTTTTTTTAACATCTTTATTGGGGTATAATTGTTTTACAATGGTGTGTTAGTTGCTGCTTTCATACCTAAGGATTTTTAAATATACCTGAAGGATATAAATATGCTTCTATAAAAGTAAATCTAGTACAGATACATAATTGTTGAGGTAAGTAATCTAGTATTTTTTACTTTTTTAAAACAAGTGAAATATAAGGTAACAGGAATCCATAAAGTGAATTAATAACTACATTGGTGTTAATAATTTTTTAACATTTATTTTTTTATGTCCAGACTGCTGTCAAGCATTGTGGCAATAATAAATAGAAGATTTATTCAAGTTTCTTGAACTTTTCATTCAAGACACTTTGTAGACTTCTAGTAGCTGCCACATACATACGTAAAGGAACTCATCTTCCTTGACATATACGCATGCTGTCACATTTTAATTTGGTTGGATGTTTAACAATTAAACTTGAGTGAATTAGCAATGGGTGCTCAAAAAAAAAAAACCTTTTTGTTGCCACCGTAATATCATAGATCATGATAAAGTGAAAAAAACACTGGACAATAAAAATAGGAAATATGAGGATTCATTTTGATTTAAAGTCCTGTTAATTAAAGATTTTATGAGTAGGTCCCTATTTTCAAGAAACATACATTTAAATTGAGGAGGTAAGGTATGACTAGATAAAACATCTACCCAGCCCCATGAAGCAGCATACATATAGTCATAACATCTGTATGTATCTTTGGTGCATAAAGATGTTATGATACTATGGTTAGTATTTAGTGAACACTGACTGGCTTGAGCTGGGCATTGAGGAAAGGAATGACTTAGTCTTGGTGAGAGAAAATTTCAAACACACTGAGCCTAATGAAAAGAGTTAGGAATGAGCATGACTTATAAGGAGTAACTCAGAAGAGAATCAGAATATCACAGTTATTGTAAAATCTGAGGAAACTTGATAGATGCAGAATTTTAGGTTTTTTAGGATAAAGAATTAAGAAGCATATGTTTAGTGCAGCAAATAACTGAATTAAAATGTGCAGTTTTAAAATTTTAATATTTTAAAAATAAAAAATGATTTATTTGACAAGGTTATCTTTCTATGTATCAAACATATACATATTCCTTATTAACAAAAAACAAGGGACCACATCACACATTTCGTGCAATTTCCCCAGTGTTAGAGTCATTGAGAAAGCAAATGAATTAAGGAATCTAAACTAATTTAGAATTGCAAAATTGTTCGCTGCTTTGAAGCTTAACTGCAGTGAAAGAAGTCAAAGTAGTGAGGCCTGGGGTCACCATTTTTCTCTAGGGGAATACATCACCATACGTCACTCTCTATCTTACTGCTCCAACATTTTTGTTGTCATAAGACACGAGCCAGGAAGCTAAGTAAGCCTATCCAACATTCTTAAGACTATTTCTAATAAGATGGCCTTACTTTCAGACTTCTATACTTTGATCAGATACCTAAAGGTTAAAATCATTTTTCTGGATAATGTTTTCCTCAGTAGTTATATAAACAAAGCATTAAAATTAGGAAGCATAGAAGAACATATTATTAAACTGTTATTATAATTTTAATATCCTTGAGCTTCGTAATAGAAAACAAAACATTTTGATAGTAAGAAAACAAAACATTAAAAGTTTACACACAGGGCTTCCCTGGTTGCACAGTGGTTAAGAATCTGCCTGCCAATGCAGGGGACACGGGTTTGAGCCCTGGGCCTGGAAGATCCCACATGCCACAGAGTGACTAAGCCCGTGCACCACAACTAGTCTGGAGCCCACGAGCTACAACCACTGAGCCCACGGGCCACAACTACTGAAGCCCGCACACCTAGAGCCTGTGCTCCCCAACAAGAGAAGCCACCGCAATGAGAAGCCCGTGCACCACAATGAAGAACAGCCCCCACTCGCCGCAACTAGAGAAAGCCCACGTGCAGCAACAAAGACCCATCTCAGCCAAAAATTAATTAATTAATTAATTAAAAAAAAAAAAGGTTTACACACAAATGGTATAATTTTCCTTCCTCAAGTGTTTGGCTCATATTTGCCTTAAAACTTAATTCTAATACCTAATTTAAATAACTTCATTTAAACATATTACTTATTCTACATTTTTGTTTACCTCTGAAATATACATATTCTGTGAGTTTTCTACTCAAGATGGGTTTAAAAAATATATGTTTTAGATATAAAAGTAAGGGTTTCCTGGTTCTCATCAAAATATTTTGTTGAATTTTTGAAATGTGATTTCATATATTGTAAAATCCATTTTAATTTCTACTTCAGTATCATAATATTTTTAAATATATTCAAAAGGTAATAGTAACATGATGTTAGATTCAGATGAAGAGGTTAGGTCACCAATCATTTCTATTTTCTCTTCACTTTGATCTGTTTAGACTACAAAGAGTGTCAACTCTTCGACAGTTCTAAGAGTTTGAAGAAAGCTTTATTAATAATAAACCCAATTTTTTAAATTGTCAATATTGGATATATCATTTTAAATATTGAAGCACTTTGATTCCTCCCTAGGGTTAGCCCCTCATATATATCTATAAATTCATAATGTTAAAAAATATACAAATGTAAAAATCTAGTGAATCTCTTGTTAAAACTTTTTTCCTTTAGTACAAATTATCATTGATTTGTTTTAAATAACACAGAAGAATTACTTTTTTGATTTTGGTAACATTTTTATTGCTTCCTTTCTATGATAGGAAGACAATTCCAAAAAGTAAAATTGTTCAGAAATTTTATAAAATTCTCAGACTGTAAGTCCCTGAGCCTCTTCTCAACAGCAAACAATGTTCATCTTGCCTTTTTTTTTAATTTAATTTAATTTATTTTTTTATACAGCAGGTTCTTATTAGTTATCCATTTTATACTTATTAGTGTATTTATGTCAATCCCAATCTCCCAATTCATCCCACCACTTGCCTTTATCGGCCAGCACAGTTTCGATACTCTGACTAAAAACGTAGTGCCAATATTTTTTATTTTTTTTTTTTATTTTTTTTATTTATTTATTTTTTTTTTAGATGTTGGGGGATTTTAAAGAGAAAGCTTTCTCAAACTCACTCTTCATTATTTATTCTTAATTAGTCTAACTTCTTAATTAGTCTGACTTCTAGATAACTATTTCACTCTCTTATATTCTCTTTTCATTGTCATATTTAATCTCTTAAATTGGTTTCAATACTTCTACGTCAAATTTAGGAATGTTCAAAATACTAGCTTTCGGGGCTTCCCTGGTGGTGCAGTGGTTGAGAGTCCGCCTGCCGATGCAGGGGACACGGGTTCGTGCCCTGGTCCGGGAGGATCCCACATGCCGCGGAGCGGCTGGGCCCGTGAGCCATGGCTGCTGGGCCTGCGCGTCCGGAGCCTGTGCTCCGCGGCGGGAGAGGCCACAACAGTGAGAGGCCCGCGTACCGCAAAAAAAAAAAAAAAAAAAATACTAGCTTTCGAATAGGATCAACCTAAACAGTGCAGGCTAATTTTAGATTCTAGTGAAATGTTATAAAGAGAGAAATGAAGAAATAATATCTGGAATTTTAAAAAGTGATAAGTACATGTCCTTCTTTCATAAAATCCTCATATACTTGTACCACTAGCAATGGATGATTTCCATCTAAAATAGATTATTTTTGTATCATTATATTTCCAATGTGCATGAATGATTTGCTTTCGACACTTGTTTGAACTATACTTCTTTATAGTAAAAAGTAATCCTTATGATTTCAGGCTTTTATTCAAAGTTCACATTTCGTGATATTATGGTGACTAGTTTGGAACGCTGTGCAATACTTATATTTACTTAACATTAATATGTATTCTCAGGAACTTGGGTTACAGGAATATAACTAATATTGACTACTACAGTGCTTAACATGCTTAATTAAATAAATCTCTATTTGTAAAATAGGGGAAAATATGCGTGACTAGTACTGCAAATTTCAGTTTTAAGAGAAAATGGATGTATTTTCTACTAGCTCAGAGATACAAGGGAAAAATTTATCTTGTGTATTATCTAATAGACCTTCCAGAACTAAAGACCACAGGAGGTAAGGCTAACAAAATTAATATGCAAAGAAGCTCAACACTAGGGACCTATAATTTTCTTGCAAATGGTTTTGCTTTAAGGATGAAACAACACAAGACAATACCAATTTCTTCTTTTCTTGCAACTAGATGAAGCTTTAAAAAAAAAATTAACACATGACAGCAGGTGGGAAGAATCTAGACAAGTGGATATTCAAAGTAGGGGGAATTGAAATTTGATTTGCCTAACATTTCACAAACTAATTTGAATTCATTGGTATGTCTTTAAAAAACCAACTTGGATAGATATATTTAATTAATGAAGGATTGGCTAGCTGTCGGAATCGAAGTAAACACTTAGTAGACGTGGTGAGCCATTATATATTTATCAACATGAAAGGGTTTACAAAAATAAAGTTGGAACTTAACTCACTTAAAATATTTGTGAACATTTCATCTGTAATTTCTTTACTTGCAATCCTTTTACTTAACATATTAATGTTATTGGTTACAAATAATCTAGGTAAATTAGTAATATCCAAAATCACTTTAAGTATTCACTCTACCCAGATTTTTAAAAGGTCAAGCAGAAAATGATACATTAACATTTTAAACAAACAATACAATTTTCCTCAATCTTCAAAGGCAGTAAGTTAAAATTAAATAATTTGCTTTCAGTTAGAGCACTAGTTCATCTTTAAATGATATTTTCATATTTGTTCTTATCAGTTAACAAAATATGCGTTATCTATCTATACAGTAAAGAGTTCACTGTTGTTAAATTTGTAAAATGTATTCCTGCACACCAGGAATGGTTTGGTGCTGTACTATTCCTATCAGTTTAAAACGTGTGAGTGTCAGACAAGCTTTGAAACCAACAAATCAGTTCAGTATAATCTGAAATTTTAAAATCTGGGCTTTCAAGAGAAAAGAACAGTATGTCAAATTGAATATCTCATTTCAACTTTCTCTCATAATTCTGATGTATCTAAAAATGATCTGCTGTAACAATAACATAGTTTATATCCTAACAACACTGAGGATAGGGAACAAAATCACATACATTTTGATTGTGAATTCTTGTGTGAATAAATAATCAAATTTAATTGGCTAATGGATTGAAGATCATTTAATGGAGCAAATTTGGAGGTTTTGTTGTTTTAATAATTGGCTTTAAAATAATTGATACAGTTGAAACATAATCATTTTTTTCTTGATGTAACATAAACAATAATAATTTTGTTACTTTGTGTAGTAGTTTTGAACTTCATTAGAATCATCAGACATACTTTTACCTCTTAATGGTGAATTTATAATCAAAGATATTAATATACTACATTAATGTAGTATAATGTTGTGCTTTACAACAGTGTACTAGAAAAGTCTAAATGATTCATACCCAAGGGAAGAGTTGGTGCTATCAATTTAAAGTGTTTAATATACATTTATTTAAATGTGAAGTTGCACTTTGCCTGAGGAATGAGTATTTAAATTGACAGCCTAATAAAATTCCTAAGTAATGTAGTCTTTTACCCCCATTTACTTATTAGTCATATTTAAAATCATTCATTTAGAGACACCGGAAAAGCATGTGAACTAACTGTTTAGGGAATTAAACGTTAATTCTATGGCTATCTTCTATTTCATCCTAAATATAGAGCTTTGACCTTCAATCTTATTGAGAGCAAACAAATTTCTGGCTTAATAGCCCCAAATGAATGGTTCCAAAAATAGGAACACTCAGAATATTTTAAGTAAATAATATATATTATTAACATCAATGTAGAACTATTCAAAGGTTAAATCCAAATTTCAGTTCTTAAACTAAAAATCAAGTGTTTTATTATAAAATTATAAAATAATCTAAGCATTAATATGTAAAAAACTCCTCTTATAGAAACATTTTCGTTAGTTGAAATTTCACACATTATTATGCTTTTTTCTATTTTCATAATTTATGGGTCTTGATAAATTTAATTGTTGTAGACATCATAAAATCAAATTACTTTCCATGCAATCAAATTAGTTACGTTAATTATTTGCTGGAGTTATGAATATGGAAATTCAGAAAAAAACATTTTTCAGCTTTTCCAAGTAAATAATTATGAATCCATTTTCCTCGTGTTTTGGACAAAATGGAAATTGTCCTAATAAGTAGTATACATTTTAGATAATTTACTAATTTAACATATATCATTCATATGCTTTATTTTGCCCTCACCAGGAGTTACCTAGTAGTCAGCCAAAATCTACTCAAGTGTCCGCAATATATGTGGTATATTTCTAGACTATTTGTAACATATTAGTCTCTTTGAAATCTAGTGGAATTTTCCTTGTGGAACGGTTTCAACCAGTTACTGTACCCTTTCCCACTCTCCACCTCCTTAGGGACTTCATGACTAGAAACTGAGAAAACACACATACACACACACACGCACATACACACACACACACAGATTGCTAAATGATAACCCTATTGGGCAAATTCAGCCTTCAGAAGTCTTTACTTTGGCCTCATGGTGGTTTTTAAATTTCTCAGTTTGCTTGCATCTAAGCAGCCATGCCCTTGCTCATTAGTTCATTCCAAGACCACCATTCTCTGTGGTCATATATTGGCACAATTCACACGGTGACAGGTGTATGTAGATATTTGGATTTGTTACCCCTGCTTTGGCCTGACAAGTACCATGTTCCCAAAAAAAGATTGGATTCTCCTGAATAGAAAACATTCCATTGTTTTCACTCTAACCTTTCTAGTCACTTCTTTTAGATCCTAAAATTATCCCCTGCTTCTTCTTAACCCTGATGGTTGACACAGTATGAAGACAACATTACTTTTATTAATCTACAATGCAGTTACCACAACCTGTTCAAAAGTATCAGCCATGCTGAATAGAAGAAACAAAAAGATACACTGCCATGTGGAAATATCACTTATTACTGCAAAAGAATACAAAAATTAAACATTAAAATGAAACATTAACATTAGAAGAGGTGTTATATGTCAGTTGTTTACCAGGTAGAACATTAAATTGTTTTTCCTTCAACAGAAAACACTAATAGCCATTTTGTGTTTGTATTGGAAGCCATGAAATACTGTTCTCTTGATAGAGAAGATTTTTCATTATGAAATACCATAACACATACCAAAAATTTCATGATGTACTTAAAAAATAAGTTCAGAAATGTCTCAAAGTGTCTTTTGTTTTTTACATTTTTCATCAGAACTTATACAGTCATATGGAATAACTGTAAACCACTTTAACACACAAGATTAAAGATGATAAAAATCACACCTTTGCACATGCTTGCTTATGTTATAGTGATTTAAATATGACTAAACTTTTCAAGTCTTTGAAAGGAATAATTTATAGCTGTCTATTATCTTGCTTAAACTTATATATATAATAATTCTTTCAAATAATGAAATATATTTTAAATTTTCTGAGGACCATCGGACTTTCATACAACATAATCATATGTACACATCACAGCATATTGTTGTAGAGAAACTATGAGAGTCTTAAAAAGTCAGAAGTATATTTTATTGAGAGTATACTCTCATATATTTCATTATTTTTCCCATGTTCAAAGAGGAAATTGCCGGGATGAAACCATATTCATTCATAGCCAAGGAATGCAGCACCCAAATATCTTCCTGGAATCACTCAGTATAAATGTGTTAATTCATAACAATATTGGGTTAAATAAATGCTGCTGTTGGTATAGTGTAATTTTCTTCTGTGATAAATGCCATTGATTTGCTATTTACTTTTCAATTGATTTTATTTGTCAAATTATATACCAAACAGTCCCATGGGCTTATTAAATATACGAGGGCTGACAATGAAAAATGTGCATACTTTTAGCACCAAGTTTGTAAATTGCCTTAATAATAGCTGGTATAATGTAATAGTATTTCAACCAGTACTTTTAATTTCTAGCTCATAAAGCCTTTTCATTGAACCCCAAGGGTGTAGCTATGAAAGTAAGATTTAATTTTGTATATAATGTGGCCTAAATTAGCTTTAAAGCGATAGGAGAAACATGCAGTTGCAAAAGATAGGCTGAAATTATTACAACTTGATATGAATTTCTCTAACAAAACTAATTATTTCAATTGTAACATAATTTGTAGTAAAAATTTGTCTATTCAGAATAAACATTTTAAGTCTTATTATTTTTAAAACTTTGACAAATGTATGGAAAACCTTCATGGACATATAATAAGAACCCATTGGCCAAACATATTTTTCCCATACCTTCAAGCACGCAGGTGGTCATAAAGGCCAAAGACACTGGCATGTTAACCTACTTAGAGTATCTCTTTGCTACACTAAGTTCCTGCTAATTATTTGCCCTTTGAGACAATACAAGGAAATTTCAATATTGTACTTTTGTTCCTGATATTTGTATATAAGGAATAAAATATATACTTTGTTATGTTTGTATGGTGCTTTACGATAGATAATAAGTTCCTATTTGTGATTTCATTTTGTCCCTGTGTGAATGTTTACAGCAAGTGTTACTATCTCTGTCTCATGGGTGAATAAGCTTAGTATCTTGTCCAAGACTAATGCATTAAGATGACTAACATATATGGTAGGTGCACAGTATAATTTTTTTTTTTTTTTTTTTTTTGCGGTACGCGGGCCTCTCACTGTTGTGGCCTCTCCCGTTGTGGAGCACAGGCTCCGGACGCACAGGCTCAGCGGCCATGGCTCACGGGCCCAGCCGCTCCGCGGCATGTGGGATCTTCCCGGACCGGGGCACGAACCCGTGTCCCCTGCATCGGCAGGCGGACTCTCAACCACTGCGCCACCAGGGAAGCCCCCCACAGTACAATTTTTGACGTATGTAATAAAGTGACAATATTTAGTTCTAAGAAAAACACATATGGACTTGTAGAATTGGACAATTAAGTCTACAATACCAACTATAGAATTGGACAATCAATTTTAATACACTAACAGTATTTCAAGTCTTTCTTAAATGACCTATGATTTGCTTGTTTTTATATTTCTAAAAGAAAAAAATTAATGAATAAGCATGGGCATTCTTATTAAAGTGATTAATACCCACATAAATTGCTACACAACACAAGTGCTTGACATTGGTTGACCAATATATTCAAGACACATGTTTAGACAGAGTTCTCACCTCAATAAATTTTGATCTTAAAAGTAAGTGAAGAAACATATTATGAAATATAGATAACTGTTTCAAAATGGCATTATGGTTTTGTTCATTTCCTTTCTAAATTTTGGAGATAATACTCCTTCATTTGTGTTTTTTTTTTTTTTTTTCATTTGTGTTTTGAAGTCATATCATATTTCATTATAAGGAAGAGACAGAAATAATATGTAAGAAAGTATTGCTAACTCTAAGAGCCCACTTTCTGAGTTATAGAGTCAGCTAACAAACTAGACTGATGAACTTAAGTAAGTCATTTCAGACTCCAGGTTCTTGATCTCTACAACTATATCACAAAATGATTGGAATATGTAAATTCTGAAGACCATACCCAGCTCCAAAATTTGTACAAATATACAAAAGAGCCTTAAATTTCTTTTTCCAGAATTGCTGCATTTCGATCTCTGTTAGCTTAATTCATTTTCCCCCCAAAGGAAACTGTCACATTATTCAACACAATCAAATTTTGAAACTTTGTACACACCAAAAAATGGATAATGGGAGGATAGTAAAGTATTTGGAAGGATGTGTACAAATGTTAACCTTTAGCATGTGGGGGAGGGAATTTCCACAATAAAATGTTTAATCTCTCATTCAATGAACATGGGAAATATTGAACGCATATTTCTCTTAAAGTAATAAAAGGTATTTGTTACTTATCTTGCTATCACAAAAAAATGAGATATACCTTGAAGCATGATGTGAGAATAATCTAAAATTACTTTTTTAAAGGTGGCCATTGTTGCTGCAATACTTAAACAAAGCAGAACCTATGGAGCCCTGGTTTGTGCAGTGTAGCCCATCCGGCAGGAAAGGAACTCTCCCTACGCTGATCACATGGCACCATAGCGTGCTGTAAAATCCTGGCTCTAAACTCACTGACTAAAAAGCCTGATATGGCATTAATTTATTACCAATCTGGGGGCTTTTCTTTCCCTTACTCATTTTCTTTTTTCGGGCTTGTCTTTAACCGAACATTTAATTTGTTTAGTCGCTGTGATTATGTTTTGGTGACATTTGGCAACGGGAACGATCTGGAAAGCTTAGAGGGAATACGTTATGGTGCCATAAATTTGAGATGGAAGTATGTTTTTGTATTTCTGCCAGAAATATCAGATAGCAAGTTACTGTTTGAAAATCTGCTTTCTCCGTCTGCTCTGCTAATACAAGGGTGGGTGGTCCTGAGGTCAGCTCATTCCATCCTCTGAAAGACAATCACTATTCCGGATGTGTCCTGCATCTTTCCCAGTGACCAAGTTTGGGGGTATTTTCTTCCTCTCACTGAATGGATTTAATAAAGAACCGTGCGTGGTGTTCGTTTTGTTTTGTTTTAATTTTCTCTTGAGCCGATAGAGATTCTTCATAGCCCTGGCTTTCCCTATTTCTAAACTCCTCTGCAAAAGTTGCACATTCCACACCTGAGGTGGGATGCCTGCATTCTCCCAGCCCTAGACCGTGAAGAATGTGTTCCTGATCTGCATGTGCACCCTGATGCCTGCAAGATAAAGAGGGATTGGGCATAAAGACTAGGAATTCCCATGAAGAGACGAAAACAAACGATGTGGTTCAAAGGAGAAGTTGTTACAAGGAGGGATGCATTCCTGATGTTGTGCAAAGGATTGTGAGCATTCTCTACCCTGCAGAAGTTGCCTGAGAGCAGTTACATTTGCCAATTCAATGTCTCCATGAGTTATCTGACTCACAAGTGTTTATTGTGAAAAGATATGTTGCCTGGCAACGGCTTTAACATGGTGCAACTGACTTTTCTGCACTTGTAAAAAGATGTTTTATTCATTAGTTGCCTTCCTTTGCTTATGTGTGTGGGTACACCCTCCCTTTCTGTATCAAATGCTACTTTCTGCTTGTGAACATCTCCTTCTGCTTCTAGACTAAATGTGCCATTGTTCTTCATTTATACATATACACATTCATACAATGAATAGGAAATGAAGTGGCTGAGGGGGGCTGTTTCCTGTTATGGGGGGAACAAGCAACCCTCATCGGGAACTACTTTATGTTATATCAAAGATGTCCTTAGCATTTAAAATTGTTTTCTAAAGTTCAGGTTATTTATAGACTAAGAGAGAGAAAGAAAAACATAGGTGGTGTGATCAGTTCACTACCGGATTGGATTCCGAATTTCTATCCATAACAATGAGCTTTGGCGATATATATACAAAATGAATAAATATATATATCTCAAAGGGGGTGTTTTAATTTTTTTTTTTTTTTTTTTTGGTTTTCTTTTTGTTGACTGCACTACAGGGCTTGTGGGGTGAAAGCCCAGAAACCTAACCACTAGCCCACTAGGGAACTCCCCCACAGATGAGGTGTTTTAGACTTCAGGTTGCCACAAGCTTTATTTATCCCACATTTCACTGGGTAAAATATTGGTAGTGTTAGAGCCAATCCCCCTGTATCTCCTTCCTTCCCCCGACTGTCGAAAGCAAGCCAGTCACTACACCCACAGTTCTTAAAGTCTGAAAGAGGGGCTGAACCTCAAGACACTGATGTAGGTCTCTGAGCTTCGATCAGAGAATTTCCATTCTGAGATTATTTTGTCCAAGCATTTTTTACAGCCAACTAGAACCCCAGAAGTGTCATATAACTCTGCCAAAGTCACACAACTGCCTAGTAGCTCAAGTCACACAAGCCCAGTCTCAGGCTGCACTTCCAACAACATGAGGTCTTCCTTCTTAGGATTCACAACAAGATACAAATAGCATTTCTGGAGGAAGTCTAATACCACAGAAGAAGCAAATCTGCCCATGATAACTGTAGCTGCTTACATAGGCGCTAGGGATTCTACTGTTAGTAGTATTCTTTATAAAAAAATTAAAAAGACTAACATATATTTCGTACTTATCACACGCCAGAACTACCTTATTACACTATCCCGTTTAGGCTGCACCACGCTAGAAGCAGAGCATTATGATCTCCGTTTTACAGAAGATGACTTTAAAAGTTCAGGTAATTTGGGACTTCCCCCATGGTCCAGTGATTAAGACTCCATGCTTCTTACTGCAAGGGGTACAGGTTTGATCTCTGGTCAGGGAACAAGGATCCCCGCGTGCTGCAGGGTCACGGCCAATAAATAAATAAAAATAAAAGTTCAAGTAATTTGCTCAGATCTATGCAGCCAGCAAATATAACAAAGCTAGCATTTGCACCTGAACATTTAACTGTGCCCTCTGAGCGCTCAGAGTAAGCATGTAAATATAAATAAATATAATTACATTTGTACCTGAGTACACATTATATAAAATAGTTTGAATTTTAGAGCTGGAAAAATTGTTGGAAACAATATATTGGCTTACTAACACTTTGGTCTATGATTTTCCAAGAATTCATTGCCAGTGGTTTCATTCATTCAGCAAGTGTACACTGTTCTCCTGCCCCATGCCGGATACTATGCCCTGCAGTGGGATAGAGCCATGAATGAGGAAAGTGTGCATCCTGTCTTCGCCATGCTCACATTCCTACAAGGGAAGTAGACAATTATGATGAGAGCCACACGCGAGGGAAATGAATCTTAAGCTGGGGTCAGATTAGGACACGCAAGAGTTAGCTAAGTCTCTGCCACAGAAAGGAACAGAGAGAGTTCCAGGAGCTGAAGAAGGTCATCGCGGCTCACGTGCAGTTAGCAAGCGGAAGGGCAGAAGGTGAGGCTGGTGAGGGAGGGAAGACCCCGGGCATGCAGGGCTGGTGGGCCAAGGTAAGGAGCCAGGTGATCCCTCCCTTCACGGAGACTGCAGTCCAGCACAAGCGCTGAATTCTTGACAACCACATATTTTATAGGTGGCAATGGATAAACTAGTCTATAGTAGAGATCAATTTCTCAAAATATTCCATTACAAACATAGTCTTAGTCTCTTTTTGGCACAGATCAGCAATCTGAAACATTGACAACATTTCCAAAGGACTTGATTTCCAAGCCAATCTTGTTTGCCAAATACACATATGTTTATCCCTATACGTCAAATAGATGTGGTCTCATTTCCAGTTCCTATAGTCCCTTTCCCTTATAATCTACTCTTCTCCTGAGCTATAAATTATCTTAGTGAAAAAACATAATTGATGGAAAAATGATAAAATGTGAAATACAAATTAAATTATGTTCAAGTAATAATTGCCTAATAATGTTATTTCAAAAATAGATTTATTCATATGTACTTGGATAATTGAGTGAAATGAGTACCCACCAAATTTACAGAAAGATGCTGATGAAGAGAAGCAATCAATTGTGGCAAATCCTCCCTCTCGGTATTAAACTAAAATAAGAAGAGTTAGAATGGCGTGTGTGTAATTATATCTGCTTCTTAGTACTCAGTTATGTTCCCAACTTGGTTAAAGAACTGCTTATTTTTAAACAAAAACATAAATTAATTAAGATGGAAAAATGGGTTATTGCTTAGTTTTTGTGCTTTCAAAGGATAATGAAATAGTTGTTTTTGTTTGTTTTTTTCTTTTTTTGCGGTACGCTGGCCTCTCACTGTTGTGGCCTCTCCCGTTGCGGAGCGCAGGCTCCGGACGCTCAGGCTCCGCGGCCATGGCTCATGGGCCCAGCCGCTCCGCGGCATGTGGGATCTTCCCGGACCGGGGCACGAACCCGTGTCCCCTACATCGGCAGGCGGACTCTCAATCACTGCGCCACCAGGGAAGCCCTGAAACAGTTTTTATAACTGAAAAGTTGATTACAAACTGAACTGTATTCTAAATTCTTGATGTAAGGCTAATTTAGAAGTAATTGAATCCGCATTTGCAGAAACCACTAAACTTATTTACAAACTACTCTATAGTATTTCCATTCATAGAAGGATATTCATACTATTAAAAATTCAAAATTGGAGTCAATAGAATTTAGGACATCTGACTTTAATGTACCAGGTTAAATACTTCAATATGATTACTACATTTCTGAATGTTAAAATTAACAATGTTGGTGTGTCTTCTAGGAAAAGAATAGTCTTCATTTGCTTTTCTAAAACAAATACCATGTTTTGCACAAACATTTCATCATGTTTTTACGTTTTGGTAATTCAGATGCAGAGCAACAGGTTCATCAGCCTAATTTTTCACTACTGGGAGTTGTAATAAAGAGTAAATGAAAAAAAAAAACTAATTAAATTGTCTTCTCTAAGCCCTACCTTGTATATATATATATATCATGACATATATGTGTGAACCAGATAATTGCCCCAAATAAGGAGACTGTGCCTCTGCTGACATTTAAGGTTTGAACCTAATGATTTCACTATTCAACTGAACTTTGCTCCACTAATTATGGGCACTTGTAACATTAAATATTTTTTAAATGTCAGTATATTGTCTAGTTAAGGAAAATATTAATATAGTATAATCAGCAGTATTTTGATATGCAGACATTCAATAATACAATCCTCAGTTTAAACCCACAAAGCACCAGGTAGGAAACAACAATGTTAACACAAGCCCAGCTCACTAATTTGCTAATCGTTTATAGATATTAATCAGTTTATATTAGTCATAATGCATATACATGTCTATGTTTTCATTATATTTTTGAACAATCTGCACAGAGCAATACTTAATACTACCTTAGGCTGGACAAGTAGAGCTAAGTCTGAGATGGTGTAAGGAGCAGGTAAAATAGTAACTCAGATTTATTCAGTGCTCAGGAAGCAGGCACTTTTCTAAGCACTTTCGTGCGCTATCTCATTTATCATATCCTCATGACAACTCTAGTAACGTAGGTGTTAATATTGCTATGTATGTATTATATACACACAGTTGGTGGGAATGGAAATTTGCACAGCTACTATGGAGAACATTATGGAGGTTCCTTAGAAAACTAATAATAGATCTACCCTATGATCCTGCGATCCCACTTCTGGGCACATATCCAGAGAAAACTATAATTCAAAAGGATACATGCACCGCACTGTTCATTACAGCACTATTTACAATAGCCAAGACATGAAAGAAACCCAGATGTCCACTGACAGATGAATGGATAAAGGAGATGTGCTACATATATACAATGGAATATTACTCAGTCATAAAAAAGAATGAAATAATGTCATTTGCAGCAACATGGATGGACCTAGAGATTATCATACTAAGTGAAGTAAGCCAGACAAAGACAAATATCATAGAATATCACCTATATATATGGAATCAAAAAAATGATACAAATAAACTTATTTACAAAACAGAAATAGACATAGAAAACAAATTCTGGTTACCAAAGGGGATAGAGGTTGCAGGTGGGGGGAGGGATAAATTAGGAGTTCGGGATTAACATATACACACTACTATATATAAAATAGGTAAACAAATGAGACCTACTGTATAGCACAGAGACCTATATTCAATTATCTTGTAATAACTTATAAAAGAATCTGAAAAGAATGTGTGTGTATATATATATATATATATATATGTATAACTGAATCACTTTGATGTACACTTGAAACTAACACAACACTGCAAATTAACTATTCTTCAATTTTTAAAACTGCTATTATAATGTCCATTTTACAAATGAAGAAACTGAGGCTAAGAGATGTTAACATCCCAAAGCAGAACTCTTCAAGACACTGCTATACTGCCTCTTTGCATGTAAAACAGAGATTTACCAAAGGACTACCCTGAAATCTCTTTAGATTGATTTTTTGAAGAGATTTTTACCAGCTAATGTGCAGGGGTATCAATCTCCAGGTGCCTGCTACCAAGACAGTGTTCCTATCAATACAGCCACTCCGGGCAACGGTACAATTTGAACACCAGTCATCTGGCACGGTGCCTGTGCTGTTGGTTCACTTGTTGGATATGTTACTAAACCAGAAAGAGTTGCATGGAATTTCAATAGAAAAATATGGTCCTGGAAATTCTCCTCTGCTGGCACAACTACTCTAGGTCTAGTGGAAACATGACTCAAAATTCAAATGTCCTACAAACTAGGTGAAGAAAAGCAACATATATCCTCAGCAGCCCCCTCCACGGCCGCAGAGTGGTCTGCACTGAGCACCAATCTCAAGGGGACTCATCTGGCAGCTGAAGGCGGTTGTGGGAACCCCCTACCTCCCTTACTAGGGGTCACTAACTGACCACCTGCACACCAAATCCCCCTGGTAGATGTGTGGGTTTGTTTTTGTTTTTCAAATATTTACGAACACTTAGAAATCAAAGGATTTCACAGCAAATCTGGATTTACGGTCTTCTCCTAAAACATATAAAGGTCAAGTTTGGGCAGGCTCTCCCAGGACAACAATCAGCCGTGAGCTGCTGCTTCCCCTACACTGGGCATTGGATCGCTAGTGGACCACACTCATCATCACTTTTATTATCTTACATCCAGCCCAATATGTACGTTACCTATAGCTCCCCAGGCTAGACACTTGAGTCTGTGATCCTTGCTCTAATCCAAGATTTCTTCCAGCTCTGAAATTCTATTTCACAAAGAGAGAAGGGAGGCATCACTGAACCGAGTTCAGTGACTTGTTCGAGGTCACCAGGCTAGGACTAGCTAAGAGCATAGCCAATACTAAAACTTAGTTCTTCTGAAGTCCAGGCTTTTGCTTTTTCCAACTCACCTACTGCCTCTTATTTACACATGAAGTAATGTGATTCCAGTATGGTGAAACCGGCAGTATTTTTCTTGCAGCTACAAGGAAAGCTAACTCAGCCTCCTAAATGGGTAGAAAAATCTGGGTGTTGGATTAGGGTTTGAACAGTACACAAGTGTTTCCATAAATCCTATTTACAGAAAAGATTTCAAGAGCTGAGAATGAATAGGAAAGAATATAAATATAGGGTGGCAGTAAAGAGAAGGCCCTCCCTAGGAATTTCCTGTGTAGCCTGGAGTCACCTGCATGCAGATGTGGCTTCAAAGCTCTCTCCACCCCAGGGTGGGATCCTGGCTTCCCATGGTCCTTTAAGAAGTTCTCATATGCACATCCTGACTTATGGCAAAAGCCACCATAGGCCTAGAGGTCATCTCGAAGATTAAGAGTAAAACCTTGTCCAAATTTTTATAATGAATTGCTGAGCAAATGAATCCCTCTGAGGGAATCATACACAACAATTTACAAATGACTAGGATATGTAAAATAATCTGGTAATTCTTTTCCCAGAAATCCTATCATTCAAACAGGATTTCACCCTAATTAGTCATTATTTTTACCCTAATTAGTCCCCAGATGATATCTCACGCACCAGTCAGAAAGCGCTGGGAAAGAAACCAAATTTAAACAGTTCCTGAAACAAAACTCTTTTTGTCGAAAAACTAACAGATTTATTCCTGTAATAAAAATTCCTACCCTCAAATCATGCACATAATATTACACCCATATTAATTCAAATTAAACTGGTGTGTACATGCACTTCTACAGCTTTTAACAAATAGAATACTAGATTTTAATTTCTGTAGAGACCAGGTAAGTGAAAATAAAAACCTTTATGGTTATTTATTGAATTAGTATTTTTCTAAATGCAGAACAAGAACCTAGATTTTTATTCCCTAAATGATTAATTACTAAATCAGTTTTGACATCTGCAACACAAAGCTCTCAAATATTCTGGGGCTCTGTAGAGAGCACGGTTCCAGCAAGCTGTACACTGTTGCTTTGACTGTTTGCTCTGGTTGGGGTGGGAGTGAAATGATGTTTACCCTCACGTTTTATAAATCATCTGGGTCTGCTCAGAGGAAAGGCACTGGAATATTATTATTATTAATTTGTAACCTAAATTTTCTGAAAACTAGCTTCTTTCTCTATTGTAAATCCTTTGTCACAAGCATGTTCTGTCATTTCAATCTTTAAAATGTTCTCAACTGAAATAAAGTGAGAAAGTTTTTTTTTTTTTTTTCCCAGATGATATCTCACTAAAGAAAAATGTGGAGGGAAATAAGTCTTCCAGTTGCCATTTGGTCATGTACCTCAAACATTTGTTTCTCATAAGCTAAAGTTGCATATTTCACCTATCCTGATGTCATTAAGTTATTATGTAGGAAAAATATAGACTTTTAAATAAAACAAAATTGAAGCAATAAGCCTAGTGGTTACAGCCATGGACTTTGGAATTAGACAGACATGGGTTCAAATCTGAGTACCCCTCCCAACACCACCATTAAGTTATCAATTTCTGTAAGCCTCAGATTCCTCATCTCTAAAAAGAAGAGAATAATGCTTACACGTGGAGTTAGGTGCATAAATAGAGCTAATGTATAAAGTGCTCAGCATGTTACCCAGCACAGAAAGCCACACAGTTGATGAGGCTCTACTGTTGCCACACAACAGTCACACTACACAGAGTGTAGGCAAGGCTGTTACTAACCAAATTCTCATCCCATACAGCTTGGGAAGGGAGCGAACAGAGGTGGATCAGGAGACACACCCTTGTTTGTTGTTTTATGTGCTACCCTCCTAAAGATTTACTTACTAATAACACAGTTGAAAATGATTGGAAGCAGGAAACATGCAGAATTGAACACTCCCTTGCCAAAAAATGGGGCGGCCAAAGTGAAAGTATAGGAGGAAAGCAATGGAGAGGTCATGGAAAGGGAAAAGGAGGAAAAAGCACAAAGAGGAGGAAGCAGGAAGCATCCTTTGAGTTCATTCTGTCTGGCCACTCTCCCCGGCTGAGTGAAGGCACAGCTCACAAAAGCCACATGTTGGTCGCGAGGCAGAAGAGTTACTGTCAGCAACACGGTGGAGAGAGGATGAAGGAAGGCTGAAATAAAACTGTGTGTGTGGGACTTCCCTGGCGGCATGGTGGTTAAAACTCCACACTCCCAATGTGGGGGGCCCAGGGTTCGATCTCTGATCAGGTAATTAGATCCCACATGCATGCCACAACTAAGGACCCCGTGAGCCACAACTAAGGAGCCCACGTGCCGCAATGAAGGAGCCCGCCTGCTGTAACTAAGACCTGGTACAACCAAATAAATAATTTTTTTTGGACTGTGTGTCTGTACACACACATATACTACTTGATTCTGTAAAAGTGTATGGATATATATCTACATGGATTTTAAAGAACATATAGATATAGATGTCTATGGTGATATGATCCAGATCTATATATCTCTATATTGATAAATAATAGATAGATAGATAGATAGATAGGTATGGATATATATCTGGATATCTATCTATATAAATAGATATAGATGTAGGTATATTTCTGGATCATATATAGAGATCTAGATATCTATAGATCTGAATTTTAAAGAATAGATATACAGATATATATGATATATATTAAGATCTACATATTCCATATATAATGATCCAGATATTCTTTAAAATCTAGAGCTATAGATACAAAGAGATAGAGCTAGGTTATTCGTTAAAAATGGCATGTGCCTGCTTTTTAAATTTATGTACACACAGTACCCAGTACTACTACTTACACGTCTAAAGACTGAAATTCTACCTCTACAGTAATGAAGAGCCCACCATACTGATTATTAATAGGCCAATTTTAATCTCACAAGAATGCCTTACTGGAAGCAAAGAATTCTTACAGATAAGACAATCTTATTCCAGATATACAACTGAGTATTAATAAAACTTTCATTTTTATTGTGCTATAAATGTTTTTCTTTTCAACAGTTGGTCTATTTTTAAGGATGAATTGTTTACTCACACCTAAAAATATGTATAAGCATATATGTATATATACACATATACATATATATAACCATATATAGCTAAAAACATAACATATATAGAATTAGTGTCAAACATTCTCAGCTAAAAAGGCTTGATTTCAGAGCCTAGTTGTGGAATTGTTTTCAGCTTGAAGTTTTTTTTCCTATATTATGATCAATTATATTTAAAGTATGTGTTTATTGAATAATAATGTATTCAGAGATTATTATATCTACAACAGGAATGTGACCTAGTCTATTTGACCTTTATACTACTCTAAAACTGGCTTTATTTTCCATACTAGTTTATTCATATTTCTTTCTATCATCAATTTTTATTTCTTTATTTTATTATTCATATGAATATTAATTAAAACATTTCTGGATGTTTACCAAACACCACTGTGGTAAGTTCTTTACCTGTGTTATCTTATTTTAATTATTACACAATCCCTATAAAGTGAGATCTATTGTTATACCCACTTTACAAGAGAAAACTGGGAGCAAGTAAGTAGCTTGCCACTTCTCACACAGCAAGTGAGAATAGAGCCTGGTTTGGACAACACTGACCAACATCAGAGCCCAGGAGGCACCATTCTGACTACAGTCAGTTCACAGTGTTTCAGATAAACAAGTCTCCTCTATTTGTCATTACTTGATAAATGTTTCCTATTGTTATATTAAATGATAAGATAATTTCAAAGAAAAATTAAATTTAAGACAGGCACCCCAAAAGTGTTACAATTATCTATGTTATGTATTTGTACCTAAAACATTTGTATCCCCTCCCACCATTTTGTTCCAGTTTCACGTGAAAGCAACAAAATGGCTGCTTGATTTACATATGGTCTTACAACCATTGATGATTCCCCGAAACGTTGTCAGTGACAGTCTTGCTTTTCACAGTATCTAAAAGTTAAATTAAATGGGGAAATATTTGCTTTTATAAATTATGACCAGCAAAGACTTCCTAAATTTATATTTCAAAGCACCTTATAGAAATAAGAGAGGAAGAAATTGTCTACATGAGTCAGCATCGTACAGGAAAGAAAAAGCACTGCTCAACTTGGGAGTGACCAGCAGTTAATGTAGTGTGCCTTGATTAGTGGTCAATTCTAAGCATTTTCTGTAAAAACACTTACTGCTTGAAGGCTTACGTATACAATGAAGCATGTTAAACAGCTTTTGTATCTGAAAGAGATATTTTTCCTGAAATAGTTTTCCTGGAATATTCCTAAAAACAATAGTTTGTAAAGTAGTGTATTCATCACTCATGAATGTTACATTACATCTATAAAATTTGGTTTTTGACATAGACTCTAAAGATGACAGCATGCTTAATTTTAAATTATGCTAGGTAATTTTATTACAATAGATTATTTCTTTCTTAGAGATTTTAAAATATCGTACAAATTTTGCTATATTTAAGAGGTAAAGTAATTGTAAAATTCCAAATTTCTAATGAATTTGTAGGAGATAATTGACTTCATTAAATAAAAAAAAAAAGTTTCAAATAAACGAATCTCCTTTAAAAGTTTAGTAAATTTAACCTA
Organism: Neophocaena asiaeorientalis asiaeorientalis; assembly: GCF_003031525.2. NCBI lineage: Eukaryota > Metazoa > Chordata > Mammalia > Artiodactyla > Phocoenidae > Neophocaena > Neophocaena asiaeorientalis. The sequence continues at coordinate 7,232,992 of NW_020175528.1, forward strand.
TATTATTTCCCCACATATAACAAAGTAGCTTCACTTTGCCCAAGAAAATAATTGCTTTCTCTGTTTCTTTCTCATGAATATCTGCATGTTAATGTATGAAGAAGATATATACTTGATGGTTTTTCTTATGACCAATATATTATTTATCTGTGCAATTTTTATGAATAATAGGAAACAAGAAAATTTATAAAGACTGAGGAACACTATCTGATTAATATTATTTTTTACAACATAAAGGTTTTGGATATATGATCATTTTACATACCCAAGCAAAATAAGATAAAGTATTTGGGGAAGGAACAAAGCATTTTAGTGTTGGTCAAATGCCTCAAAATATATTTTACACATGTATTTATGATTTTATAATAATTTCAATCTTTATTATCTATAATCCTATAAAACTCATCATGTGCCTTTATGCATCTTTATTCTAGGTCCTACCACCTTGACCTTCCCCCTGACGAAATTCTATGCTCCCATCTGTGCCCCCCTCACTTGCCATCACTTCCTGAAGTGAGTGAGACCCTCTCTGCAATCCCAGAGTACAATGCTCCACCTCTCTGATACGATCTCCTTATTTTGCTTAATCTCTTCTTATGCACATGTCAGTTTCCCCTTTCCTTATGGAGACGATCCTCATTGGCTTTTGGGTACCACCATCTTTAGCACTGCCCCTACTATGAACATTTATTGAATGAACTGACATGGAGTATAATAATTTTCTAAAAGACAGCCTTGATTTAGATCAAGGGACTGTTCTCAGGCCCACAAACTGATACCTGTGGTGGAGGGCAAGGAGGGTTTGGAGAAAGTCTCATTATTAAAAAACAGCTTTTTTAATTTTTAAGATTTAGATAGATATTTTCATCATTAAGCTTTTAAAGACTCTCTAAACAAAAGCAAACAGATAAGCAATGTGTCGAATTCATTCCAGATATCAAGTTTAAAAACAAGCTATTCCTGGGCTTCCCTGGTGGCGCGGTGGTTAAGAATCTGCCTGCCAATGCAGGGGATACGGGTTCCATCCGTAGACTGGGAAGATCCCACATGCCGCAGAGCAACTAAATCCGTGCGCCACAACTACTGAGCCCGTGTGCCACAACTACTGAAGCCTGCACGCCGAGAGCCCGTGTTCTGCAACAAGGGAAGCCACGACAATGAGAAGCCCACGCACCATAACCAAGAGTAGCCCCCGCTCGCCGCAACCAGAGCAAGCCCGCAGGCAGCAATGAAGACCCAATACAGCCAAAAATAAAAACAAATAAAAAAATAAATTTATAACAAAAAAACCCAAGCTATTCCTGAAGTTCACTGAATGGCGAATAGAGGTTTTATCCATTTTTCTGAGCTCCAAAAGCAGAGAATAAACATTTTTTACAAAGTGTACTATTCTCTATAGTGCACATTACGAAAGCAAGTTAACTAGACATTTTCAAAAGGTAGTATGGTTTCACACATGCATGTGTGAAACCAAAGGAGAAAGTTAACATTTTTAACATATTCTTCTGAGTTCTTCACTCTGGTTTTGCAAGCCATGACCTGGAAAGTTTGCCTACTTGTGTTTACTTTTCTATATCTAAGGAGTATAGCCAGTGAATTTTTTGGCTAACATTCATTGAGTGGCTGCTGTATGTCAGGTACCATTCTGACTTAACCCTCACAGCAACCTCATGTGGTAAATACTATCTTCTCTACAAACAGGAAACTGAGACATTAAGAAGTTAAGTCACTCCTTAAACTCATGCGGGTGGTCCTGGGGCAAGAGAGGATTCCACCCAAGTCTGTCTGCTACTGCATTATGGTGCCTCCCACTGTGAATGCATCATTTCCTGAGATTATGAAAAATAACCAGTTGCCTAAATAAACATACTCTCCTCATTTAACATGGGTATGTCCATTTCTTCCACAATCATTTTCAAAGGTATGGGCTGATTCTGACTAAATTTGGCAAAAGAAATATATATTGAGTTCCCTTTGCTACTTAGTTTACTATCTTAAGGTGACATATTCAAGAAGAGAGACTGGACAGAGGAAGCTTCTGAACAGGAACATAGCAGTAAGAACCTGAGTCCCTGGAAAGAAGTCAGTTAAAGGCCAAATTTAGGGTAAGAGGGAACTCAGTGAGGTGTTGCCAGCTCAGACCAACAGCAAGGTTGCTGAGTTACTGTGTAAGCTGCCCCTGTGAGGAAGTCTGAGGGTCACACGGCACAAGTTACAAGGGTGAACAATTGCCCAAATTATCACTTAAGGCTAGAAGTAGATCAAATGACCTTTTCTTAAATATAGAGCCTCCAGAATCTATTTAAGGGAAATTCAGTTTTGACCAATCAAGTGTAAAAAACAATTTTCCTCCACTTACGAAGGAAAAAACAAAGGCTAGAATCAATATTTAGTAATATTACAAATTAACATTCAATATGTCCAATAAAATTGTAAGTCTTTTATCAGTGTTTTCTTTGTTGATTGGAACTTTTTAAAAGTCATTTATTGCATTAATTACTATTACTTTTGTAGGTACTCTTTCTCAAATCATTCATAAAACTACCAATATCTGAAATTTTAATTCAGTTGTTCTGATGCTATGTAATTATCATGCACTAGATGTACAAATATAAATACGAATACGCCTATCATGTCAGAGTTCTTAATATTTCTGTTGGTTAATTATTTCTTTAAATGAGAGATCCTGTATGAGTAAGGAAAATTTATTATAAAATACACATGAAAATAAATTATTCAAACAATACTTCTATAGACTAGTCACATTAAGCAAAGTATAACACCTTGTGTAAGTGAGAAAATTATCTTACTAATATTACAGAAAAGGAATCATCTACCACGTAATTGAGGATTATTGCAACAAAGTAAGGGACATATAATCAAGGAAAAATTAGAGTAAAATTCAAGAATATTTTTGACTGGGACTTAGGACTGTCAATCAAATTCATAGTCCATCTGTGTGTGTTTCTCACGTTTATTGTCCAAAAGATAATAAAGTAACAATGGCTGCCTTCACTGTGTCAAGGCAGATATGAGTAATTTCTGTAGGCTTTCCCAGTTGTAAATATTACAGGGTTTGCACCATACCCAAGTGGATATCTTCATACTTGAATGGACCAGAGAATACACATTTTTTTCCAAATGTATTTTTTGTATTAGAGATAATGATACTATGCAAATTAGCAAGGCTTAATGTTCCTACCAATATCTGATGATTTGAAATCAGCCCGTGGTTAACAGATGGCCTCATCATCCTGGAACATAATTGATATCCTCTTTGAAAAATCTCAACAGAAAGGCCAATGGACATATATTCCACCTGGTCCCTTAAGGAACTGTCATTTCTAAATAGGAAACTTTCCCAAACAGCAGAATTTATTAACAAGTTCCTAAATTTCATATCCACCAAGAGCAAATGTGTCCCTTCCCAATTTCCCCCAGTGTTCTAATTTTGTATACTTTTCAATTATATTTTAAAATTTTGTATTTGGGTTGCTTGTTGAATAGTTTTTAAGATTTCTGAAAGACACAGTTATCACACTAACTCACCCAGAGGTGAATTTCTTGACAAAAGTCCATGAACTTATTGAGATTCACAGGGGGAGAAAAACAACTATGTAATCAAATCGGGTGTACATCCAGACAGAGTTCAGACAAAGCAAACGGAGCCTGGCACGCGTGAAAAAGTCAAACCACAAGAATTGATCAGGCTGTAAGAGCATTTGCAGGGCAATTGTATGATATGCACACCTGTTCACCGGGACTACAATTTCACATTCAACGGCTGGATACTAAACAGAAACAGCTTGTGTGTGCCATTGACGTGAACTGTCAAAATCAGCCTTGCACCAGCACAGATATCATCCCAACAGTTCACTCTAATCACCAAGCATCACCCAGACTTCCTGAAATAAAGTAAGCCCATCCCTGAGATGTTGGGAAAGAATGAGCCTTACAGAGAAAGAGTGGCTGAGACCAGGTGTGATTGATGAGCCCTCTCATTTATACAATGAGATTCCAATCCAGGCTGAAATAACTAATGTAATGAAAGGGAAAAGACTAGTAAAGATTAATGACTTTTAAGAACTGTACCCTCTGCTCTGAAACAAATGTGGTAGCAAATAGTTACCACTTCCAAAGAGTAGTCTTTTTTTTCTGTTTTTAATCTCTGAAATTTCTAATTCTTTTGAAGTTTCAACTGTGATATTTTCAATTCAGTAATCGAGATTTTGTTAGAGAAAATCAAGGATAGGGAAAAGATATACAATAATGAGAGAAAAAAGTATACATCTCCTACCAGGAAAGAGTCCCACCTCCATACCTTGGGCCACAAACACCACCATACATATAACTTAGCTAGGATCATTGAGGTACAGATAATAAATTCTCAGACATTTAGCAGTTTATTGAAGAGAAATACTCACACCATGAGCTACATAAACTCATTCTCTAAATGAGAATATTTTAAAAGATATTGACTACAGATGTTTCAAAGTAGAATTTAAGGTCTCACTGGGTGTCTCCAACTGGTGATCACTCTGGCGTAAGCTTAACTCTTTTAGTGACGTCGTTCAAATTCCTGTTTTCCCTTCTCAACTTTTCACCCAGCAAGCAGTCATTGTTACATTTCAACACTTCTTTACATCAAGCACCTAATATAAAATGGGAACAGCTGCAATTTCACTGCCCAGACCTTTCTTCTGCCCTTACAACATTTGTTCTGTTAATGTAGGTTAATTCCGCAAATAACACTTCTGTAAATTGTTCTTGCAAACTGCTACACCATTTATGTAAGGACTTCTGTGAACTTTGAAAAATTAATGCCTTTAATTTTGGTTGATGGCAACATCCGCAGAGCTCTGTAAATTGCACTTTAATGAGATTTTGCTACAGGGGATAATCTGCTACTGACAGAGGAACATCTTGAAAACATCTGTAGACCTATAATTTCTCTATGATGCTTAGAGCCCACCACAAGACTCCAAATACAAACCCAAAATAAAGGGGGGAAATGTAAAGTTCTAAATGAGAATACAACCTGTTCTTTAAAAGCAAAAGGCCCAGTACGAAAAGTTTCAGGCACAAAAAATAAATCAATTTTTTTGAACTGATTAACATTTAGCTTTATTTAATTAAGAAAGACTATTACTGTCTCCACTGCCGTGCATCTGTATATAATGAAGCAAACAGCAGTAGGTATAAGATACTGAGGGATATGCCCAAGGAACCCAGCGCTATAGGTGCAAAGGAACGTCCATTATTGTTAAGTAACTGACAAGTACTTTAATGTTGTCATAAATAAAAGGAAGATTTCCACAGATGCCTTCACATATGGTTTCTTATTTATCTCTGATGGAGACTGGGAGTTCTATTAGATGCCAAAATTAAATGATTTAAATAGACAGCTGCATAATGGAAACTACTAAATAACACCTTTTAAACAGTTTCTATTTATAGCAGGTCTAAATCACAGAAGGATGACGGATTTTATTTTGCTTAAGCTAACACTGCTTGTTTCTCTAATGCATTACTTCTAAAGCCCCAGAGTTACCTTACCCTAACGTTCACTCTAGATCATGTTCGTGAACATGCCATGTTTAGAATGGCAACGTTGGAAATCACATCTCATTTTCCACAGTCAAATCTACTTGCAAAGCAATCTGCTTTAAAAGTATACCATATTCATTACCTTGCACAGATTGAAATAAGCAGAAGGTAACATAAGATATTATGTCATATTCTTCACCTTCTATGCCATGAAATTAATAGCTATTTGTTAGAATCCTAACACAGAGACCATAATTTCATGCCTATAAGGCTTACATCTTTATCATTGGACAGAAATTAAGCAAAAACTGCAGAATTAAACGAGTACATAATGAGACACAAAGAAACTGCTATTTCTGGAAAACTTAACTATATTAACAGGTTTCGTCCGTGTTTTAATTAGTCCTTTGAAGTCTAAATTGTGTGTGTGTTCTAAAATAAGTCAGAAATAAGAACAATTTAATAGATTCTCAAAACTAAATCTGAACAGCCTCATGGTGTATTAAATGAGGGAAGCTTATTATTACTCATTAGTAGAAACTTTTTAAAAATTTTAAGTGTGCCTGGATACTATCAAGTACCCCCATGTTTTCTATGATTCCTCCACTCCCAGCAATAATCAGAGTCCAGGCTAAGTCAGTTTCTATTCTTATGCAGTACATAAAATTGCAGCTGGAAGGGAGCAGCAATAGGATACATTGAGGTGGAGGTCTCCAACGGGGAGAAAGAATATATAAGGGAATGACTAGCAGGGATTTACCCAGAAGAGTGATGTTACACGCACGGAGTATTAAGCATGAACATCTGTCTCCTGTCTCTGACCTTCCCATGATTGGAAGTTGTAGGTGTGACTGTAGGGCTCCCCTATGTCCCCTAAGTCAGTTACTGGGACTCACTTTTAGCTCAGCGTGGGGTCAACATCGTGTTTTTCTGTCTCTTCCACCCCTATGAGATTAGTGGTCTTGTACCTGAACCCATTCATCAAAGGCCCATCCCAACCTCCACTCATAAGTATACCAAAGGAGTCCCTTGTGCGCAGCTAAACAGTTCACTCTGCAAGTGCAAATAAATACATGTTTGGTATTGTGATTATCCCTTACAAGTAGTACATCACCAGTTCCAGAATAAAGATATTTGGGGGAATAATTCAGATAATTAAGATTATTAGGGTACAGAATACACCTCTCAGACATTTCTAGGTGCTTTTTAACACAAAGAAAAACTTACAATCATGAAGTTGATTATTACTTTTTCTTCTCAGGATTAGACTTTGTCAAAATGTGATGGCTGAATACAAAGAGTGACATCTTTTGCTTTCAATAATGAATGTTACTGCAGTATGTTCATTATTTACTACAAAGAAGCTATTATCTTTCAAAACTCATCCTGGAAAAACAAGTGTTGTCAATTGTTTGCTGCATACTATAGATCCAGGCTGATTCACAAATTTTTCTGCCTTTTTCTCCCATACATACAGATTTAACCTCTTATATGAATTTATAAAACTAATCCTTCCTTTAGGCATGAAGCATTTAAGTTCTATCAGTCCACATGACCCAGCTTCCTGTATTAATGAAGGAAACTTTGGAGTCCAACAAACTTTTTTTGGAATATCATTTCAGTCACTTCTGAGAACTGGGACTTCTGAAAACTATCTTTAAGCCTTGGTTTCCTCATCCACAAAATAAGGGTAAAAGGGCTTCCCTGGTGGCGTAGTGGTTGAGAGTCCGCCTGCTGATGCAGGGGACACGGGTTTGTGCCCCGGTCCGGGAAGATCCCACACGCCACGGAGCGGCTGGGCCCGTGAGCCATGGCCGCTGAGCCTGCGCGTCCGGAGCCTGTGCTCCGCAACGGGAGAGGCCACAACAGTGAGAGGCCCGCGTACTGAAAAAAAAAAAAAGGTAAAAATATCTATGCTGCTGGGCTGTTGTGAGGATTAATTATGATTATGTATGTAAAGCAGAGAATCACATATGTAAAAGAGTCACAATAAATATTAGTTTCTTATATTAGTCCTCTTTTCTTCTCACATCTTTTCTCCTCTCTTGGTCAGTTATTAATTGCTGCTAGTGCCATACTTCCCCCTACCTAAAATGTTTCAATCAAGTGGCCATGTCTTTTCACAAATAGTTTTCAGGACCATGGAGAGATCTCATGTGCCCTTCCACAGGAAATATATGCGTTTTGCTGTCCCAGGGGGTAGTTTGCTGATTCATTCAGTAAATATGTCCTGAGTTTCTATATAGGCATTATGTTAATTTCTGGAGAAACAACATTAAACAAAACAGACAAGTTCCCAAAACTGTGATGCTATAATTCAATAGAGAGTAGACATTAAACAAATAACTGAACTCTCTCTCTAACCCTGCTCCCCAACCAAAAAATAACAAATACTAACTGGATAGGTAGAATAAACAAATAGTTCAAAGTTCTAAGAAAGGAATCCTTACAAAACCTTGGGGAATTGGGGATGGCGGGTTATCAGGTAGGTGATATTTTTGCTGAGATCTCAGGGATGAATAAGAGATAACCAAACAAAAAAGGATGATTGAAGAGCACTCCTGAAGCAAAAATCACTTGAAGAACTTAAGAAAGACAAGTACTGTTATTGTGAAATGATGAAGGGATAGCACAATGGGAGGTGAGGAGAGTAAGGGCCTTGCAGGTCATGCTGAGAATACAGTAGAAATATGGAAGACTCGTAAATCTGTCCTATCAATTTTTTGAAACTCCTACTTTCTGTTTTTTTTCTGTACATGAATTATAACATTTTAAAGTCAGGATTTTATATTTTTGATATCTCTAAAAATTGTAAGATCTGGCCACACAGGCCTGCATTTCCACATGAAGACAGTAGATAACCTCTTCACTTGGTAGACAAGGCATGAGCTCTCCATGTGTCGCTGTCTCCATCACTCAAATTCACTCATATGCATTTTCTGTTCACCCCCTGCAGTCCTGTAAGTTTGAAAGCCCAGATATTGGTTTCTACCTTATTCTTCAGATCCAGCCCTGATTTTGTGTCTAATTATGAGGAGTGAATCATTGCTCTGCTTCTTGTGGTTACATCTTTTTTTCAACATTTATTTATTTACTTATTTATTTACTTACTTACTTATTTATTTGGCTGCGCCAGGTCTTAGTTGCGGCACGCGGGATCTTCATTGCCGCCTATGGGATCTTTAGTTGCCGCATGTGAACTCTTAGTTGCAGTATGCGGGATCTACTTCCCTGACCAGGGATCGAATCCAGGCCCCCTGCATTGGGAGCGTGGAGTCTTAGCCACTGGACCACCAAGGAAGTCCCTTGTGGTTACATCTTGATATCCAGCCCTTCTGGAATATTTTCCAAAATAAGTGTCATCCTTTCACACTTCTAGCACAGGGATCTCCAAGCAAGGCCAGCTTCCCATGTTGCTATTCTCCACCCTCCTATTGGGAGGTCCCAGCTATGTTTATTTGTTCTACTAGATGTTTTCTTTGGCCATACTCTCCAGATACTCATTTGCTTCCCAGTGGATTTATAGTGCAGTAGTGGTTTGGTAGTATACTTACCCAGCTAACAGGTATAATCACAAACTTCAGTTTCTTCCCATCTTTTTTTTTTTTTTTCATCTTTCATCCATTAGGCATTGAAAAGTCACTTCTTAAATTATAGCAGATAGATTGATTTCAAGAAACCCTCTTTTTAAAGAATAACCAAAGACATATAGAGAGGATGAGTTTGTGATAGATACTCAATTATTTGGAACTCAACTATCCAGTTCCCTCAATTAATCACATTTTTCTCAGCACTTTACTTCTAAGAAAAAAGAAGCAAATAAAAGATAATAAAGTTTCAAACACAAAGGTATATATTTCCAGAGGCAATCATGCAGTCTAGTACAATCTCCTTCACCTTTTTCATCCCCTTCTGAACTGATTTTTAATGAGAATAAATCTTCAGAATGGAGACGACAGGAGGCACTACAAGATCCCAGGTCGTCAGAGAAATGCACAATTATATTCAATGCATTTCTCACATACGAAGAAAGGAAAGCGCCTGGCCTAGTGCCTTGTGCATAGTAATGGCCTAATTTTTGATGAATCAAATGCAGACTAGTATATTTTTACAGGGTCGTAACATTAAAATGAATCATAAAATTCACTTACCAAGGATATTCCAACATTTCTAGAGAAGTAGAGATTTTATTGACACTGAATAGTTCCTATTAAAGCTATTAATAAGCAAGTGGATGTCACATAAATAGCATAATTTCTAGGTATTTGTTGAAGAAAAATTATCCAAAAGATTTCCCTTAGAGATTGGTTGAAATCACTTCCTGTTCTGGTAGCCTGCGCCATCTCCCTTGCTGTACTCATTAGCGTCCTACTCACAGCTTTTTTCCTATTTGCCAATGTTAATGGCCCTTTTCCCAACAGCATCCTAAGAGAGGCCTAAACCCCATCAGCTTTGTGTCCCCTGGCCATTGTGGTTCCAATTTGTATCACTGTCGTCTTTATCAATTTGTCCAGCAAACCTGAGGTAACTGTGCATTTCGGGATTCTGCTAACATTTGTCTTTTGCTACAAAGAGCTTTAGGGGAAAAAATTATTCCAAATGGCATAACGGATGTTTTAGTCTCTAAATTTCTTGGGAGTTTAAATTAAAATAAAAACGATATGCTTTATACATGGATTTTCTTGTACTTAAGCCTTTAATGCCAGCTAAATAACAAAGGGGGCCATTAATGTAAAATTCAGCCTAAAGTCAATTGTATTACAAGCACTCTTAATGCTTGTACATTCTTAATGTAACAAGAAGTCTGAAAGGCACTTAACTGGATACAGCTGTATGCAAATTCGCTTTAAACTAGGGAAGGTTAGAAACAGACATTATTTTAATCTTGAAAAATAAACCACTGAGTCTCCAGCATTTGGGTCTGTTAAACTCATCTACTAATGATTCCCCCATTAAACCGTAATAAAGTGTTTGAAAGTTGATCCAGTCTTTTGCACGTGGTAAACAAAGAGACTGGAACTACAGCAGGCTCTGCCAAAAACCAGCAAGAGGATTATTGCATATATACATCCTCATGCAGCTGTCATTCACCCCACTGTATTATATGTTTTGAGATAATTAAACAAAAAAATACGTGACATTTATCTAAAACTCACAAATTTGCCTTTTGGGAATGGAGCACAATCCATAGTCTGATTCAGAAAGCTATTATTCAATAGACAGTGAATCAGGATTTTAAAGATGAGAAAATAAAAGAGTCACAAATAAAATGTTGGTGGAGGTACTAAAGATTTGTCTCCTTGATTATAACTGTGGTCCCATAAGGAAGCACACAAAATATCATTTCCAGGCATACTATATTATGCTATCCATAGTTCCCAAGTAGAAAGCTAAAGTACACCTATATGTATCTATAAACAAATTGCTTGTTAAATCGTGAGTTACGTAGATGGTTTCCTAAAATAAACTGAACAAAAATCTCATTATGAAATAGGAAGTAAGAAATGATCTCATGGAACGAATGGATCATTCTTGGTTGAGTGTGTTTACTATTTTTAAGCAAAATAACTAATATCTTGAATATTGTTAAAATGCTGCCAAGTTAAAGTTCATAACACCCTTAGTTTCTTTTTTTTTATAACCCTAATATATTTTGGAATGTAAACTTCAAAATTAAATATTGCTTTTACAGTGCCCACTGTAATTGTAACCATTTTATTAACTTGAAAATTCAAAGAGATTTTTAAATAATTATTTTATTGATTTTATCTGGCTTGTTTTGTTGATTAATCCAAATAAAATTTATGTTATTTGTCATTCATGGCCACGTCCCCAAAAAAGAGCAAGAATGAAAGAAAAAGAAAGATAGATGGAATGATAGAGTAGGAAAGGGAAGACAAAGGAAAAGAGAAGGCAAGGGAAAAAACATTCATTTCTTCAACAATATGTAATTATAGTGTACTATGTGTCAGGCATATGTAAATGCAAGGGATGCAGTGATGAATAAAAATAGACAAGAGTTCTATCCTCATGGAGCTTTTCATCTAATTAGGAAGCCAGATATTACTGAAGTAATGATGCAAAGGATACAAAAATTACAATTGTGGTATATGGTAAAAAGAGTTTTCTATAAAAATTTAAAACAGGAGGTTAGGTAAGGTGTCCTGAAGAAGTAAAAGTAGAACTAAGAATTAAAGATTAGATGGGGGCAGGCAAGGAGGAGAAGGTTAAGCAGTGGTCCCTACGAAAGAACATGTGTGAAGGCACAGTGGCTGCTTTGGAGATGGTAAGATAAAGGAACTGAAACAATGGTTATGTGTCATGGAATCATGTTGCCAAAGGAGACTAGAGATGTAGGTCAGAGCTAGGTCACACAAGGTCTTCTAGGTCTTGATCTATTGGGATAAATTTGATTAATTGGAATCACTGAAGAATAATTTTAAGTAAGAATTTGATATCATCATATATGCATTTCAGAAGGATATATCTAGCTGTAGTGAAGAGAATAACATGAAAGGAAACAAGTGTGAATATAAAAAGATCAGTTAGGAAATGTTGGGGGGTGAAAGGGAATGATGCCTTGGAATTGTATGCTAGAGATAACAGGGAAAGAAGTAGACGTATTGGAGAAACATATCAGAAGTAACACTGATAAGAATTAATGACAAATGGCATATATGGGTTATGTTTCTGACAGGTATAATTAGATAAACAGTGATACCATTCATTAAGAATGAGAAAACCAGGAGTGGAGCAGGAAAGAAAAGAATGAGTTCTATTTTGAATATGTTGAATTTGAGATGCCTTTCACTACACCCTATAATAAATTTAGAAGTATTAAGTTGTACATTGTGAAACTTTATAATATTAGTAATTTGTTCTAATTAGTAATAAGGTCTTTAAAAAAAATACAAATCACAAGTGATATGGAATACATACAGCATCAAGATATTTCCAACCAGAGTCCTATATACAGTCTAACTAATGATCAAGCCTGAGAATAGAATAAAAGCATTTTCACACATGCAAATTCCCAAATATATTTATTCCTTTGGACAGTTTCTCAAGAAGTTAATGGAGAATACGTTCTACTAAAATGGGGGTATAAATCAAGATTGAGGTAAATAAAGATTCAAAAACAGAAGCCCTAAACACAGAGCTTTTATACAGCATCAGATGACTTGGCTGGAGGTACAAAGAAATTAAACAAATAGAACAGTAAAACAATTATTCACTCCAGGAAAAAAAGTTATATAATTTTAAAGTGTAATCATAGGGTACCACTTGGTTTAAGAGTGAACAATACTTACGTAGTGAAAATAATACGGGAAACATGAAATTTTGATAAATTGAAGGATGAGTATTAAGATAGTCTCATCTGGCCAGATGAACAAGGACACATCTTTCTGAAACTGTGTGGCTGTCAGAGCAATGCCTGACACACATACACCTTCCTCTGTGTGATAAAGGCTGCCTGGCATGTTAAGAAACCATGACCCTTAACCTTCCTTCCCTAGGAGTCAGGAATCTCCCCTGTCCTCTCTACTACATCTTGGGTGGTGGGTCATTTCATTAAAGCCTGCTTTATCTGCATTCTATGAGAATGTCTCTACCTCGTGTAAAAGTACACTCACTTAGGGAGAAGGTGTAGCCTCCCTCTAGCTTGACTTCTGACCTTTGATTGCAGCACACAAATTTTTAAAAATTTGTTATGAAACAGAACAATGCAAAACCTAAGTCACCCTTTGCTGACTCTACAGGACTTAAGGTTTGTTGCCCAACACAGCTGGAAGGGGCAGGAGTGGACCAACTTTTACAGAAGCGAGTGGTGCCATGTGAGGGAAGAGCAAAGATTTTAAAGGACCAAGAAGAGGAGGAACTTGAGGAAACAGATCTGATGGAGAACGTGAAAGATGCACCCCAAGAGACTAGAATTAAGGATCTTGTGAGCAGACACAAAATCCTAACACCCTCTAACTGTGCATGGATTGGATTATACTGCTGAAATCTGAAGAAAAGAACTGGTAAAAACTTATTCTGAATTTTGTGTTTGTTCAGCTAAATTTTTTGCTTGCTATGCTCTTCCTTCCTCTATGATATGAGACCAATGTCTGGGTTTGACTAACGATTCTTTTTAGGTTCCCAATTAAGTTCCATCTTTTCAATACACTCTCCATGCTATTTACAGTCATCACAGAGCTGCCAGTCTGCCCCCGTACTTTAACACTTCATTCTGCATTGATCCCTCTATTACCTTAACATTTCCATGCAAATATGTTACAAGGACCTGAGTTTTTAAAACAATGTCTTAAGTTTCTGTATTTCCCACAACAATAAGCATAAAGGTAAGTGCCTTCAGGGCACTGGGTAAACACTTTACTCTTTATAGTTTGATGTTATTACAAATACACAGCAACGTACACGTGCCCGTGTATGTAATGTGTGTTCAATCCATTTTAAAAGTAATCTGTCTATATATCTACCTATTGTCTTGAGAAATTTCTAATATTTCTGATTATAATTTTTAAATTAATTTTAAATTGTTAGTTATTAAACGCAGTCACTATTACAAATTAAATTGTTTTTAAATATAAATTATCTTAAATATATTTAAGTTATCTAAATAAATTATCTTTAAAGTAAAGGTAATAAATACTCAAAATTCATCACTTCCTAATTATTTGCCACATTTTACTGTTATCTTGCTATTCAGGTCATTTACATCCATCACACCACTATGGTAGAAATACATAATTGTGCGCTACTGGCATCCCTTCCCAGCTCTGCATCACATCGGTAAAGTGACATTGTCAAGGTGGGAGTGTTTACATCATGAAATTTGAAGAATGCCACAAAACAGGCCTTATATTGTGTTGCTTTTGTTGCCTATTCGGTCTAATGCAGATTAAACTTAAAATTGTGTCGTGTCTATATCCATTACATTGTGAATAACACATAACATTGAAGAAGCAGTCTTCCAAAATTTGAAAACTGTTACCCTATTTGGCAAAAAGTTATTGACACCATCGACTAACAAGTGAGTTCCAATATTTTCTTCATTGGTTCATTTTCGTCACATCATAAACAACAATGTCAACCAAGATTCATGCTGGAACTATATGCATTCATCAGCTGCAACCATATTTGGCTACAGGTGAAAGAGTTTAGCAAAAATTAAAGGAATCATTCTGGGTGAATAAATTGGCTATGTGGAATTTACAATCAAGAATGTGGTATATTTTATTTTTTAATTGTACAATAGATAGTCTTTACATAAAGTTTATAATAATAATAATATATATAAATACACATTTTTTCATGGAGCAAGTTATTAAACATTTGCCAGTCTAGCACTGCCTAGGATAACTGTTTACAGTGCCAATTCCCAGGCCTCGATCCTTCAGATTAAATTACTAGATCTTGGATAAGGCCCAGCAATCTCTTCTAAACACCTCTTTTTTTCTTCAGTGGAAGCTTTAAGTTTGATTAGGGAAGAAGAGAAAAATAAACAAAATGAAATATATTGTTTGAGTTGAGAAGAGTTCTCAATACCAACAGATGAGTCCATTAAGAAACCAGCAGATAAAAGTGACTACCTTCTCTTTTTGAGGAGGGAAAATATAATTTATGTTCATGATTCTGCACTGGGTATTATACAAAGCAAATCGTTTTTGTGAATTAAACCTAAAATCTTTTTATTCAAAGAAATACTTATATCCTAAACTACTTACTCATTTATCACCATCACTGTAGTCAAGACCAGTGTGGAAACGAGAAGCCGTTTCGGAATTATACATGAAATATGGAAGTCAATTGTAGTTTTTCTTTATTCTAGAGAACTAATACTGTTGAAAGTTGTCTTCAAGCATAAGGTGAAGATTTGTTTCATGGAATGTTGCACTGAAGTGTTCTCTGTTGAGAATACCAAACTACAACTTGAGCCATTGAAATTTATAAATTCTATCTTTCTAATTACCCCTTTAATATTTCATCAATATATCCATCCCATCATAGACAAGTACTTTGAAACTTTTTCTCCTGGTTTTATGACATGATATTCCTTTATTATATGACCATCTAAACGGCTCTATCCATAGAAATGGGTTTTGAAAACAGTTTTGAGCCAAACCAGTCGCTTCTAATGAGAGGCCATTAGACATCCGGTTACTGATTCAATTCAATTCTGTTAATCACTTTTAATGTGTTCACATCCAATCCCTTGTGATTTTATGTTGTTATTGTCCAACAGTAAGAAAGGAATAGCGAGCCTGCCCAGAAAAGCCAGCTGAAACATTAAAATGGATCAAGAAAACTATTCATACAGTTATCAGAATTCTTAGTACAAAGAGATGTAGAGTAACTATTTGAGTCGATTCAAACCTATTTTCTCACCTCATCCCCAAATAAAAAAGTACACGCTGCACTTCCTTAACCAATTTTGTACATTCACTGTCCACATGCATTGCACATTGAGACATACTCAAGTTATGTAGGTGGGCTGTAATATAGTAGCCTTGATATGATTAGCTGTAGTTACCTCTAAAAGGTCACATTCTCACATTTTTGCAACATATTTAAAAGTGAAAAGAAAATTTCTATATCACTTGTGAGAGAGAAATGATTTCCGACAACATTAAGCAGATCCTGTTTTCTAGACATCCTCACTTCTGGGAGCCGTTGGAAATCAAAACATGATGAATCTTCACGTAGCAGAAGCCAAGCAGGTTCATCACTTTATCTGTCCTTAATATCTAATTCAAAAGTAACCAGCCACATTCACAGCAGGGCTTACTAGATAAATTAATTCAAAGCCCTTAGCAACCTTACAATAACTAGAATTAAACTTTGCTTGTCGGGAGCTTAACTGTGGCAAAAATTTAAATTAAAAAATGTCCTTTTGAAAGTTTTGAAATTAATAAACACAATTCATTTGTGACACTAGAGACAATTTAAGTTCTGCAATTAAATAACCAAAGGAAAAATCACATGAAATCCTTTTTCTGAATGTATTAAAAGTTAAAGAATCATGATTAAAATGAAAAGTCCTGGGTTTTCCACTTCTGGTCCTGGTCATAATATTAACACACTTACCATCATTAAATTTGTAATATAATAAAAATAACGCTCCCTATATTTATTTAGCTACAAATTCTTTAATACACAATTAAGCACACATAAGAAGAAGCGTGATTAAACTTTTGTAAGTAGAATATTATCTGGAGCTTCAAATTATATATATTTAGAAGGCAGGAGTGTTTTCTTAGTTCCAGAAATTGATGGGTCACTTCCCCAATGTTAATTACTTACAGTATAAGTACAAAGAAAACTCATCAACATAATTTGCTAATATTAACTTCCTTTTGGTTTTAATCTCTTATTTGATTTTTAAAAAGGACTTTTGGAAATCCATGAACCTGGAAAGCTCATCATATACTATAACTAATAAAAAAAACAATTTTTGAATGCACATTATCCAATGTGATATTTCTCACCTGACAAGAGATGCAAGTTTTATCAACTCGCTGTTTGTCTAATGTTGAGCATGTATTTTTGGAAATATATTTTAAATGTTTTTTTGGATCAAATGAAAGTGTCTCTCCTATTCTTACTACTGCCAAGCCTATGACTTACACACAGTTTAATTATTCAGATGTTTATTATGTTCTACATAATGAAATTTGGACCCTCATATTTTCTTCCTACATGCTCCATGCAGGCTGCAATTATAGCCACAGATATCTGTTTATTTGATGAATTTTGCTTCTTCTGCATAGTTTGATAAATATGGAAATAAGTCAAAACCTACTTTATATACAGTAATTAAAGTGAAAAATCTAGTCATGATGCAAATCCTTAATTGGACTCCAGGAGAGATATGCAGAATTTCTCTTTAATAATATGGGATGACTGGGGACAGAAAAACAAAGCACACTAAAATATGGTTTAGAAGTACAATTAATCACAAAACAGAAAACAACCAATTTAGCATAGCTCATTCAGTGACTCTCATGGCTCAGGTAATGTTCTTTTAATCATCTGGCTCTAATATTAAGGTTGTGTCTCGTGCATCTGAAATAAAATACAATATATATGCTGATCGTCAGTGTGAAACGTGTTCTTTGGCCTAATTTGTAAACAGAGCCCCTTCACAATAAAATACTTAGACTACTTAATGGCATGTAAGTGAACGATCAAAGCGGTACAAAATGGTTTTAAGTGTATTCTTTAAATATATTAATCTTTTAGACAAAAATAAGTAAATAAGCCTTCAGAGCTCATGATAATTTGATAGTTCTTGTGCAAATTTTGTTTGGTCCTAATAAAGTAGAAACAACTAGCCAAGGTATGTTTTAGGCTTATGACAATATAAAGGATAGACTTGTTAAGTAAAATTAAACGAATGCATCCTGAGATGGTACAGATGTGGCTGGAAAACAAAAACATCTAAGACCGTAAGTATTTGTTTTCATGTGCGATACATTCATTTCTCTAATCAGCTAAAAATTAACCATCGTTGTCCCCTAATTCGATTATAAAGATATCATTCTCCATATAGGTTTTTGTAATACCTCATTAAGGGTATAATTATATGAGTTGGCTTAACCAGAAAAAAACTGGATTTATTGTGTTACTTTGTTTAACTAGAAATCCCATTATTCTGTTCTACTGTAGAAAATGTCTCAGCCCCACTGATAAGCAGATGAGAGCACTGTGTTAGAATTTGGAAATAGTCCATCTCCAAAGTTATTCTGAATTGTCCGAGTATAACCAAAATGCCCATGTGTTTGTGTCCTGAGAGGGACCAAAAAAGAGGCTTATCCCTCCATGCCTCATAGACGCTTGATGACATTATCACTAGGATCATTTTTCTTTTCCCCAGATGTGTCCATCAGGAGAGCTCATGACTGCAGCCTTCATGCTGAGAGCAGCTGAAATCAGAGAGGCTTGATGTCCAGTATTCAAATCACTGCAAAACTCTTTCTAACCCAGGACGCCAAACCTTCCCAAACAGATAAAAGGAACAAGAGACAATTGAGTTTAGATGGAGTCTTCTTCTGGTTTCCCAAGATGACCTGACATCTCTATGAGGCACCTGCCATAAAACTTAAAGTCTTCAGGGAGGCTGCCCTTTGATGTCTTACTGACAGCCAGCCATCCTTTGATGTCCTGTGGCACACGTTTTCATTCGCAAACTGAAGCACAGTTTAATAGCAAACAATTTCTACACCCAACCAAGGTAATTGATGTTGCTCATCTCTAGAACACATACTTACAACCAAGAAAGTGGAAAATGTATTTTGTTTTGATATGTAGAAAATACGTGTGTGAATTTAATTTTAATTGACCCAATGTTATAAATATCCAAACTTAGAGTGGAAGATAGATTTACTGTGTAAATTTCACATTGGACAGTACACTTTCCTTATAATAATATTTTTAATAATATAATACATAAGGTTCTAATCTTTTCAGATAAATATGGCAGATTTAGAAGTAAATGTGTTATATTTAACTACAATATACTCAATAATTTTCGGAAATACTTAAAAGATGGAAACGTTTTCTTATTTACTGAATCTTTGGTTCTCCACTTTCCATTATAAATAGAGCTTTACCTTTGGCTAAAAGATTATTTCCATTGTTCTCCAATGTCAAATGTTCCTAATATCAAATTCTGGAAATATTAACTGCAGAATAAAGGCCATCTATCCTTCTTCATGTCTTTAGACATATTAACAGTTTATTTTCTCTGCAGTTCAAATTAAATGACATCGCATACCTGGACTTTTCCTATGTTGTTCATAAAAAGAAAAGGCAAGAAATAATGTCTCTCAGTAGCGCGGGAAGACAATTTTCTAGTTGTATTAGATGGACACTTTTAAACTACCTGCATCCATTTTGATTTTATCCAGTAAAAATATAACTATAATCATACACTGGACAATTGTATCTATATTATTTAGATAGTAACCAAATAATATAATTAATTGGTAATTAGTCCTCTAATTCATTTGCTGTTTCCAACCAAAATACTTTATTGGTCTCATATTGTAGAAATTGCTTTATTACTAAGAAAGTCTAAAATAGGTTCAATTTTAAACTGTATCATGTAGAATTGCCTTTATATTCCATAATATTTGAAATATGATAAAACTACAAAATGCTCTTTATTATCAAGATGAAATCATGTCCCCTAAAACTAAAAAATTTATTCCTGAAAACTTTAGCCTACGGTGATGTATCCCAATAGAGAGATATGTATTTGGGAGACTTACAAACCTTTATAGATTTACATTTCACTAGCAGCTTTTTTTCCCATAACAAAAATCCAAAAAGTTTCACTCTATTACCAGACTGGTTGTGTTACTAGTCATACAACTATTTCTTAAGTGTCTATACGGTACACAGACTTATGCTAGCTGTATTATTTAAAAAATTTTAAAGGCTGAAAGTATGCAACAGTTTCAATAGTACAACAGATTATTGCCATCATTTCCAAAAAAAAAAAATAGAAGGAAGAAAAGGATGGTAAGAAGTAAGGAAGGAAGGAAGAGAAGAATTACTAAAACAATGTCTCCTGGTGTCTGAAAATAATACTGACATTACCATGTAGAAACAACCTCAGCCTTCTCATAGGTTTAATTGCATGTTATAAAGCCATTTTGATCCTGTGAAGCCTTAAAAAATTACCTATAATTTAGTATTTTTCTCTATAAAATTTATCTAAAGATGAACAAACCAGGCAGGGCTTCCCTGGTGGAGCAGTGGTTAAGAATCTGCCTGCCAACACAGGGGACACGGGTTCAAGCCCTGGTCCGGGAAGATCCCACGTGCCGCGGGGCAACTAAGCCAGTATATTGAGCATGTATCTAATATTCCTTTAACATTTAAAATATCTTAGAGCTTTTAAATATCTAAAAGGAAATACACAAAATCTTAAAGCATATAGTTAACATATAGAACTATAACCACCATTTACAGCTCAAAATGTTACATGTCAATCACAACCAACAAAACAGCTTTTTCTTCTCTAATAGGTTACAAATATATATGAGAATGCTAACCTTTAAAAAACAGATAAACGTATGTACTCCATAAAGTAATACGTCAGAGGACTCTAGCAGTTTCATAATCTGACAATAAAATGTATTATTGTTCTCTGAAGACATGTGTTTACAAAAAGCAAATCATGTATGGCTTTCACTTTCTCTCCCACCATCCCTACCACCCACAATTTGGGTAGTTAGGAAGAAATCTGTTCATCTTTTCATAAATTTCAAAATCTATCCTTTGTGCAAAACTCAAAACTCCTTAGTCACTTCTCTTCAAAATATTTCAAATTTTAAAACTGAAGTCTCATTCACGGAGTAGCAAAAATCTTGATTAATGCCTTTCAACATTTCTATTTCTCTCTCATATTTATCATCTGAGCATATAAATTGGAGGAAAAGCTATTCACTTGTTAATCATAGTACAATTCTACTGTGAGCGGTACTTCCCTTTTGAAGAGATATACTTTTGAAACTGGAAATATCTGTTAAGAACCCTAAATCTTATGCAGGCTATTTTGTGAAATGTTCACCATGCAAGTATAATAATCATGGTGGTTCACCCCTCCCTCCAAAAAAGATGGATTTTACAGTTCTGGGTGAAGCGTACATTCAAGCCACATAAATTCAATCATTATTTCAAGGGGAAATAAAATGAATCTCACAACTCAAAGATGTCACAATAAAATATGGTGCTGTGAAACTATATTAAGTTTATTACTTCAGGATATAATATACATGTTATGATCATTGAAGTGATTAAAATGTCTTCCTCTAGCCCTACAACCAACAAGCAGATGCCCATTGCACTCATAAATCTGCTCCTGGGAGAATAATAAGATTAGCAAACCTTCCATGACACTTGCTGTGTGCCAAGTACTTTGCTAAGAGCATAAGACACTCATCTCATCCTCACTCCTCCTTATATGATTCATTTCAACTTTGTGCAATAGATGGAATCATTGCCCGTATATTACAGAATCATTACTTGTATATTACAAATACACCCATACGTTTGAAACACAGAGAGGTTAAGTACCTTACGCTGGGTCATACGCTCAGTAAACGAAAGCACCATTGAAACAGTACTTATTTGTCTTCCTGGGTCAGAAAAACAGACATAACTTTCTAGTCTCAACCTCCAAAGGAAGGGAGATAGACCTTGCCATGAAAGAAAGGGGGAAGTCAGAAAGAGGTGGCCAGCGAATCAGAGTGAGGGGCAACAAATCTCCTAGTCAGTCAGATGGCCTGAGCATTTTCCTTTTCCCATCTTCTTAAAGAGAAATGATCATAGAGCTTGGAACACCCCACCTCCATGATGTAAGAGCCTCACTTTTCCAACTATGGGGGAATGCTAAGTGAAGAGAGGGTACATACCAGGGGTCACCAAGCAGAGATGAGCACTGAAAGATTGGCCCAACTCAGTGTGAAACCCAAGGTGAGGGGGTGGCAGGAGAAGCTGGAGCAGCATGGACAACAGCAGAGCAGGAAATGCCCAGAGTGACAACAGCAGGAGAGAAATTCTCTAAGGGGAGCGAACCCATTCACCAACCAAGGAGAGGAGAGGCAAACGAACTCGCAAAGATTTGTGCTGAGAGTAACAAAGTCTCACTCACTGAACCTTCATCTAAAGGAGTACAAGGCTACAAAAGCCAGCCTCAGACACCATACACAGGCAGATGGGGACCAAAGAAACCGAAGGGATATGAAAACAGCTGATGGAGAGAGCAGAGGGGAGCGACACAGCCATCATCAGAAAACATTCACCAACCACCCTCCCCAGACAAGAACAGGAAATGTGGTCAGAGAAAGGGTTGCCCTGACACAGTCTGTAATTAATTGGCATGTTTGATTTCATATTTAGTAAATGGAGTTAAGAGTTTTTTCCACAGAGCCCTTAGAATGTTCTCTAGACAATCCAGTTCTAATTACAAGTTTAAGAACCTTAATAGGAGTTTGTCATGTTCTGATAGCTAAATACAGCTGCATCCTAACAAGACACTGGACACTGGACAGATGTGCAGAGATAACATGACTCAGCTGCAGGCTGATGGGGAAGGGTGAAAGGGACCAAATAGTGCCAAGACCCTTAGTGCTTCATGGCTTGCTGCAAGATAAATCACCAAGTTCGTTCTTTCAGTTTACTCTCCACCAAGTAGCAGACTATCTGGTATGTGCCAGAAGATATAGACATAATAGGATCAGTCTGCTGATGCCAATTAAGTAAACAGTTTATGTAATATTGAGGTGGGGGATGTTTTTGTTTGTTTGAGCTTAAATTCTTTTTTTAAAATAAATTTATTTATTTTATTTTTGGCTGAGTTGGGTCTTCATTGCTGCGTGCAGGCTTTCTCTAGTTGTGGCGAGCGGGTCTACTCTTCATTGCGGTGCACAGGCTTCTCATCACGATGGCTTCTCTTGTTGCGGAGCACGGGCTCTACATACACAGGCTTCAGTAGTTGTGTTACACAGGCTTCAGTAGCTATGGCTCGACGGCTGTAGAGTGCAGGCTCAGTAGTTGTGGCACACGGGCTTAGTTGCTCCGCGGCATGTGGGATCTTCACGGACCAGAGCTCGAACCTGTGTCCCCTGTGTTGGCAGGTGGATTCTTAACCACTGTGCCACCAGGGAAGTCCATGAGCTTAAATTCTTTTGAGCATTTTCCTTTTCCCATCTTCATCCTGTCTTTTTGTCTTCCTCAGTTTCCTCTTTGTTGGGCCCTTTTTGTTTTTCTCACCCCTAAGCATCTCTCTCCTCTTGGTGTGGTTCACATCTGCCTAACAACCTCCCTCCCTGCTCACCTGTGTCAATCAAAATGTAGTTTTTCATCATAAATTCTAAAATTGTGTGATGCTATGTGGTCCATTCGAGGAAAATATGTGTCTTTCTCTCCTCCTCTGAAACCATTTTAGCCTACCTTTTGTTTTATCATTTTTATTTTTTAAAAGCTCTAAAAATATATAGGAAAAGGAGTTTAGCTTTTCTTACCAGTTCAAAGGTTCATACCGGAGTATTTAGTATATGCCCTGAACAGAAGTTAGCTAATTTAAAAGCCTATTTGAATCCTATCCAATTATAGCATAAGATATTACAATATAAAGTCTCTCTTCTGTTAGAGAAAGCCTTCTATTTTAGAAAAAGCTAACTGATAGAAATTAATACAAATAAATAGCATCATCTCTTTAAAATTCATTATATTTGCATTCCACTCCCATGTAGTCCTCATTATCTCGTTTTAGTTGATGCCTGTAGCCCTGTACTCATTTTTCCAATTTTCATGAAGGAATTTTTATTTCTTTCAATGACATATGTTCCCAATATTTTAGTTGCCCCTAACTTTTTTCCAACAAAGGGCCAAAAGTCACAGCTTTGTCATGCTGTTTTTGCCACAATAAACATTATAGCTAATGTTCTTTGTCTAAATTGGTCTTCATTATCCTCTACATCTTTGTGGTGGTTGCTTTTTGCATTATATTTTTCCTAGCATTGCATCTCCTTTCTCTTGAATATCTAATGTGTTGATATTATTTTCTGAGTCTCTTATTATTTCTAGCACTCTAACCAGAGTAAACAACATATATCCCATTATTTTCTAAATTGCTTTTAAACTATTTTAGGAAAGTTTGAATAATTTGATGACTATAATGCATGACTCTGAATTTCTTTTTGATTGACTAGGGCAAATCAGTGGAAATACAGAAACTGATAGGTCAGAAAAAACATGAAAAATATTTTATGAATTAAACCCAGTCAAGGTATACCATTTGAAAAACAAAATCATCAATACATGTATCAAGCAAATATAATACTCTTTTTGTATGCTTAACTACAAAAATATTAGATGGTATTTTTACATGGCTTTGAAATTCAAACTATAAAGCTTTTAAGTGATTTCTGCCCATTTTTAGAAGGGAAAATGGTTGAAGGGAGAAATTATAATCAGAATAAGAGAGAAATTTTGTACAAGGTGATGTATAATTATCAAGCCTGAAACCAGGACAAAATCTTAAAGGTAAACACTCTTTCTTGTTGAAAAGTTCATTGGAACTTATACCATAAATGAAAAATTATTAGTTGTTAGCTAATTTTAATGTCATACTAAAAATTAAACTTCAGGTTGTATCCAAGGGGAAAACCTATGCAAAGAAACGTCTTCAATTACAGCCACAAGGATTACCAGAAAAGAGGATGCTCAATCTAGTTTTACTAAACGTGTGTTTTTCTGCTCCAGGGGCCTACAGCAGCCTCAGGTGTGCTCTTTGAATTAGGGCAAAAGTTACACTTTTAACATACCCAGACCACAGTCCCAAAACTAAAACCTAAAGACCATCACAGTCGACTGGAGTAAATTGAAAGGTGGTGAGGAGAGAGGGTGACAGACCCATGTTACGAATTAAAAGCAACTTCTCTCAGATGGAACCAACATCTCAACATGAGTTTGGCTCTAGAAACTGTAGATATTGTTAGATTGCTGGTACTGATTCCCAGAGCAGACTTGCCCACCATGAGGAAACTAATGTTTCACTGAGAAACAGAAGTTTATTTTCCACTTAAAGTATTTTTTTGATAAATGCCATAATAATGGATTGTCTTTGTATCTTGATGCTTATTTATTAGGGTGGCGGAGACCCTGAAACACGGCTAGTTAGGTATTGTAAAAAGTAATATTTTAAATACTAAGCTAATGTTAGGAATGATTTAAGATAGCTCCATGTCTCTAGAGGAGATTTCAGAGAAACAGTCTATCTAGGCAAGCTTAAGGAGGCAGGAATATGTTTTGAACAGGGATTGTTAGGTGTTCTGAATATACAGAAGTCACCCCCTGCTGTTTGAAATTGCATCAACAGAAAAACCTGGAAAGAAGTTGCCAATTGCTACCCAAGGTAGTCAGCTTACTGGTGAAAGGTTGGCCACAAGCCAAAACCATTAAAGTCACAAACACCCAATTTCCAATTTTATTACTATTACTATTATTAATTATTATTAGCCTAACATATAAATAATTATGTAAACCATTTCCATGACCTCCATCCACAGCATTCTCATTCCTGGCATTGGAAATAGTCACGACAACAACCTCTTACCTCTATCTTTAAAATTCTGATCTTTGAAGTGGTTCCCAAATCCCATTGTTAGGTTTACATAGTGAGAAATAAAATGTACAAACTGAAAGCAATCAGTGAGAGGAAGGTACACTTTCAGACTTTGTTTTAACATGCCTACGGATGAATTCTTATTTTTTATATTATTTTAAATGAAGACCTCAGAAGAACACTTTCTCCATCTATTTCTTTTTACTTCATGGGAAATGACAGTAAACCTAGGAATGTAAAGGACATCTCTATATCTCTTATAATATATATGTTTCTATAGAAAATAACATCTCTACGATATAATGATTTTTGTTTAAAGCATCAATGAGCTATTTAACAGAGATTGGAGTTTAAATGAAGACTTGCTGTTGAGACTGTTAAAAACCAAGCCTACATGTCTGTCTGTAAGACTTTAAGTTGATGAAGGTATAATTTCATACCTTCTCTGCATCAGGGATGCTCAAAAGAAATGAATTTGAAGAGGTTAGAAAAGAACGGAAAAGAGGTAAGATTAGTGATGGCATGAGAAAAACCCAAAAGGGCAATTAGTGGCTCACCCCACTGTGGGGAGATGAAATGGACAAGAAGGAGAATTCTTGACAGAAGTGAGAGATAAAGAAGTCAAAGGGTAGTAAATGCTTTGTTTACTTTACCATTACCTGTAATCAGAAAATACTGCCCATGCCACCAACACAAAGATACTTGTGGCAAAAACCCCCAAAACATTTCATATTATAAAGGTGTTAGTCTGATCTACAAACTCCAATACATTCTCTCAAAAGCATTATTTTTTTAAACAAGAAGAGGTTCAACTATAAGTGATTAGCCTTTATTTATGTTACCATAATTCACCCTTTTTTCTCAAAATTTACATCATTTGCCAGACATACTAAATCTCTTCTCCAGACTTATTAAATCTGTTTCGTGCTAATGTACTCACTTCCTACAATTTGCACTACATTACCCCAAATTTGTCCTCACTCTGCAGAAGTGCTTCAGGAAGACTCTCATTGTTTGCCAAGAAATTAACTCTCAAGAACGGGCAGAGGTTCCTATACAAGTGCTAATGAGCGCTGGGCTCCCACACAGCAATCTCGCCACTGCAGCTCCCACACAACAGTGTTAATAAGCATTTAACACCTTTAGGGAAGCCTCCTGGGTTGAGGATAAAGCCCCACCCCCACCCCCCAGGAGGATGTTCTAATCCTCCGCCCCAGCGGGTTTCAACCTCTGGCATGTTTGGCAGATTTCAGAATCGTCCGGAGCATTTCCTAAAAAATAGGTGCTGGGGCTCCTTTACCAAATATCCCAACGCTGTGGAGCCGGGATGAGGCCCAGGCCAGGCATCTGCATTTTATGTGTCCATCTCCACCTGTAATTCTAATGCGGCTAGTTCACGAATAAGGTTTATCCTGAAAGATTCCAGTTTCTGCTTGCTGTCTTGACATGATTATTAACAGGAACCACTTTGATTCTCCAAGTATCTTTGTTTCGACAGACTATATAGTCACCAGCAGTGGGCCCAACATTATCGAGTCACCCACACGGATTACATTTGATTACCCCTATTCTAGACCGTCTTTAAGGACAGAAAGTGCTCATTACTGATCTCCAGACCACTTTAGATGCTATCACAATTGTACCCATTCATTTGACAACTATTTTTGAATGCTTACTATTAGCCCTGGGCCCTGGGACACAGTAGCAAACAAACAAGGCTTATAGCTTCTATTTCGTAAGAGTGAGGGCAGTCAGACAATAAACAGGTAAGCAAGACATACACAAAGATAATGTCAGTTAGAAAATGCTAGGGCAAAATTGAGACAGGAACTGACCTGGAAAATACCTGAGCATGGGGAGCAAAACAGACAGGGTGATCTGGAAGTCCTGGCTGAAGAAGAAATCTCAAGGGCAAGGTACTGAAGTGTAAGTGCTTGACGGAGTGAAACAACACCAGTCAGTGTGGCTGAAGAGTAGATTGGGGTAAGCCGAGGTCAGAAAAATAGTAATCATCACAATGGCAATGTCCTGTGAGCCAAGCGCAGTTGTCAACCCTTTATATACGTGAGGGTTTGCCATAACTCTATAAAGGAAGCACTGTTCTTCCCATTTTACAGATGAGGAAACAGAAACCTGGAGACGTAAGTAACTTGACCAAAGACCCACAGGTAGCAAGTCATGAAGCCAAAATTTAAAGTCTGGCAATCTGTTCTCAAAGTTCATACTTTCAGAACAGCCTCCATGATGGTGATACTAATGGCAGTAGTGATTATAATAATAACAGCAGCTCACCTTACACGAGTGCTTACTATTATACTCCTTTTAAAGTGCATTTCAGGTGTAATCTCACCTTATCCTTACAAAGCCTTTTGGAGACAGGTACTATTCTTTTCCTTATTTTACTTTTCAGAAAAGCTGAGGCACAAAAAGGGGCTTATAACTTACACATGGTCACAAGTCAGCAAGTGTTAGAGCAGAAAGAGATTACAATGAGCCTTGCAAACCGTGAAAGATCATATTGAATTAGATAACTCTGACCTTTTCCTATACAGTTTTGCTCTTGAAATAAAGAATCTAAATGATTTTCCAGTAATTTTCCTGTCTTGAATATATCTTTAAATTGGACTTTGAGTATTAGCTTTGGAGTCTCTTGCAAACCACTTAAGATTCTTTTTTGCAACATCTGAATTCTGCTTTTCTCCTGAACTGTCACATCTTATGGGATACCTTATTCTTTCTTAACACATTACCACTTTTCTACACTAACCTTCTAACTGGAACTTGACCAAGCATTCTAACTGTGTTTTTGCTTTCATTTTGACACTTCCTTTTTTTTCCCCCACAGGGTCTTAGTTGAGGTTCCAGGACTCCTTAGTTGTGGCTTGCTGGCTCTTTAGTTGTGGCATGCGAACTCTTAGTTGCAGCATGCATGTGGGATCTAGTTCCCTGACCAGGGATCGAACCCAGGCCCCCTGCATTGGGAGCACGGAGTCATATTCACTGCGCCACCAGGGAAGTCCCCATTTTGATACTTAATGCATGGATTTGTGTCACTTCCTCTGCATTTATGAAGACCAGATCTTTATGATTCTATGGTTTAAATTAAATATTTATTGAACCCTGCCCTCTTCAAAGGATACCAGAGGCCCGGTTCTTAAGTCTCCAAGTACACAGCGGTAGAGGAACCCATAGCTGTGTGTCTCTAAAACAAGGTACTATGCAAGAAACGCCTCTGGACTTCTGTGTGTTCCATCAGCTCACAAATCTCATTCCCACGCTCCCACACCATCATCACAAAGCACATTGTTTTTCCCATACAAAAGTCACTTTAGGTTGTTATTCTGTACTTGCTTTTCCCCTTTAAAGTTGTTCTTAAAATCATTCTAAAATGAACATCACCTGCATAAAATCTTGGGCCTGCGAGAGCCACAGTAGTGAGCCCTCCACCCTCTAGAAATGGTTAGAAAGCAAAGTAAGATTGGTCTATATGTGTTAATTCCAGATACTTTGTAGACCTGACGATTTTGTAAAGCAATTCACTCAGAAAATATATCCCATTGTCTCATTAGCTTCCTCCTCATCATTTCACAAATAATAATAGATCTGAAGCACAGAGAAGTTAAGTGACTTGCTGAAAGTCACAAAAATCAAATGGTAAATACTAGAAATAATCAAAGAAATGGAATACATGAGCAAGACACCATCTTCATAAGACAAAGAGACGGCAATCTGTCAACCTGTATGGAATCATGCAAACATGGGAGGAAAAACACCCGGAGAACAATTCCCAGAAACAAAGCAGTAGACCACACTTGATCTAATCAAAACCTAGCAAGTGTGCTGGAGAAATCATCCAGCTTTAAATTTTTAAAAACCATTAGTTGTCCAATTAGATAGAAGATGAAAGAAAAAAATTGCCTTTTACTGAGACCTACTGCTAAATTCGGTCAATTTTGTTGTTTATCAGAGCAGAAAGTCCTTACACTTACCATTTGAGAAATCTGAAGGAAAAAAACACTTGCTGCAATCAGGTGAAGTAGGTTATTAATGGTTCTGAACAGACACAGGATTGCCTCATCCTGAGGCAATTAAGGCTGGGGAGAAAGTCTGTTTAAAATCTCTGAGGACTGACTATCATGGAACAGGTGGTCTTCCTACAATTGGCATTGTTTGTATAATTCTGAATCGCTCACTACATTTCATCTTTTTAACAAATCACTCATGAATTTAGAGGTCTTCCTTTTTTCTTTAGCTCAGCAATAACAAAAATTACCCAAAGAAAGCTGGAGATTTTAAAAATCAAATAAAAACAAACTTCCAGGTGAGTTTAAATCCCTGCATCACTGTGACCTTGGCAACTCAGTATAATATTACTTGCCTATCAAAATTGCAAAGCATGGCATTTGTAAATAACTGAGGACAAAAGCTCTTGGGAGGAAAAACATACTATTTCCCAAATACAATAATGTAGGTAAACAGAAATTAATCCAATGCCCAAGTTTCTATTTTCTGTTATTTCCCCCAGGAAATATCTCCCCTCCACCACCTCTCCACCACACACATACACACAAGCACAGGATTAGATCTGATGGTCCTAAGTGATCTCTCAAAGTGTCCTGTACTCTCTTATTCTAGCAGACATCACACATTATTGCCATTGATTATATAATTTACTGTCTTTCCTGGTATCAAAGTATATTCAGCCTTAACTAACGGAATCCCAAATAAAATGACTTAATAAGGGTATTTATTATCTACTTAACATGAAAATGGGAGATAGATGGATCAGGTCATCAAAGGACCAACTGCTTTCTTGCCTTCGTATCATCCTCAGCTAATCAACTCCTCCCCTCATGGTCACAAGACAACTACAGCATCTCTCCAGACAGACAGAGGGTGGGATCCTGGTTGAGTCAAATACACACTGAGTGGACTTGTGTCCTGGTTTGTCTGAGGAAATTCCTTTTTACACCAGTTGTCTGGGCTTAATTATTCACATTACCCCCTTTTGTGCCCAAAATTGTCTCTGAATGAGAAATGATATGATCACTCTCTTGGATGTCCTGAGGAAAGTTTCTTCAAGTCACGGAGCCCCCATTTTCTTTACAAATGATGATGACACCTCTTGAATGAGGTACATGTGAGAATGAATGGAATATTTTACGTGAAGTGCCCAACATCTGGTTGATCCTGAAAGGATGACAGCTCTTTAGACAATCTGCCTCCATATCAAAGATGAACTGGAAGGTGGAAAGTTAAGTAGAGAAACACATTAAAATTATTCAGGTGACAAGAAACAAAGGATTAAAAGGAGGGAAAATATGGGACAATCTGGAATTGGAGGACTTAATGACAAATTGGATGTGGGCCTAAGGGGAAGAAGTGAAAAGAAAACTCCTTCGTTGTAAACTTGAAGGACTGAAAGTTATTGATCCTATTAAACAAACAAAATTATGAAATATACTTTGGGGGTGGGGGGGAAGAGAAGAGACGGAGAAGATCTTCAGGTCCATTTTGGTCCTGTCCAGTTTGACAAGCCATGTATTAAGAAATATACATCTCTGCTGGGAAACTGGAAATGGGTCTTAGGAAGTCAAGATGGAGCCTGAGGCTGTAAAGAGACACTTAGGAGTTATTCACATGTAATTTTAGAAGCTACAGAAAGAAATTGTCAAGGCAGAGAGTATAATGAAAGAAGAAATATTAGACCAAACTCAGAAACTTGATGGAAGGACTTATATTTAAAGTTGGGAGATAGGGACTTCCCTGGTGGTCTGGTGGTTGAGAATCAGGCTTCCAATGCAGGGGACATTGGTTCGATCATCTGGTCGGGTAACTAAGAGCCCACATGTCACGGGGCAACTAAGCCCGTGCGCCACAACTACAGAGCCCACGCGCCCTTGAGCCTGCATAGCACAAGTAGAGAGAAGCCCGCAAGCCGCAATGAAAACCCGATGCAGCCAAAAATAAATTAAAAATTTTTTTTAAAATAATAAAGTTGGGAGTTAAAGCTTGGTTTGTGCTATAAATTAAAAAGATATTCCAGACCCAAGGAGCTGCTCTCGAGCAGAAAAGGCCTAGCTTAGTACTCAGCAAATCCTCTAATCTGATTGTGTGAGTTCATTATGCTTTCAACTGTCTATTTCATTCCACGTGAAGCTCCAGTCATATGGAGTTTATATCAAACCTACAACAGCTGATTAAAAAATAATTCAATCCTCAATACACTTGTAAGGAATGACTATGCCTTTCATGAAATGGCCTTATTTTGGAGTCGTTCTGTCACTCGTGTAGCTATTGTCACCATTATCACATACTCACTCCAGGAGCAAGTGCAGTAATGCACACAGGAGGTTCAGCAACATTCCCTCTGGGACAAAGCAAATGCCCCCACTTGACCACCACCTTGCCGCTGAAGCTCTCACAAACAAAGAATGTTTTGTTTTCTCTAAAGAAGATACTAGATACTTCCTTTACTGTTATCAAATATATTAATGATAATAATATCAAGCAGAATAATATCAGCTTTATTATTATTCACTCTTCAACTTTCATGACTATTTGTATACTTTTATAGGAATGATGTTTAATCTTTTAATTATGTTTCTCATTTGTGATAGAGTCAAGTGTTTACTAGTTCATCTTTTTCACATGCATAAAAATCTCTGGGTTTTCAGTGGTTTCAATAACTTATAGTCCAATTCACTGTACGGTCTATCCACATTCTCTAAATATTATCCAAAATGTAACACTCTCTGCAAGGGGTCACTGGTCATCAGAGACAGAATGAAAAAAATCCCTTCCTGTATTCTGATGCTTTATCCCCACATCCAAATAAAATCAGGTCAATCTTTCTGCTGAGTGAAAAATTCCAAATACTGCCTCTCTGAGGCAGTATGCTGTGGGACCGATATCTTCCACTGATGACATGACCCCAACTTAATTCTGTATTGCTCAGCAAAAAGAAAAAAGAATTCCAATTAAAGTATGCCAACAGCAAGAGGGGTATCTTTTCTGAGTAACAAAAAGAATACCTTGAAAAAGAGGTTTCGACAACATCTAGATTGTGGCAGTAATATACCATCAATTAGAAAGATCTTTTGCCATGGAATACAATCACATTTTAAAAAATGAAGGGTGAAGTAAGCTGGTGACCCAGGAGCACCCAAGCAAGACAAGTAAAATCCTCAATCCTTGAAAGATCATGTACAATACAGGTATTGATGTAAATACCCCATTCTATGTTAGGTATTAGGAAAGCCAGGCTGATTCTCAAGTTAATAGGACCTTGGGTCAGGGGGACCCAATTTTCCCCCCAAACTGATTTCCTATCTTCCCCAATTTCCAGCCCCCAGAGCGCAGCAAAAATTTAGATTATATAAGACAGATACTGGCAAATGTAGGGAAGAAGAAACAGTATTTTCCCAACTCAAACTATATATTCCAGATATTTGTTGTCAGTTCATGAAAACACTAGACTGCCAAAGCATCAAAATTATCAACATTTACTTATTTCAGATAATAAAATCTTTTCCCAGAGTTATTCTAAATCTTGTAATATTTAAAGACTTTTGTGTAGCCATTAATAAGTCAAATATTCCCAAAAGTTCCCTGGGAAAATGATTTAATTTGGGGGCACTTAACGTTTTCAGTTTAAAGAGTAGAAACAGGAACGATATGTTATTTTTAAGGCAAAATTTTACTAATTCAGTCGATCATTGCAAAGTGAGTTAAAATGACAACATTGTAAACCAATTATACTTCAATTTAAAAAAAGAGTTAAAATGAAGTACAAGGCAATCAACATTGTTTTTCTAGACCACTAAAGAGCATTTTGCTCCCTAAATAACATACAGAAAAATAAAATAATAATGAAGTATATATATTTTAAGCTATGTACTACTAAGCATATAGTATTTGGATAATTTATTCTGCATGAAATTGTGCTAAATTGTGTGCTGAGAGCTAACTTTCTACTGTGTATAGTGTCTTTGTGCAAGCCCTACCTACTCACATATTCTGGCACTAATATCGCTCTTATGGCTTCTAAAAGCTCCTTTTGTGTATGTGTCTATGTCATGTCACTTATTTCAGCCTTGGAATCACAGCCCTCAATGGGCCAAAGACCATCCAAGGACCTCTTTTTCTCTCATATAAGAGTCCACTAAAAATAGCATCCTCCCATATCATACCTACTGCATCCTTATTCCAAGGTTTCCAGGATAGACTAGGTTTCTGGTGAGTAACTTAGTCTTGCCTTCCTTAAGAAGTTTCGTCCACACTCAGGACTTCAGTTTCACTGTTTTCCCTCAGAGCATTTTGTTCCGAGGCACGTGCAGGTACAATAAACTTTGCAGAGGCACAGATTTGCCTTTCAAAGAGATTATGGTCATCATTAATGTGCCTCTTCCATGAATAAAAGCTGGATGGAGACCAGGAGACCTAGATCTGGTCCTGGACTAGCTATGTTGATTAGAATCTGTGCATTTCCATGACCCTCATTTTCTTCATCTGTAAAAGAAAGGACCAATGTAAGTGATATTTGGATCTCCATCAAGGACAAGCCTCTCTTATACCACATTGTATTCCCAAAGTTGCCTAAATGATGGGAAGTCATCATTTAGACTCATATTTTGTTTCGTATTTTGTTTCAACCAGCTTTGATGCCTATCTTTCCCCTACTATATTGCTAAATGTAGATGGCTCTCTTCAAATTCTTTCAGGCTATTTAAATTTTATAAAAGTTCTCTAAATGGTCATTTCAATATAAAAAAGTAAAACAACGAAAGTGTCTAACCCTCTGTGATTCTCTCTGAGAGTGTAAAAACATTCTTTTGACGTATATATGTATCTATGCATATACATGCATATAGATATTTATATATAGACACATATATACAGAGCTGATCAGAAGAATTCCATACATGAAATATGTGGGTGTTTTGTTTTTGTTTTTTGCGGTAAGCGGGCCTCTCACTGTTGTGGCCTCTCCCGTTGCGGAGCGCAGGCTCAGCAGCCATGGCTCACGGGCCCAGCCGCTCCGCGGCATGTGGGATCTTCCCGGACCGGGGCACGAACCCGTGTCCCCTGCATAGGCAGGCGGACTTTCAACCACTGCTCCACCAGGGAAGCCCTGGGTTTTTTTTTTAAACTCCCAGTACTATAGAAAATTTAAAGGATATTTGCTTTTTCAGAACTAAAAGGGCCCAAGTGCTCTTTCAGAGACCAGACACGGGGTTTAACCCATCAGGTTCATCATGACTGAAAAAGATGGTGAACTCTCCACCTAAAAAACAAACAGGCAGCTGGTAAAAGGCTCCCTGCTCTCAAGAATGCAGTTGGGTTGTCTACACCCTCGGTATGAGAGCCAAGCATTTCAGTATAGTCTGGCACGACATGTTCTGGGCTATCAGCTCCACCTCCAAAATATAATGTGTCCAGTGTGAGGTAAGTATCACTGTAGCCAATATGAATAAACTGCTTTTGGTAGGTTCTACTTTTATTTCATAGTTGTGTTATACAAAAAAACCATGTTGTTTTAAAGATCTACTGAGTTGACTGGGGTAGGAAAATAGTTAAGATGTTGCTATAAAGAGTTAATTGTGAGTAAATATTTTCCATATTTACAAAAACACTCACATAGAAAACCGATCCCCAGACAGCTGCAATGTAATATGTTTTCTAATAAATAGTAACATATTGAAGGTGTGACTCAACCAATACCTACCTTCTCTTCTTCAAGAGAAGCTTATTTAATAAGATGATAGGCTATCTAAAATATTGAAATCTCAAATGATCATTAGAGAAGGTGGCATATTATATCAATCTTACTCCTTGGCAAATAGTTAATTTTCTCATTTGTTACTTTGACTAAAAAACAAACTTTTAAAGACTACCTCATTATAGGTATCTTTACTTTTGTAAAAATGGACAATCTATAAAAAAGATTTAAAACTCCTATAAACTTGTTTTAATCTGTGCATGTGTGTGTATACATGTGTATGTGCGTGTATACAGATACCTATATAAAGCTAATATGTTTAAAAGCATATTGAAGGCTTCCCTGGTGACGCAGTGGTTGAGAGTCAGCCTTCCGATGCTAGTGGGACACGGGTTCGTGCCCTGGTCCGGGAAGATCCCACATGCCGTGGAGTGGCTGGGCCCGTGAGCCATGGCCGCTGAGCCTGCGCGTCCGGAGCCTGTGCTCCGCAACGGGAGAGGCCACAACAGTGAGAGGCCCGCGTACCGCAAAAAAAAAAAAAAAAAAAAAAAAGAATATTGACTATTTAAACAATTATTTAATTTAATTCACATTTATACTTCATGATGTAAGATGATAATACAAACTTTTTATTCCTCCACCTTAGTTGATTAATGTGAACACACCCATATTTCCAATACAAGGTTTGGTGGTATTGAAAACAAGTAGTACAGAGAAATTTTTCCTTTGGGAAAGAAATTGTAATTAACTCCCCGTTGTCATCCCCAAGCATACAAGGATACTACTCGCCTGAAGTATTGCCTCAGTCCACCAATAAGCTTGCACAATTATGTGCATTTTTTACAATCTGACCAAACACAGATCAAAGCCCACACATATTAAGGGAACTTTGTTTTTCCTATCATCCTTCATTCCAATGGTTGTGCTATGATTTTTGCCTTGAAACCTTCATAAGAGAGAGAGGATGTCTGAGCTAAAAGAAAAGGCATATTAAGCCATTACAAGCAAAGCGTTTTTTAAAGAAATAGGAAAATATAGTTCTTTTGGGTTTTTTGTTAGAAAATCATCTACATTACTGCACTAATGGTCTACTCACTTGTTTGAATATATAACAATAATATTAAAACGAAAATAACCTGAGTCTCTGACTAACCATGAACCAGAACTTCATGAAATTTCAGGGGCTACGGATATTTATTGTGCTCAGGAAACTTCATTCACAATTAACACTGAGAATAAAAATATCTTTTAATCAAAGAACCATGATACAAACATATTCAGAAATAACTAAAACGTAGCCTTATATTAAAAGGAGACTTGCAGAGGGAGCGATTCAGAGGTATTTAACTGAAAGCAATAGAAAAAGTTTTAAATCATTGCATAATCCAGGAATTAGGTCATTCATTCAAGATGAACACACTTTCATTTTAAAGTGATGATTAAGGGGTGGCGTACAAGGTTTATGTAGATTATCAGAGACTGCTCATAAAATTTGAAGGAGTTTGAGGTAAACAGAAAAATGTATGCAGAGAAGTTTGGGAGGGAGAAAGGGGCAATCAATGCAAATATTTTACTTTATAGATTCAAAATAGATAAACATCTCCTGTCAGGTCTCCTAGAATCCTAAACGCTCATTTAACATGAGATTAGAACAATTTCCCCCATTTTAGCCCTTATTCTAGAGGAAGCAGATGTTATAGGGCCTCGTGCTCACTTTCCAGTCACCTAGTCAGGGGCTACCCAAAGATGCCTACATCTTCAGCCAGGTGGGATTTCATAAATTACCACGCGCTAGAGTCACAGACTCAGCAGATACTGCACACAGCCCTCATCTTCTCTAATTCTATGTTCTTTAATTCTGGCCCCTGGCATTTCTGTTTTCGTGTTTGTATTTATGGCTTATCTTTCTTGGTGTAGTTTTTGTTTGTCTATATGTCTGTGTATAAAGACGTTTATCTGTGTGCATGTAAATAGAAAAATGATCACTGCAAAATGAAGAGTACACTTAACTGTGGGATTCATAACCCATTAACTCAAGGCATCTTGACTATTTTCAATGAAACATTGGTGTGCTGATAACTAACTTTCCTAAAGAAAGAGCACTATTCAGGAACTGGCTTCTCAGGAACTCACTTCAGAAGCATTTTACCTCCACTAGTTCCCCCAACTCTTTACTTTTCTCTGCTTATAAAATACTGGTTGTCTTGGCCTCCATGAATTAAAAAAACATACATAAGTCCTCTGGGGAAATGTTTGTGTATGCCTTTAGCTAGAGTCCTGTGGAGTTTTTAAAGCTGGAGGGGATCGACTAATTGAATAGCAACGCATCTATATTTTTTTTAAAGAAAATCTTTCTAACAGTCCACAAGGATGCTTAGTTTTCTGTTCTAACGCTCATTCAGCTCTCTTCTTCTGTAAATTTCAAAGCCTATATACTTTCTTCGAAAATTACCTTCATAGACGACTGGTATATTGTAAATTTTGCTAATGTAAGGAAGTATTTAAGAAGATACTCAATAAGCCAAATAGTGTGTTATTCAATTACTTCAGCACAGTTTCCATATGAACTCATAAGGTTTGAAGGTAATTACAGACAGATTTTTGTTTTTTGAGGACATGATCCAAATATGTGACTCCCTGTCCTACAAATACAGTTGCAGTCCTAGCCAGATTAAAGTAAATGGAGATGAACTCTGTTTTTGACGGGGAATCGATATGTAAGTATAACATCACAAATAATTGTAGCTGGGTGATCAGCAGAGTGACCCTCACCAAACTTGTGAGAGGACACTCTCTTTGTGTTAAAATCCCTAACTTCAGCTACTCATTCAGGAAATTATATCTGAAGTGAATTTAAATGCATTCTCATTTGGAGAATTAACTCTCCCTCTAGAGATTATTGGGGGGGGTCTCCACATTTTCTCCGTTTATTCCCCAGTTTTGACAACTCGTTTGACGACGCTGATTTACTGGATCACTACTTAAACAGAGACAAAGCTTTCATTTCCCAAAACGTTCAGTCTCCTCAAGGCTCCCCTAATAGTCTAGGAAGTTTTTCCAAGCAATTTCCCTGGACATCTCAAGCTTTTTGCCTGAATTGCAAAAGCTTTCAAGGAATCACAACACTTGGCAAAGCAAAGTTGCTTCGACTCCAGGGAGGGGGTGGGGGTGGGGAGAAACCCCGGTGTCCCTCTTTTTCCTCCGCCAACCCTTTTTCTGAAATCTTGACATCCACCGGGTGGAAAAGTAGGTTAATTAGGCAGGAGTCTCTGGCTCGGCCCCCGGCGGCGGTTTTCAGGTGGCTGCGAGCCCCGCCGCCTTCGGAGCGCGGAGTGATGAAAAGTGGAGGGCGGCCGCGCGGGCTCGCCGGCGGCACACAATGGCGCAATTATTTGTCTAAAGTTCCATCCTCCGCCGAGCTCCTTGCATAATTCAAGCGTAATTAGGCCGACGGTGTTCCCTTTAAAGGCATGACTTTGAGCGGGGAAGAGGGTGTTTATTTACTTTGGGGCTTCGCTTCGAGAGCAGCTTCCGGAGGAGCTGGAAAATGATTACAGGCGGATTGGCACCATCTGCGTGGAGAGTTCAAGAAGTTTTTCCTCTTGCAAATCGAAGGTGTGCAAACTTTCCACTCCCCTGCTCCCCTCTTCACTTGCAACCTGTCACAGACTCACATTCCACCGAGGAACTGTGCTCACATGCCCAACAGTCTAAATGCTGGCTCTCACCTTGAATGTTACTCCTCGCAGAGTCAACTACCATATTTCCCGGTGGCAGGACTAGGGCTGAGTCACGCCTTTTGCCCAGCTCTCCTTGTCCCGGGGTCTCAGAACCCCGGAATTTGGTCCTCGAAAGTCGCCATGCGGAGGGAACATTTGAACCAAACTCAAAACCCGAAGAAACTAGCTTTGAGGCCAAGGGGCCTGGTGGGGAGAAGGCTGGAGTGTTTTGCTTGTCTACCTATTTCTGTGATTTTCTTATTTATTTCAAGGTAGTGGAGGTGATGTGGGAAGTTAGGAGTAGCATGAATAAGAAGGTGCTTGTTTTTGGTCTCGGCCAGCTAGGGTTAGAGCTCAAAAGGTTTCACTCTGCATCGTGCAAACTTGTAAATACACCCTCTAAAAACATGTGCATATGTCTCCAGCTTAGTATATATCACCCAATTTATAATCCGCTTCCTATTAGATAATGTTGGTCCCTACATGCAATTTTATTATCATCTCTTATATACAATATAGTTCCCAAATGGCAATACACATCTACTATAATATGTATCACCATATAAATCCTAATATGTAACATACACCACGTAATATACATACATATGTCATTTAATGTACTCTTGTATAAAAAGAAAATGAAAGCATATGTTAATATACATCAAGTAAGGTGGTATGTATCAGGTGAGATAAATATAC
This sequence comes from Neophocaena asiaeorientalis asiaeorientalis, assembly GCF_003031525.2. Lineage (NCBI taxonomy): Eukaryota > Metazoa > Chordata > Mammalia > Artiodactyla > Phocoenidae > Neophocaena > Neophocaena asiaeorientalis. Next base: position 7,272,821 of record NW_020175528.1, read on the forward strand.
AATAGATACAGAAATATCTATAGATAATGCGAATATATATATACATAAAAATATTACACCTATGGGCACATGTTAGATGGTGCCTATGAGATACTAGGATCGGCTCTGAAGCCGCATTCCACTCTGTTTCACCAGTTGTTGAAAAGCCTGTAGCCCCCAGAAGTAGGAACCTAGCGCATTGACTTGTCTCTCTTTCTTCCCCACAAATTCAAGCTTGAGAGATACCTATCACTGCCGTGGCAATGGAAGGGAAGTCCTTGATCAAAATAGCAGACTGCACCGGGTCTGAGCCAACAGCTGGTACTTCTATTTCAGAGGAGGCCGAGACAGCGCAGGCCACGGGAAAACTCCCTAGAAGTTCAACTTCTCCTGGCTAGGCTGGGTCAAAGTTCCAACTTGAGGAAGTGGCCTTAAATCTGCTCGGGACGATCGTCTGGCACCGAGGCGGGCTTACCTGGTGCGGCCAGGTTATTGTGGCTCTCAGTACTTGGGGTTGGGTGAGGAGGTCCTCCAGACTCGCTTCCCCCTGCGGCTCCTCCCCCCGCCCCTCAAATCTGGCCCCCTTCGAAACACGCCTCCGGGCCTCCGCAGCAGATTCTGGGGAAGTGCAAAAGGAGAATTAATATGAGTCTCCTGTTATTCGACTTCCATTCTCAAGGTTCTTAAGTCTGGCCTTTTCTAGGCTCTATTCTGCTCCAAGAAGAGTTAGATTTTGCCAAACACTCCCGCACCCAGGAATCTTGACCGCTCGGAGGGACTTTGAGAACGGAAAATTCGTGAATTTTAAGAGACATTTTGGGACAGAAGTTGGGCGAGAAAAGGACTAGTGCTACGCTAGAAAAAGCCATGCTTGAACCCTCCGGCCCCGGCACAAAAGGTCTCCTGGGATGGGATGGAGGGAACACTTTTCCTTAACCTGCGTCGGGGAGCCTCCCTCCTGCCCTGCAGCTAAGCCATTCGGGCGAGTTTCTGCGCAGTATTGAGAACATATCCTAATGTCTCTAAAAACTTGGTGGAAAGAATTTGATGAATGTGTCTAATTGGTTTAACCCGCCAACTATTCAGGAGAAGAAAAGCTCCGTCATTAGCCTTAATTAAGTTTTTTTTTTTAAGTATCTGGCTTTAATGATCATAGAAACCGCAAAGTCCAACACCAGCATCTGTGTCATTTTAATTACCCCGTGTATTTGTTGGGGATGGGGCACCATTACCAAATATTTCCCCACATCCTTTCCAATTCATAGGGGAGCCCCTCAAGCAGGGCAGGCTCGCATCCAACGTAGAGGACAAGCACAGCGTCTGGAGAGTTGAGGCTGAATCGCTTGGCGGGGCTTCCAGTCTTTTCTGCCACGCGCGCCCCCGAGCGCCAGCTATTTGAAGAATCTGGACCACCGCCTGAGGAACGATTTGCCATCGGAGTTGTCCTCGGCAAATGTCTCACCAAACAAACACAAAAACGAAAAACAAAACCCCGCAAGTTGCAAATAAGTGTTCTGAGAAGAGGGCTGCTGGAAAGCTTCTTCACACCTGACCGTACTGGGAGGCTCGCGGTCCCCTTGTCATCTGTCCACAGGACTCTGCACTGACTGACAAGAAAAACGAGCTTACCGCATCCCCTCCCCAGCGGGCCGGGGCCGGAGGCGCGGGCGTTCATTCAAAAGTTTCCTTTTAATTCCTACAGTTTTCCTGGTTAGGGAAACAGGAAGACAGACTTCCTGGAATCCGGTAGTTGGTTTGAGGTCCCACGCCCCCTCCCCAAACAAACCTTTTACACACATAAAAACACACACAAAAAGCAATTAGAGCCAATGTCAGAATGTTTAAAACTCATTCATTCTTCGTGTTAATTAAACTTTGACGATTCAGCTTGGATGGGCTGGGACCTCAAGGCTTCCGTTCGCACACTTGTATCTCAGGAACTTTTGTAGCTTCTTCTCAGAACTCTGGCCTTCACTTCACCCTCTACTATTCTCTCGGTCGTCTAAGAAAAAAAAAGCTGAAAACAATACAAATTCTTGAGCACTGTTGCAGCCGTAGCAGGAGCTTGAGTGCTTGAAGCATTTGACTCTCTAGAGTCAAAGGTTTTTATTCAGTCAGGTGCTAGAGGATTTTTCAGCAGCAACACCCTGACAGCGTTTTAAATTTTTGGTACCCTTTTGCCTCCAACTTCCTAAGCCAGATGAATGGTCTTATTCTCTAATGTCCGGGAGACCGTTGTTATTCAAAATGGAATTTAATATTATTTTTCTCGAAATGGAGAAAAGGGATCATGAGGGAATTAGCGCCAAACACCAAGAGAAGCACAGCCAACACTTTTTTTTTTTTCCCCAGAGCAAGGAGGTAAGTGGCTGACTCTTTGGCAAGTGTCGTTAGCCACAGCTCTGGACTTGTGCATCGCTCTGGTTCAGGTGGCTCACGTTTGACTCTCTGAGGATCTGAAACACTTTGTTGACTTTGGGTTCAATGAGGGCCCGAAAGGCTGGCCCCAGACGGCAGGACAGGCCTTGGACTTGGCCACTTAAAACATAATTCCGAGAAGTGTGTCCCACAGATCCCTCTTGAGTGGGAGCCACAGAGTCCGAAGAACGTGTTTGGGTGGCGATGGGTCTGGAAGCTATAAGAGGCGTCATCTCAGGAGCCACTCCTGTACTTCCATCAAGTTCTAGCTGCTCAGCAAATTTCCCCTCAGCCTGCAACCCCTCTTGCTCTGGGCTCTAGGAGGGAGAAGTCATTTCACCCTAGCAAGCTCCTCCTGTTGCCCTGGGAGAGTTTGAACCGGACAACACCAGTTTAAAACTCTGGATCCTGTGCTCCCTTTACCCCTCCCCAGTGCTTCCAGCACCCTCCCCACCCTTGCTGGGTGGGGGGAGAGCAGGTGTTATGGGGAGAGGGTGTTGTAATTTTGATTTTCATCCTTAGCAGAAATTCAGGCCTCCAAAGTGCCACCCAGGCGGCTGAACCCTTGGGGCATTTCTGTCACGTCCCCAGAGTGAGCCCAAGATCCAAGACCAACCGTCTTACCCCACAGTTCAGGGAATGGTACTACCCTGGTCCCTTCCACCTCCCCACCCCCGCCCCCGCTTTCTGTCTTCCAACACATACACCAACTTATCCAAGACAGACAACTCAGGATAAACAAAGATCCCCAGTTGAACAAGATAGTTCTTGCTTTCAGGTTTATTGGGATTTCCAACCTTCTACTCCTTTGTTCTGTAATAATGTACTTCTCACCCCCATTCTTGGGAAGGGAGGGGGTCTTTTTGCCTTCACCCACCCCCACCCCATTCTTCCCCAGGTTCTGGATTTTTTGCACCCGTGCTCAGTTACTTAAGGAGCAAAAATGTCCAGAGAGGCTGGGCTGCTGAAGGAGAGACAGAAGACAAGCCCTGGCGGCCTAGGGGGAGATGGGAGGTGATGTGTGCAGCCCGCTCTGGTCTGTTCTTTGTGCACAGAGTTGGCGCCGGGGCAGCGAAGGAGTCTCCAGCCCTGGCCAGACAATGCGCGGCTGGACAGCTGCGGTCGCTACAAAGGAGCCCCTCGGCCGCGGCACTGTTTACTTAGTGTCGGGCCTTGACCCCGGGGCCGCTGGCAGCCGGTACAGATGCTGATCCCACCCGGGGAACCGGCTTTCTCCGCTCCGTGGTCCGCTCCGGCCCTCGCGTGTTTGCAAACAGCTTAATTGACTTCTCTAATATTCGTCTGCTGGCGTTGGCTTTGGAGAAATTGAAGGGGGCACTCGCGGGGCAAAGGCGCGCGGCCTCTGGAGGCTTAGCTCCCCATACACACGTCCAGGCAGTCTGGCTGATTATCTTCGCTTCTTTCCGGAGGAAGCGGAGAGTCTCCAGCTTTTGAAAATTTTTTGTTTTAATGTCCCAGCCACAAGGTCCTGAAGAAGGACAGCAAGCCCTCAAGCAGCTCCGCGGATGGGAGCAGCCCTTGTCAGAGACCGCGCGCGCGCGCACACACACACATACACACACACACACACACACGCACACACCCAGCGCAGGCCAGGCCAGAGAATTCTCTTTGTGCACGTGAACAAGACATTCATCTAGGACTGCTGCTGGTCTATTCCTTTCCATGCTCTTCTACTGATACACCCTGGAATCCCCAGCCCTGACTTTGCAACTTGCCTTAGATTTAAAAAGGAAAAGTGGAAGTCAGCTAGTCTTTCTTGCCAAGAGTATCCGAAAAACATTTAGAATTTGTTTCTTAGATGTGCAAATTAAGGGGCTATAAGGAAGGAGGTACCTCACTGAACTGCCCCTCTGAAAGTCTTTCCCTTTGGCCAGCCTCTCTCTTGGAAGAGCTGCCAGGAACCCACAACTGCAAAGACAACTAGTGGGGCTGCCCTAAAATCCCCAGACCCAGGGTGTTCTATACCCCACCGCAGTCCACATATAGGTCTAAAGCTCCTGCTGTCTCCTCTGCACCCCAGAACTGCATACCACGACCTTGATTGTCCTGAGCTTAATTTGGTGAGGCAAGAAGCCAGCCTGACACAACTCCCCTTCCCCCTAATTTCAGCAGATCTCATTTTTCCTAAGTGCCCCTGTAGGACTGAGGGTGAGTGAGGGTGGATTTTTGCCAGGAGCTTCTTCTGCGAGGGGGGCCAGGAGGACGCCTCCTCTGACACCCACTCTGGAAGATGGTTGGAAACCAGGCTGGGGCCGGGGAAGCAGAGTTCCTGGTTCTCTCACTCCTCCTTTTATTCCCCTTCAAGACCGTGTTCTCAATGACGGTCTAGCTCAGATATGACGAGGCTAGTTCCTCCCTTGAAATGGAAACAGAGGACTAAATAAAGAAGAAAAAAGTACTTTGTAGTCTGCATCGTCTATCTTTAATTCAGAGACGCATCTATACTCCAGGGAGCTCTGCCTTTGATCTCTTTGATTTTTTTTTACACCAGATCTGTTATGGACTAAAATTCTTAGGTTTTCCATAGAAACATCTCCATTCCTTCGGGATATTGATGTTTTCTTCTTCCTGGGGGTTATGATATGGTAAATCAGATTCAAAAAAGAAGGGACAATGCCGGCATTCATTGGCCTGGGGGGGGTTCTCTTGGCCTTCCCCCTCCCTCCCTCTCTCTCATATTCTCTCTTCTCTTTCGCTCCCTCATTCATTCGTATTCTCTCCATGTCTCTCTCTCTCTCTCTCTCCCTCTGTCTCTCACACTCTCCCCCCCATCCCCCCTTCCCCTCGTCCTCTCTTTCTTCCTTTCCTCCTCCTTTCTTTCTCTGCTTCATTTTCGCCCCGTTGTTCACGGGGAACTGAAATAGGGTTGTGATTCTGGTCTCTTCAAGCCCTTTCAAGCGCCTTCAACTTTGGCGGCGGCAGCAGCAGGTTGCGTTGCCATGGTGACTCTACTGTATGGTGGTGGCGGCAGCCGCCGCAGCTCGGATCTCCCGAACAATGCCGCGCCAAGCGCAGGTTTCTCGCCCTTTTACGTGCACTTTTCCGTTCTAATGGGGCTAGTGGCCTCAAATGGGCGCTGCATCTTGACACGACAACAATCCCTACCCCCTCTCTTTTTCCCCCTCCCCTGCTTTTCCTTCCTCCCTCCACGTCTTTGATCTATTAAAAATCAAAAGAATAAAGTCACAGAGGAAAGTTGGGTTTTGTTGTGGCTGCCACTGCACAAAATGGGGCTCTTCAAACAGAGTGTGGTGGAACCGAGGTCTGACAATACTGATCCAGGATTGGTTGTAACTACAGGTCAAACTGGACAGCTCTATACACGAGGACGCAAATTATAACCAGGCCCGCCAAGGGGCAGCCAGACTTTCCGTCTCAAACTGGCTGTAGCTAGGAGCTTCTGGTGGCCAGAGATGCATCCTGTCAGGCTCCAAGTGCAACATGGGTGAGATCAGGGTTCTGAAGAGACCCCCAGGTGAGGAGCCACAAGGACCCAAAGCTAGAATATAAACTCAATCCTAAAGCATCTTAAAAAGCCCCTGCGTGGCAGTGGACTCTGCCCAGATCTGGACACTCTTCAGCTTCCTCCACAGTGCTTGGCACACAGCAGCTGATCCATAAATAATCACTGGTTGTCCTGCTCCTGGTGCACTGTCAAACCCTCCGCTAGGGGGCAGAAGAGGGGTTTACCCAGCCCGCAGGGAATGGTTAGACACCAGAAGTCAAGAAACAATCAACAGCCATACTTTGTCATAAAGGATGATTAGAGAGTTGGGGGAAATGCCAAACCATCTGTAAATGGACACTAAATTCAGCGAGGTTTTATTCCCAACGTGACAGTAACAATATTATTATAATGGTCAGATGTCATTTGCCACAATATATTTCTGGAGAGACATCTCTGAGCCAAAACATACCTGGGCCATTTTCCCCATACCAAGACCACTGTAAGAACCTCAACCTTGAGATACTTGAAGCATTTCTTTAGATAATACTTTCATCACTCACGACTTAAATATAGTAGCAATATTAATCGAACTGGTTACATCTGTGTCTATATGCAAACAACATGTTTATAGATTGATTTTGTCCCAATGAATATTCTATTTAGATAGAAGAAAACACAAATAGGTTTGTATTACATTCATCTCAATTTAAAGTTAATAAGTGAACTTTACATACTTCAAAATTTTACTCAGTTTGGATTAAATATTAAGTATCCAATTCCTTTGGCAACCTCTGGCTTTCTATATTTAAAAGCTCCAATTTAAAATAAAGTTGGGGGCTTCCCTGGTGGCACAGTGGTTAAGAATCCGTCTGCCAAAGCAGGCGACACGGGTTTGAGCCCTGGTCCGGGAAGATCCCACATGCCGTGGAGCAACTAAGCCCGAGCGCCACAGCTACTGAGTCTGCACTCTAGAGCCCGCGAGCCACAACTACTGAAGCCCGCGTGCCTAGAGCCTGTGCTCTGCAACAGGAGAAGCCACCGCAATGAGAAGCCCGCGCACCGCAATGAAGAGTAGCCCCCGCTCGCTGCAACTAGAGAAAGGCCGAGCGCAGCAACAAAGGCCCAACGCAGCCAAAAATAAATAAAATAAATAAATTTATTTTAAAATAAAATAAAATTGGGTAAAGCTCCAATTTTCAATAAAATAGAGAATAATATACAGAGATCTCATAGTGGGAGAAAGGAAAGCAAGACCAACTTGAAATCTTTAAAAATCTGAATGATTGGATTGTTTTGGTAGTTGATGTCTAACAGCATTTCTCAAGGAGCTGGTATGCTGCTGATCTCTTGAAACATTTTAGTAATGTCGGTAATGTTTTGGGCTAGAAGACAACTAAGAAAATGTGCCAGCAAAGGGACATTTGACAAGATTAACTTTTTTTTTCAAACCAGGATAAAAAGCTATGCATTAGCAAAATTCCAGTCATTTTTAATAACAGGATTATAAGAGAAACATGTTAGTACAATTAGGTTTTTCCTAATGCATATTGGAACAGTATAGTTATCTGTAACATGAGGAGATAAGATGGGAAATTTGGGGGTGTTGAAGTGTTGCTAAGGATTTGTGAACTCAGAAAGGGCTGTACAAACTCTAGTCAAGATCACAGAACTCTAATCCCTAGACCAGATCCATAGTCTCCAAAGGCAGACTAGAAATTTCTGCCTTGCTCACTAAACCTAGAGAAAATGAGATTGAAAACAGTTGGCCAAATCAGCTGGGAGCAAATGTACAGAGATATTCTTGACCCAAGTGACCAGGATTGGGGATTTATATTGTCAAGTAAACCCAAATCTAAAATAAACTATTCCCTAGCATCGTAACCGCTTATGGTAGGTATTCTCTAACTGGTTAAGCATATCCTATAGACACACACATATCCACACTAAGAAAGTTGAATTTGAGGGATTTTTTTTTTATGTTTTTCCTCCTTTATACACATACATTTGCAGTTCCAAATAAATTAAGACAACCATTCCCTAGAACATGAACTGGCTAAAAGTTTCTGGGCCACATTCCAGCCTTCAAGAAGGACCGAAGGGAGAGGTCTATGATGCTTCTTCACAAGCAGATGGTGAAGGACCAGGAAGTAACCATGGTAACCACTACTGAGGCTAGAGAAGGTAATTCTGTAGGGCCCAAGTCCTCCTATCCATTTAGAATGAAGCTTAACCACAAAGGTAGTCAGCAAACCCTCTAACACACATACACACCCCAAGGCTCACAAACAGTAAAGCTACCCAGAGTGACTAGCATTTCAGTGACCCAAGACCCAATTCCCCCCAGTTCTAAGCACCATTAACCTCATCAAAAATGTACACTGAGAGCTTAGGAAAAAGACGTGTCCTGGACACAACCTTTTTTTCTTTTTCCCCTTGCTCTCATGGAAGAAGTCCTAACCATGAAGATGATTTGGTCATTTTCTGAGAAACTAAACCTTCATCAGAATGAATTCACACGTCCAAAGTATCTTCTGGCTTGGGCAAAGTTTAGGGCACTATTCCCATCTAGACAGCACCATTCTGCTCTTGAATGTCTATGTTCTTTGGACCTCCCTCTGTCTTCTAACTGTACAACAGGATTCCCTTCATACTGCTGAGACGTTAAATTTCCTCAAAATGTGCTTCCAGGGCAGCAGCCTCAGCACACCTGGGAACTCATTAGAAATGCAAATTCTCTGGTTCTGTCTCAGGTCTACTGAATCAGAAGTTCTGGGGGTGGGGCCCAGCAATCTCTGGTTGTTTTATTTTGTTTTGTTTTTTAACAGACTGAGTGATTCTGAAGCTTGATCGAGTCGAAGAACCATCCGTTTAAAGGACCCTATCTCCCACCCTGATGATGGAAAGCTCACACTTTTGAGTCTGTGTCTCTGAATTCGGGAGACAAATCTGGAAGGAGAGTCCAGGAAAAGCTCCCTGAAGCTGAAAACTGAGAGCAGAGAAGCCAAATCAGAGGATTGGCTTCCAGCTGCTCCTCATGGGTGAAAACGGAGGCAGCCATGTCCTCTTCTCCAAAGACAAGTCCAGAACGGGACAGGGGAGATACTAACCTCTGGTGTGGAGGGAGGAGGGATTGGAGGGCAAGAGGCTGGAAGTTAGCTTCTCCAAAACAGAGAGAGGGGTGCTCAAATACCTCAAAAACTGCGAAAAGCAGTTTGAGGGGCTGGCTTGTTTACCTGAGAGTAGGAGTCTGAGTATGGGGTACGCGTGAGTGGTGTGGGAGATGCGAATCAAGCGGGTACACGAAGTGGGAGCGATGCCAGGAGGCATGTGAGGAGTGTGGAGGATGAGGTGTGAAGGCAGGAGAGCGGAGTGACCGATGTAAAAGGATCAGGGAGGTGCAGAGGTCAGAGGGTAAGGGGAGTCTGGGGGGTTGTGAGAGGGTGTGTAGGAATATGACGGGGTATGGCGCGAAGGGGGGGTGAGGTGGTGAAGAATATGAGACAGGTGAGAGAAGTAAGGAGAGTGCAGGACATATGCGGAGCTTGTGGGTTTGCGTGGAAGGGGGTGAGAGGAAGAAAAAAGTCAAAGGGCTGGGGGGGGCACTGGGGAGAGCTGGGAAGGAGCGTGAGAAGGAGAGGGTATGTGAAGGACTGAGACGGTAGGAAAGGGTGAGAGGGTGTGAGGTGTCGGAGAAGCTGAGTGGGGAGGTTGGAGCCGGCCGGGGTGCAGGGTTGGTCTCGCGGGCTGCTGCGGGGGGCGGGGAATGCAAATGAACAGGGATCCGAAAAGCGTGAGCGACCGCGTCGGGAGCCAGGAGAACCTTACTGCCGGCCCCTCGCTCCCCCACCAGACGGCACTGAGATAAATCCGAGAGGGAGCCCCACCTCTCCGCACGCTCGCTGTACCCACCTCGCTCGCTCCCTGGGGGGATGTGCGTCTGAGAGTAACTGATTAACGCAGGCGCTCGGCTGAGCGCTGCTGGCAATCAAGGGAACTCCTGAAATGTCAGGTGGGAACGTGGTTCCCAGACCGTGCAGGTGTGGGCGCTTGCCCGGGGCCCGGGGCTTGGGCCCCTGCGCGCCCCTCTGATGATCTTACCGCTCCCTCCTCCTTAACTCTGTTTTTTTTTTGTTGTTTTTTTTGTTTTTTCTGGTACACGAGCCTCTCACTGCTGTGGCCTCTCCCGTTGCGGAGCACGGGCTCCGGATGCACAGGCTCAGCGGCCATGGCTCATGGGCCCAGCCGCTCCGCGGCATGTGGGATCTTCCCGGACCGGGGCACGAACCCGTGTCCCCTGCATCGGCAGGCGGACTCTCAACCACTGCGCCACCAGGGAAGCCCCCTCCTCCTTAACTCTGAATTCACAACTTTAACCAAAAAAAAAAAGAAAGAAAGAAAGAGAGAGAGAGGATTAAAATGGGGGCCCAGACTGCTCGACGTCCGGGATTTTCCACGACTGTCCATAGGAACAATCTCTGCTTATCCAGGTCTTAAATCTCACTTCTTGGGCGAAGCTTGGCGTGGCCCCTTCCAAATACCCTCTGGCACCCAAGCCCGGCTCAGGATTGCCCCAGCCTCGCTGTTCTCTTTGCCAGGACTAGGTTATTAGGGCCTGATGTCGGATGCAATAGGCGTTGGAAATAGGAGCACAATTTATTTGGTCAGAGATTGTGTATCAAGATGGAGGTGAGAAGGACTCTCTTTTTCTGTACCAAGAAAACCTAGACTTGTCACCAATCAGGTGGTCTCTGAACCCCGACTTTAACACAGGCTGACTATTCACATGCACAAACACAATGCCTGGAGGTGGCATATTTGGGCTATTTCAACTCAAGTTCGGTCGTTAATAGTAAAATTCACATGCCTCCAAACCATCTGTAAGATTTCACGCGCTGGGTAGAATGGAATTTAATAGCAAGTAATTTTTGAGGATTATTAAGACAATATAAACCATCTCTGCACATATTAGTGGAAAAGAATTATCTCTGAGGGGATAGAATGGGAGGAAAGTCTGGGGTGCTACCTCCAGCACCTGAAACCTAACTTTTCTTTTTCACTTTAATCTCACTGCATAGTAAAATAAAAACTTTCACAGATTCTGGCAGATGTCATTTTATAGTTGTCAGTAAGAATATTATTAACAGAAGTTAATGCATACTATAGAACCATCTAAAAGATGTTACAGTTTTAGTGTCAGCCAAATGCAATCATTTTACCTTTAATGAATGTGAATTTCATATGCAAATAAATTTTCAGCAGAGATTTTCTGAACTACTCAACTCAGAAGAATAAACCAGTTAACCTTAATTTCTCAAATATAGTTATAAACTAATTTTACATCTTTTTTTTTTGCTCTAAGGAAAATAACATTACTATAAAAGCTCTATTATTTTCAGAAATGATCAAAAATTTTCCTCCTTCTCCATTAAAGTTGTGTTATTCACTTGAATAAGAATGGTTTTGGCAATTATGCTGTGTCTTCATTTGTATCAATAAATTACTATATGTTGTCTTGAACACTGCCAGATAAAACCACCTACAGATTTCACAGTATAAATATTTAATGGTATTTTAGCTTTGGCCAGAAATGCACACTTTCTAGATGTCGTCCAGCAATAGATCGAATTGATCATCTCTCTTCAATTTGATTCATTATACTTGAATAACTAAATGAACACATAGACTAAATAATTTTTGATAACTAGAATATATGTGAAATATATTTTATATAACAGATATTTTTTCTAACTAGATGTGTTAGATGTTATCTATTTAAAACTAAGCAAACTGGAAATTTCTTGAATTCCTAAACTGATTTTTACAACAACTAGACTTGAACCTAAGTCTTTTATATTTATTATCATGGGTTGTGGATTCTAGGTCCCAATTCACCCATGAGCCTGAACAAACTTCATCTACAACATGTACACTTCTAAGTACAACTATAGGATGGCTGGAAACATATTGCTGGAGGCTAGACACATGTTACTGCCTTGCTTCCTCCATGTCATTGTAGAATATCTCAAAAGACAGAGCCCTAAAATGTGCATTTCTATATCTTTAATTTCTGAATTCTCTAAAAGATTGGGGAATGGGTGAGAAGGGCAGGGAGAGAAAAGAGAATACCTAGAGTCGTTTTACTTTTAAATGAAACAATTTTTTAAAAATCGTTAAAATGATTATAAGGTTAAGTAAACAAGTATATATCCTCTGAGGACTTAAGTATGATTTCTATGTGTATCCAATTTCCTACATTTCTAAGCCTAAAGTCAAAATACACATTCACATTCTTTTCTGTGAAACTTACACAACTGTTTTGAAATGGCTCAGACCCACCACATTATTAATTAAATAATAAGGATAAACTAACAAATCTACCTATTCATGAAAAAATTCTTAAGGGGAAATTATTCAAAAATAGAGGTAGTCTCCTTCATTTTCTTCTATATCACTTATGTCTACTATTCTTTTAAGCCTCTCCTGATTCCAATTCTCTGCAAGGTGCTTGTTCTCAAATATATCTTTTTCTTTTGCATTCTGGGCTTGTTTATACCTTTCTGCTACTTTTGTGCTACACCAGAATTCTATGTGGAACAAAGCTTTTGTTAAGCAAACTTCCCCCTGCTCTGACCCACAGCCTACCAGGGAGAGAAAGTAAATTCTGCCCAGAGACCATGAGAAGGGGCTTCCAAGGAGAACTGGTGACCCACCCTCCTCTCTACCTGCAGACGGTTAAAAGAAACCTGAAAGAGACCTGGCCAATGTTTGGAGAAATCATAGAGGCTCTCAGACATTCAAATCTTCATACCCGGGTCGTGGCATGAGTTGGTGCTGCCCTGGTCAACTCCATCCTTTTGGAACAAAGTAAGCACTCCTCTCACCCAAAGAAATGACACTCCTTAAAGAGAGTACTGCAAATGACCCTGTTCTTTTTAATTTGTCCTCTGCGTTTCTGCAGCTCTATCTGCCCCAGAAATTAAGCCGTGGAAATTGGTGAGGTTTTGCCACCTTGATGGTAAAGAAAGGAATGTGGAAAATTCTGAACCCAGCTAGAAAACACAGCCGAGGGAAGTTCATTTTTTCCTCTATGTCAAAGTTCAGAGAAAGGCAGCCCAGCCCTCTAAATCATTTCTGATCTACAATGCGGGGCTTAAAAAGAGGGTTTAAACCAATTTTAGACTTTTACAAGATGTTTTTCCCCACCTGCTAAAGTATTTAGTTTTATTGGAGGAAGTATTCAGAACCATAAAGCTCAGGAATTGGGAAAACTTCCCCAGTCCCACAGGGTTCCCAGGGGCCCCAAGAGCTTCTGGACTCTCATGGCTCCTCCAGGAACAATAAATCCTCCAGGATCTTCGGGTTCATTTCCCAAACCTCCCCATTACCAACTGTCTTGAGCATTAGTCCCTCAGTTCTCCCCACCGTTCCTCTCCCTCCATCTACTCCCCATCCTTGTGGAAAAGCCATTTGTAAGACAACTACAGTCTTGTGCCATGGATGTGATCAAACTAGAATCCGTTGATTCCCCCAAATATAAACTTTCCTCCACTACCAATTTTGTTTCCTGATTATCTTATCGACTTTTTTGAAGGAAAAAAAAAAAAAAAAAGACCAGAGAGAGATGTGTATCCCACACCCAAATTGTCTTCTATTTAACCAGCAACTAGCAATCATCCGACATTAATTTATACGGTTTGTACAAATACCTAAGCTATTTTAAAAGGCTGCTCTGGGTCGTGTGTGGCAGGGAACATCTATCTGGTGAATAGGCAGTGTCACACGGTAGCATGCTCCCTTGTCAAGGCCGATTGTGTTTTAGGCAAACATTTGTGCAAACATAAAGGCAAAGGTCAAGGACTGTTCAGTCCCAGTATGTGCTAATTCACCTAGCGAACCAATGGGGCAAAAGTTGCATTTTATATGCTCGCCCCGCCAGACCCAAGCGCAGGAGTCGCGCCTGCTAATGAAAAAATCGCCTCCGCTCCGCGATCAGCTAGCTCTCTTGTCAACTTTTCTCTGGCTGCCTAAGTCAATTTCTCTGGACTTCCTCGGCAATAACTGGCAAAGACGTGTTTGCCAACATGTGGATCACCTCTGCCCAACCTTTGACGCAGCACGTGTTTATTCCACTTTCCTGAGTAGGGGTGACCTAAAAATAATAAATAAAATCTGGCTCACGGCAGATGCTTGCAAGTCGCTGTTTAGTGCTTGAATGAACGACCACTCTGTCCGGGTGCCTAAATATTGGTGTCATGAAATATACAGCAGACCAATAATATTATTCAAACCACAAAACCGAATCCCAGAGCCGCGGGTTCGTGACAGGAAAGTGCATAAAACTACGCATTTGCAACACATGTTTGTGGAAAAGGGCGCGCGCGCGCTGGGAGCCGCCTTTCCAGTTTCTTTGGGGCCACTTTCAAACAGTTCAGCGAACACGGGGCATCGCTTTCCGGTGAGATATGCCTCTCACTAATACATGTCTACGCCAACTCCCACAGATCATTCCTAGTTATTTTTCCAACCCCTGGAAAAAAAAAATACAAACGATTTCGAGTGGATGTCAGCTTGAGCAACTCGGAAGTGGAATACTTTTAGGGTTAAACAAACGCGCGCGCGCTCCAACCCTAGGGTTTACTTTGCATCAATAATCATCTGGCGAGAACCAATGGCTGAGTTTTTCCAAACCGTCCATTTAAGGGAAGAGTTTTTTCCGCTGATCAACCCGAGGGTCGCAGCTGTGCGCGTCCACAGGCAAAGAGTTTACACGTGCAAAATTCATTCCTGCGAGGCGGGCCCCTGGCTCAACAGCGGAGCGGAGCGGAGCGGCGCGGCTCTCGCCCGGGGCTAGAGGCCAGGACTTGTTGCCTCTGCCGCCGGAGAGGCTCTCCAAACCCCGGCACTCAGGGCTCCAGGGCTTCTGGGACCGTGATGACAGGGCTCGAGAAGAAAACGCCTCCCTGTAAAACACCCGCAAAACCAGAGCAAAGTCGCGGGAGGCAATCAACCCAGGAGGGAGCCTGGAGTTAGTTTATCTTCCCTAAAACCAACAGGAAAACTCTCCCCGAAGTGCATTTTTACTGCGTTCCAAAACCAAAGAGAAAACAGGAAAAAAAAAAAAAAAAAAAAAAAAAAAAAAAAGTACCTTCCCCCGCCCTGCCACAATACTACATTCTGAGCGTCCTTTTAACACTTTGATTCTTCCTTTAGTGCTGCAGCCTTTTCTTTCCTCTTGCCAGAAACCAACTTTCAAACTAGCTGCAATGTAAAAATAAAAATAAACAAACAAAACTAAATAAAACCAGCTTTTACCCTTCTCACATCTTGCCAGCTAGAATCTGCCTCAAATACTTCATTCTTTCTTTACCAAAATTTCCTAAACACCACCTGGGCAGCTTCACAAGGCTTAAAGTTTGTGTGGTTTGTGTGCGCAAATGTGCTAGTGTGTGTGAGTGTGTGTGTGTGTGTGTGTGCGCGCGCGCGGGGGTGAGAGTTAGTTGCTTTTAAAAAGACGTCGTTGTCATTCAGAGCAATAAAAGTGTGGCCCCCATCTTTGGGTGTGAATTCTTACATGCACCTCTCATTCCAGTTAACTTTTTTCGAGCTGAGAAAAGCTGCTAGCTTACTTTCGGGAGACTTTGCTCGTTATTCATCTGTTTAGTCGCCTCAGAGGCACAAAAGCGGATCCGCGGCGTTATGAAAAATGGCCTGGGCGCGGAGAATGTCACAGTGGTCGGCGTATTATTTTAGCCTTCTTAAAAAAAACTCAGGGAAAGTTTGCTTTTGATGAATTCAATAAAAGCGAAACTGCAACGGAAGAGATTTTCAGCTAAAATCATACAGCATGGGGCAGAGCTTAAAACAGCCAGATGGCCAAAGGTAGAGAGACCCTCTCGGTTTCAAAACCCAGATCTGGAATTCCGCCGGCTGGACTTCTTAGTTTATTTAATCCCGCGTGTATCTTTATTTTTTTTTTTCAATTGATTCCCCCCGCTCTTTTTTCCACCTCTCTTTTGGTTACCCAACCCAGAGCTGCTGGTGAGACCCTGTCTTGGGATTTGCAGAAGTCACTTTGCAATTTCCCCTTTGATAATAGAGTTAAACTTTCCAGCGCGCGCAGTCTAGAGAGAAGCTAACTTGGAAGGCGGTAGGCCTGCTTGTTGTGGCCCATCATCAGGTTCTTGATTCAAATGCCGCGGCCTTTGACAGCTAAGGCCTTTGAATATAAGGACAAATATTCATCCCACCCCACCTGACCACCCCTCACCCCGCACGCCGCAATCGTGGAATATCAGAAGAGTCTGGCTCATTCCTCAGCTTTGTGCCCTCATGGATCCCTCCCTTGCCATCCCAACCCACATGGAGTTAGTCCCAGCAGATTTCTTAAAGATTCCCTAAAATATCCTTGGGCGTCAAAGAGGAACAGACTGGAGTGGCCACAGTGGCTCCTTCCCGACTTGGAATGGGACTTGTGAAATTAATATACATCCTATATGAACCTTGTTCTTGAAGTCAGATGTTGGCTAAGCAGAGAAATGGGGTGGGGGCAGTAAAAACGGATGATAGGACTTAACACCTGGGGCTCTTCCTCTCGAGATGGGAGGTGGGGTCGGAAGGCACCCAGGACCCCATCCCTCAGAGTCAGCCCTGACAGGATTTAGTTTGGTTTGCAAGTTAGGCCACCACCTCCGGGAAGGCCTCCGGATGGACTCTGTCCTAGAATCACTGCAACTCTCTAGGCTGAGGAACTGGCTGTGAAGGGGCAGGTTTTCAGAAGGATTTAGCGAGTTGGGCCTGGCCCATCCTAGTCTAAATCCAAAAGACAACGACTCAAATTGCAGGGGGTTTGGGGCATGGGTGGGAAAGAGGACACAGAGATCAGGGAGAGCAAGGATTAGTACTGGAGACTTGACTTCAGCGGTCCTGCAGGGGCAGAGAAGGGGGAGGCACTATCTGAAGTGCCCCAGCCTCCCCAAAGCCGAAGGGGAGAAGCAGTTCAGGCAAGGAGAACAGTGGGTCCTTCGGGGGCTCGCTGATCCTATTATCTGCTGTGCCACTTCCTAGCTGAGGGATCCTAATTAACGTCCCAGCCCTCTGTTTCCTCATCTCTAAAATGGACATAAAAGTACAATCTGTTTCAAATGAGGGTTTTGGTTCGTTCGTTTTATATGGGACTGTGAATGCAAAGCGCTTAGAGAAAGAGCACAATAAACATTAACTAGTGTGTTGTCAGTGTTATTTCCGCTGTTGTTTTTATTATAGGCTGACATAGGCATTGCGGTGACAACACCTCGGAGCATAGGCTCCAAACAAGCGGGTCTCCGGACCCACGTTCTCACTCTCTAGGCTCTAGAGATCCAGACTCAGGCCCCTGGAACCCTACTGAAATCCCGACAGTCCTGGGATCGGACCAGCTCTCCACACCTGAGTTGATCTAGCCCCAGTGGGTGCCTAGTTGTCTCCCTCCTTTCCTTGAGCAGAGCCACAGAACCCCAGGTATCTCCGGGAAGGCCTGAAGCATTCCCAACCCTGGTCTTTCAACAGTGCCCGCACTCTAGAAAAAGCTTCCAGCTTTTCCAGAACTGGGTTGGAAAAGGCCTTTTGGCAAAGACAAGGCGCTCACTTTTCTTTTGGAAGCGAAGGGAATCAGCTGGGGAAGGAGAACGGCAGAAAGACTCGGGGGTGACTGAGAGGGTCAGGCCAGTGCGCCCTGCTCACTCCAAGTTCACACCTCGGAGCTTCCCGCTCAAGTATTTTTCGCAGAGGATGCTGGGAGGAAACCTCTGCTTTCTCCCCAGCAGACCTAAGGGGCAGAGGGGGTGGAGAGGTGCGGTCGGCCCCAGAATGGAAGCTGAAGCCCCCAACTGCTCTAGGACCCTGCAGGAAAGAGGCACAGCAGCAGGTCGGAATCCAAAGCACAACTCGGAAATACACTGTTATAATCAATGTCCCCATCTTATGGGACAATCGAGCTAAAAATCCACAAGACATGAGGCTGGCTCACATCAACCAGCGTTATGGGGCACGTAGATGGCAAGCCCTTTTACCTCCGCTTGGAGTTCCCCACTCATTCGTGATGTTTGAAGTGCACAAAGGTGATGCCTGGTCTCCACCTGGTCTGAAGAGGCAAGGAGAACTAGAGTTCCGTCAGTGCTTTGCCTACTTTGGGTATCTTGCACCTCAGACCCAAATTAGAGCACTGCCTAGCATTCAAGTTAAAAGTGGTGCAGGTCCTCAGGAGAAGGGGTTACTGTAAGTTCAAATCCATCCCAGGGCCTCGGGCTCTCGCTCCTGCGGGGGAAGCTGAGTCAAGAGTCCCTGGCTTAGGGCGCAGGCGCCTCCCTCCTCTTCACTCCCCCGCTGCTGCCAAGGTTCTTTCCCAGGCAGGAGACAGAGTTTCCAGCCGAGCCCCACGTCGAATATTTACACCCTCAAGAATGGCGGTGGGAGAGAGGAATTCCAGGACTGAAGTTTGTGCCTAGGTTGCTCGGAAATAGGGGGAAATTTATTGGCTTTGTCCTGAAGATTTCTGTAGTTTTAACTCAGAAAAACAAGCTGCCTGTGGCCAATAGACGTTTGTAGGGGAGGGGGGTTGGAGCTGATTTTCATAACTGTCCTAACAGACCCCTGACCTCCTGGGCTGAAGATTTCTTATGATCAATGAATAGGCTCTGCTTTGAGCTTTGCAATTATAATTAAACTACTGGAGACTCTGTCCACTTAAACATGTGTCCCGCTCTGAGGTGATGAATCATAGTCTGTCCAAGGCACTCGCTTAGCCTCAGCTTTTAGGGCATCCCATTCAGACAACTCCGTTGGGCCAATGTTTGCTTAGGACAAATTCCACCCCCCACTCCCTACCCGGCATCTCTCTCTTTCTCTCCCTCTCTCTCTCTCTGTCTCCCTTAATTCTCACTTGTTCTTGCCTTTCTGGGTTGGGCAAGTATCCATAGAAAGGAACTTGGGCGCACAGGGTGGATGACTTTCCCGCCCGAGGTGGAGCTCTCACATTAATTGTCCCAATAAATTGAGATATAGTGTGCATAATGCAATGGAACAATATGATTATAGTCCACGTGTATGACTTAATTAAGCTATTTGCAGCTTGATGCTGCAAGTCAACGGGTGTGCAAGTGGATTAACAATTGCCCGCTCTCTCATCCTCAGGATGGCGCATAATTACTTTACTAGCGGTACATATCAATTTTTGATGATTGCGGAAGCCATGCTAGCTTCACCAAGAAGCCGTTTAATAACTCTCCGTTGTGTATTAAAAAAGTAGTATTTGGAAATATTTTGAAGCCGCTCCCAACATTTTTATAGGTTCTGATTGTGGCCTTTAATGGGCCGCTGTTTCATTCCTGATGTATATTTTATAAAAGGGCAAAGGCTAAACTCTTAAGTCCCTGCTCTGAGAGGGAATTGGAGTCCCCCACCTGCTCTCCACCCAGAGAAAGCCTCTCGCTTCTGCTCCAAGCCGAGTTGGCTGACTGGTATGTAGTGGATCCATGTAAAGGCTTGCAGCTAGGGCTGCCACCCTTTAAAATCTTCTCTTTCTGACTCCACTTCTCTCTCTCTCTCTCTCTCTCACACACACACACACACACACACACACACACAATCTCTTTCTCTTTCTACTAAAAGATAATCCAGAAGCACTATGGGCCCCCTCCTTCCAGGACCCTCTTCCCAGCTCCCCAAGCACCTCTATGTCCTGAAGGATGCATGTCCCTCATGCGTAAGACTAAGGAAAGCAAGGCGTCTGGTGGCCCAGCAGGGAAGTGTGTACTAACATGGGTTGATGAAATTTGCAACAGGGCTAATAAAATTACCCAACTTGATGAGAGAGATATTGACATTCAGACTTCCCCTGCTCTTTGCCCTTTGTCTGGAGTAAGATGGCATCAAAGCCCCAGCTCACTTCCATCGTGGCTGGGGATGGTGATGATGATGTGCGTTTGTTCCATGTGATTTACTATTTGAATCAAGTCAAGGCTGATCGTTTGACCTCTCTGGATTGAACTAAATTCATCACTTATAATTTTATTTAAAAGCCCTGTGGCCATCAATCATAATGAGAGCATGGGGAGGCAACATTTTCCAGGGAAATGTGTCAACTTCATGGACACATGGCGCTTACACCATCCCTTTCCTGTCCTGGACTGAGCAGACACATACCTAGGGTTCCCTCTGAGGACACAAGGTTAATTCAGCTCCTGATGGGTGATGACATTTGAAAGGAGGAGTCCTTTGCTTGCCTAGGACCAAAGCTGAGTGAGATGATGCCAAGATTTAGGCCGAGTTCTAAATGAGTTCCCTGCCTTTGGACTCAAGAGATGGTTTACGAACTGTGTGCCCATCCTCAATCCAAAGGAAATTTCAAAACATTCCAAAAATTCCTGTGAAATCAGGATCACAGTTGATCTCCCTCACTCCTAATAGTGCTGCTGTAAATCACTTTGAAACTGCAATATATCTCCGCTCTACATCTTTCTGAGTATCCATGTTATTGCCTTCTAGTGAATAAATGTTACAGCAGTCTCACTAAAAATTTTAAGAGTAAAAATTTCCAGTGGTCTTTAGACCCAACTCAACATTAATTCTTAAAACTAAGGTTACAGAGTCCCTACTGCGAAGGTTTCCTGGTTGAGTCTATTTGTTCTTCTACCTGAAGCAGGTGATGTTTCTGCAGAAACATCTGAATGACAGCGGGAGTGAAGGACAAATCTGATAAAGCCTAATAAAGCATGAGCATTGAAATGTCATTAAACTTGCAAAGATGAGACTCAAAATCACCAAAAAGGTAAATGTCTTCATTAGCCTGATCTCTGAAGACTGTTGAACATTTCATTAATTTATAATTTATGATTGTTTGACAAATATTGAGAAGTATGTAAATATGAGCTGGATAATGTCTTTTCTGCGGGAGATGAGGAAATGACCCAAACTGTACGTGCCTGCAAGATTACACACAGGACCCAGCTCTCTGTATCAAACTGTGCCCCCCTTTAGCCAACATATTGCACAAGTGACAAGTGAAATAGTGCAGATAAACCAATGGTTTAAAACGTAATAAAGACAACAGCCATTTGCATTTTTTACATTTTATTACAAACGTAATTTACTATGACACATTTCTGAATGTAATTTATGAAAACATGTTAAAGCAATTACATAGCGTGTACAGCCCTCCGAGCTACAAAATTCAGATAAATGATAATATTATAGACCTTTCGAGATGTTCACTATTGAAAACATAGCCTTTATTTCAAAAATGGGTTGTACAGAAGAAAATAATGGCATTATAATTTAAAATTAAGAATAAAATCTTGAGGAACAATAGAAAGTAAATGAATAATATTCTTTGCTGGAGTTGCAAATTTAAATCTTTACGATGACAATTTGCTTATTTCACAGGGTTTATTGTCAACAATTTCTTTTTTTTCCTTCCTGGACTCAATGTTAAGTGCAAAGTATTAAAGGATTTGGGGGAGGGAGATACAAGAGGAATGTACGTTTCCTCTTTCAAACTTCTCAGCTCACTCCTTTGCCCCATTTCTCTTTTTTGAAGCACAGGATCTTGCCAGCTTTGAAAAGTAGAGAGAAATCCACTCCCTGAAGGTCAGTACTGTCTGAGCTGATCCTTCAAGCAGATTTTCTACACCAGCCTGTCATAAGTTATCAAAATGGGAGAGGATTCCATGGGGGACAGGAGGAGGAAAGTTTACATAATAGACCAGGAAATAAAAATGAGAAATGTTTCATTTCAGCTCCCACTTCCCAGACATTAATTTATTTCATAATAACTTCATATTATGCTTTAAATCTGGGAGTGCAGGATTAGATCCTTAAGATTCAGCCTCCAACTATACTTATCAACTTTTTTTTGGGGGGGGGGAATCTTCCTTCCTTTTGTATTTATAGGTAAAATGCTTTTCAATCGCTTTAGCTTTAAACGTCAATCATAAAAGCAAGCCCGAAGTGGGCCCTTTTCCTGCCTATGGGGGGCATGCCCTGGGTTTATTCCACAAACTTCAGACTATCTGCAAGGCCTGTTGTACGTTTGCTTGAACGATCCCTAGGGAGTGTTAGCTGATGTGACAGACTTACAGCCACAATTGCCCTCCCAGCCATATTATATCTCTCAAGAAACAAACAAACAACAACAACAAAAACACCTTATCACAACTAAATCAGAATTTGTGGGGCATTGGAAGCATATAATAATTGTGCCGAGTCCTCTTTTTCAGCTGGGAAACCTAGCAGCCCACAGTAACCTTCAAAATTTTCCCCATGCCTCCCGGTTCGAGCACCCAACACCCCACCCCGCAAGTGGATGAACGGGCACTGGGCCCCTTGGAGCACCCCCACAGAGTGCTGTCCGGTTACCAAACGTGGACCATCGCCTGAATGTGGCCACCTTTCTCCAGAGCAGTGGGCAAGTGAGTCCGGGTATAGTGACCTGGACTCCCGAACTCCCTGCCCACGAACTTCTGCTCTGCCCCGCCCCCCGCTCTACTGAGCAAGCAGCTGACCGTCATTCCACCTTCAGGCGAAGCTGGCGCCGGGGATGCTTCTCCCGCCAAGCATCCCTCAGGTTGACGTCGCTGACAGACAGACCAGCAGCTCAGCGGGCTTTAGCTTCAGGACCCATCCCTCACCCCTACCGTACCCTTTCAGAGCCTTGGGTCTCCCTTGTACCCTGCTTTAGAGCTGGGAATTGCCCAGGAATTGCCCCCACCAGCCGTCCCTAGCCCAGCCAAGGCTGGGGCCTAAGCCTGTTAGTCCCTGGCTCGAGCCGGGTCTCGGCACCTCCTCCTTGCCTCCAGAGCCGGACTGGGCCAAAGAGGTAGGCTGTGGGTTTGTTTTCACCAGGGTTAAGTCAGTCCTCGGTTCCAGCCTTTGTCTTTCTTGGAATGTTTAGGGGCTGCATATGCTTTTGTGTTGCAAACAGCAAGCGGGGTCCCCAGGAGTCCCTGACCCCATGCCTTGGCGGGAGCACGGTTTCCCTGGACGACTGTGGCTGGCGAGGGGGGAGGGGGCACCGGGTGGTAATCTTACGCAGGCACGCTGCCACGCACCCCCAAGCCAGCGCAGACAAGCAGCGCCCGCACACACACAAAGAAAAGTTCCTAAAGAAATGAAGAATGAATGAATGAATGAATTGCACTGATGGTGAACTCCCTGAATTCGTGGACTAGAGGAAGGAGGGAAATATAATGAGGGAAGGGATCAATAAAGAGAGGGGGCCAGAGACAAAAGAAATAATACCTGCTGATGTGTCAACTTCAATGGGTAATCTTATAATAACAAATGAAACAATGAAAGGACTGCATTGTTTCCTATTAAGCGCTCCATCCATGACCCCGTTTATATCTGCAACAGCCATGTGTTGATGACTTGGAGTATATGCAAAAACAAACTTTCCCGCGGTGTTATTTTTATTTTCTCTCCTTCTACTCTGCTTGTCAAGCTTTTCTTTCCAGTCAGATGTTTTTTTTAAAAAAAAAAGGCAAAGGAGAAGAAGTGGGAAAGAAACCTCCACCACCATCGCTACCCAAGAAATGATAAATAGCATCGAATAGCTAATCGCTGGAGGGCGCGTTTACCAATTCATAATCATTTATTCTTGGTGATGTATGGCTCTTACTCTTAAATCTGAAAAGCTTCTATTTGAAGGTGTAAATAGCTTTTTTTTTCTTTCTTGCAGTAAACCTTCCTGCATTAGCAGTGATTGATCTCATGTACAATTCGTCCCAGAGTGCTATTTTACAGGGGGAACACTAGCTTTTGGAGATTAACTGGGGAGTCTGTTACATATTAATGAAGCCGGGAGATATACTAACGTTTTGGTAATTTAGTTATTTGTGTCTATAGCTATCGTCGTTATTTTCCTTTAGACCCCTGCGGTTGTTATCCATCGAATTAAAAAGTGGTCCTCAGAATTACTTTTTTTCCACTGGCAACTAAACGCCATTTAATGTGAAAAACAAATGTTGACTTCTCTCTTGAAGGAAGTGTGTTTCTTGGCAAGACATCAAAGTGTTTTAAACTGTATTAGTGGCTGATGTTAGTTTTTTTTAACTGGGCAGAGCCTGCGCTAAAGTAATAACTAACGGGAGGAAAAAGAAAAAAGAAGTTTTGGCTTGCTTCTATCTTAGAAAAAGTATTCGATCTTCTAGGAGAGAGGGAGAAAAGTTAAAACTCTAGGGTGAACGTGTTCCTGGCAAGAGGTTCCCCAAAACACTTGGAAATCCAAACTTAATCAATGTTGGGAGTGGGGTGGGGGAGGAGGAACAGAGGTTGCTCATTGATTTGCAACTTGATAATTAATATCCCACCAAATGAGACATCAACATCATTAATGCCTCTGTATTCCCGGAGACAGACTTTTAGTGAACTGCAATCCCGAATAAAAAGCCACGTTCGACAAAAAGTTTGCTTCATGGCCCGGGATTAAATGGCCCTATTTCTCTGTTTTCTTGTAGGATTTTTATGCGGAGGGAGATTTCCTAAAATGCTCTTGCTTCCCACCGAAGATCTGGGGGGATTGCCTGCGGGCAGGAAGCCTCTCCTGACACCCCGCAATTTCCCGGGTTCTGTGGAGGACGTAGGACCTCTGCCGATTGCGGAAGTAGGGATAGGAGAGGAGAAAAGGGGTTGCGAAAGGCTTTGGTTCGATGGTGGATCGCCCATTCCTGCCTCCGGGAACTGCCTGCTGAGTTCAGGGGCCAGGAAGCGGCATAACATCCCCGAGGGACACATCTGCCCCTGGGTCCTGACCATGTGAATCTCAGCCCCTTGGCCCTTCGGATTGCCTACCCAGGCCCGGTGCGTCTCCCCTCCTCCAAAAGAGAGTCCCCTCTACATTCCCCTCCCACAGCCTGTTACCACCCTTCTCCCAGAAGCCCCGATCTGGAGCTCCAGATGATTGGGGCCTTCCAGCCCAGCGTTTGCAGTGAGGGCAGCTTCAAGACGCAACAAACTTTCTAGAGCCGCGAAACACTGAAGCGTGATGGCGCCGGTTGGCCGGGGCGCGCCCCTTTTGTTTTCGGGGGGCGATTTATGTTCTTCATAAAAATGTGGTTTGGAAAAATAGAAAGGGCCTTGAAAACGTTGTTACAATGAAAATGGGACAAATTAGAAGACATTTTCCGTGATCAAAGGCGGAATGGAGAGCGCGCATGGGCATTCACAAAGCTTGACTTATTCACTCCCCTCCTTTGCAAGCCAGGGCAACAAGCGTGTCCCCCATTGACAAGGCGCCCTATTCAGACTGCAGGTGCGAAGTGGGCCGGCGAGCCCGGCCACATTATGTCAAGGTTGTTGGAGATTAGTGTTTGGCCTTAATAACTAAAGCGCTTGATTTACATTGGAAAAAAGCCCCCTCAGCCGTGAAAACAAAATCGTTGAACGCGTGATCATTGCGAGGGCGGCTGATATCCTAATACTCACATTGTTCTCTGCTGGGCCCAGGCGCGCCCTGGCCTCCTCGGGAAGGGCAAAGCCTGGGTTGCTGGCCTTGGACCAGGTCTCCAATCACACACCCTGTCGGGGTTCTGGAAGAAATGGTGATGGGTAGAAGTTTTACAGGGGCCTCAGGAAGACAGAGTGGGAGCTTCTCTGGGAGTCCAGATCTGGTCCCTCTGTTTTGGCAAAGCCTGGCATGGGAGAATCATGGCGGCTCCAGGGCCTCAGGCCCAATGGTCAACTGTCTGAAGGCTCAAGGGCCTCCAGCATTACTTTGGTGGGAAAGCTGAGGGACTTGTGTTGAAGTGTCATGGGCAAGAACAATTCTACTCAAAGGTGATGATCCTTTGGGAGTGACTGGAGAGCTGAAGGAACTTAGGAAGGACTAAGACACACCGACTAATCTGGGCTGGCTCCAAGAAGGCCAGAGTGTTCAGGCCAAATCTATTCTTCAAGGGAGAGCCCACTTCAGAGACATCCAGAACTACTCACAGCCTCTACCTCACTTTCTTTGCACTTTTCCTGTTTCATTTTCCCAGAGATTGGGGGGCGGGGGTCCACCTTGGCCTTCGTTCTGCTTCCCCTTGTGTGGAGATTTTAGGGCAGATTCCATCCCCCCCCCCCATACACTACTGTATCTGTGCCTCCCAGACTTCCTCCTCCCCCACCCATGAAAAGGGATGCAGAGAACAAGAGATCTGTGGTTGGGACCTAGGAACAGCCATTTCTATATGGATATGTATCTATTCTAACTGCAATATAGTTTGTATAAGTCAAGCTACTTAAGGCAATTTCCATAAGATCTGTACTAGAAGAAAAGGTTCAGTGGGGACAAGGTGAGAAAGCTGTTAACTATTGTCTGGCCCTGAAAAGGTCGTAAGTCAGAGCCTTGGTAGCTGACCTGTCAGGGGAAGGTATAAAGGCTTTATTCATGCAGTGGCTGCAGTGTTCTCAGCTCTCACAAAAGTGTTTTTATGATTAGATTCTCTTACCTCTTTTCTTAATTAAAAAGCTGAACCATTAGAATAGCACCTGCATCGTGTCCTGATGGTGCCTGCATACTAATTCCAGAGCCTTTACAACCAGTAATTATAACATAAAATCAGAGATTGAATAAAACAGAAGGATTTTGCTCCCAAAGCCCTGCTAATCCCCTTTTAAAAGGGTCTGGTGAAATAATTCAGAACAGTATCCGGAAGTTGGATTACCGTTCCTTTTTTAACTTTTTACAATGAAATGATATTTCACACTTAAAGGAAGCTCTGTTTTTCTACAACAGTTTTTTTTTTTTTTTTTTTTTTTTTTTTTTTTTTAAAAGATTGGGGTTTTTTTTTAATATAAA
>NW_020175528.1:7299554-7307051 GCF_003031525.2 Neophocaena asiaeorientalis asiaeorientalis
GTTTTTTTTTTTTTTTTTTTTTTTTTTTTTGGTAAGAAAGTTGGCAGGTTTTTTGAACTATACAAAGCATTTGACTATGGATTCCTTGCTTACTAAATGCAGTGCCAGAAAATGTAGGGGAAAGTTGTATGGCAGGTTTGAAACACATTTTCTCAGGTAAAAGTGGCTGCAGTGTGATTGAGAATTGCATATGTGCATCAGACAAGTCTTCTCACTTCTTTCAGAGGAAATAAATAAGCGAATCTTTTGGGGTCAGATGCCTATTTTTCATGACTTAGAAATATGCACATTTCAGGCAAAACACTTCACTAAGATGCTTTTTAACACTTAATGAATACATTGGTGAGTTCAAAGGCTAGATGCCTCCGTTAAACACCGAGCAAGACCTTGCAGTGGCACAAGCCAGGGACCTTGAGCTGTCTGCAGTTTCTCCCCAGTTCTGGCAAAGAACATTATCCTCATCTGGCTAATCTGATCTTGCATGGGCCAGCCGTCAGTCACAGACAAGAGAAAACTGGGTCATCCTGATTTTCTGTATGAATCATCTGATCATATTGTGGGTGGCTTTTCCCTCTTCTTTTCACCATCATTCCACAAATGCATGGCACAGCCAAAAGCATAGAAATGTACCCAATTTTGGTTTCTTTCCTCTGCAGACATTTCTCAAGGCTGCCCATTTATTATTGAGGTTCAGAACCATGCACAGCCCTGGTTGACTTGTTTTGAATTGATGAATACTCTTGCCCTGCATGTTGGCTCACACAGAGTCTATATTGGATCTAAAGAAGTCAAAAATGCAAGACAAGTTTCAAGTTCATCTCCCTGGTCCTATTTACATTTTATCAACTTGCAACCTGAAGTAATTTTTTTCTCTCTCTTTTTTTTCTACACAGCTGTTTTGGATGTTTGCAAAGCCACTGGAAGATTCAGAGGCAAACGCCAAGACCTCTCTTAGTTGCCTACTGAGTTTCTCTTTTTCTTAAATGGTTTTGGGGTCTGAACTTGATAATGTTCCTAGAAAACTCTCAGGCATTTTCCTCATTGAAGATATCTGGCTAAAAAGGCAATGGTGTCCTGATGCCCAGACAGGGAGTTGGTGACAAGTAGAACATGTTACTGTGGGATTCTCAGTCACTTGGTGACTAAGATGTTATTAATTTTCCCAGAACAGAGATTCAGTATGGAACAACTATGATTATGAAAAAAAAAAAAAAAAGGTTCTGATGCCTTACTGGAAAGAATGTGTTTTTGTGTAACTTTTGCCCCAAACCGCTCTGCCCTGGGTTGCCCACTTTGCTCCCCACTTGCACATTCCCACCTTTTACACCTGGGTCTTGAAAAGCCCAAAAACCAACACCGGACTCAGAGTAACCTCAGAGACTTATGGTAAAAATAAATCAACATCTGGGCCATCTTCAGTGTCAGTGTCTTAACAAGTCATGGGGGTGACATTATGGTGATCGGGTTTCTCCTGCTTCGTTCTGCACCGAAATAAACTCGATTCCCTCTCATTTTTCTTGAGCCTTTCAAAAACAAATGGCGTCTCTGCCTCAGTGCGCCACTGCACCAGCATCTGGAACTCTCAGAGAACATAAACTGTTTCAGGACCCTCAGCTAGCCTAGGTGCTGCCTGCCGCGGCACACCCTGCTCTGGAGCTTGAGGTCCCTGGGTGCCACGCTTTCTAGGAGGGTCTGGAAATCTGATTCAGGGAGGAGCTAGGGGACGTGTCTGAAAGATGGAGTCTTGTGAGTAATAATAACAACCACCTTAACAGCAAGCACTGAACGGGTAATTCTAGATGGTTTCAAGGATTATCCTATTTCTTGCTCAAGACAAACTTGTGGAGATGATGCTTTGAAATTCTCTTTTAGCAGATGAGGAAACTGGAGCACAGGGAGGTTTCATCCCTCATCCGGGGGCACAGGGCCACAGGTGGACAAGCCCAGCCAATCTTCCCATCACACCCGCACTTTCTACCTAGTGCTCGCTTTCGAAGAAGCCAGTAGAAGGGCTCACTGGAAATCATTAGCAGGCTAAGGCGCCCCCAAACTGCCCTCGGGGCTGCCACTGCAAGATAGGAGGTGGGTAACTTCTTCAAAGGATTAGAGGTGTTGTCTAGGGTGAGCTAGCCATGGGCACTCGGGCGAGGGTGACTTCACCCCTCTGCCAAAGGTCACACCATTCAACATTCTGCCAAAAATAACTTTTCGAAGGGAGCCCGAGAACTCTTAGGGGCAGCAGCGCGCAGGTGTCCCAGCGCACTTCCCCTTTCCTCTCCTCATCCCGTGATTCCTCGGCTCGAACTCGAACTTGGGAGGTTCCCAAGGCAGCGGCCCTCCTCACACAGTCCTCTCAGCTCTCGGGGATGGTTGGGCCGCGACTCCCCGGTGCCCCTGTGGCACAGTGTGGTCCCAGGCGGGGTGCGAAGGCGCAGCTGGAGGCGCGGACGTTTCCTCTGGCAGACGTTTCCTGGGGCGGCCGTGCGGACGGGAGACAGCGGGATCAGGCGACGAGCCTGGAAGAGCCCTGGCCCGGGGTGCCCGGGGCCCTTCTCATCCCCACCTGCTCCCACCACAAGGATTCCGTCAGTGAAAGGGCTTTCCTGAGTGCGCTCTCCCACAGAGGCCGGGCGGGGGGACCCAAACAGCAGGAGAGGCTCCTCTAACTGGTCCCGGACCCGGAGGAGGGGGACCCTTCGGCGAGAGGGACGGGAGGGGGCGCTCATCCCAGGACTAATGGCCAAGGACCTCCTCCCTCGCGGCGCCCACCGACTCGGACGTGTCGCGGCGGTTCCAGTGGCCGTCCCCTCGGGGCCGCTCTTTTCACACCCGCGCGTCGCCCTGGCACCTTTGCGCGCTGAGGTCCCTCCCGCAAGCTTCTCTGCAGGCCTGCCGCCCTTGCCCTACAAGCTGGTTCTCCCAGGTGTTCTCGAAGGGAGCCTAGCATCCAGACCCCAAGAGCCGTCGACTTCCCGCTCAGAGCATCCCAAGCCCCAGCCAGGCCCTGGAGACCCGACTTCTCCCTCTTCCGGCCAGGCGGATGCGGCGCCTGCGCAGTAGGAGCAAGGGAGCCCGGCACGCGAGTGCCCGGAGGCTCAGTGACCACAAGGGAGGGTGCAGCAAGGCTCTGGTGGTTCAGGTGCTTCTGATACATCTGAAATAATTTCTCCAGTGGCCGGGCTGGATAAGATCTAAAACTCACTGACGAGCCCAGTCTCCCAATCGGGGCTCAGAGAAGAGTCCTGTGGGCTGTAGCCACACAGTCTTAGGACTTGGCTCTCCGCAGCTCTCTGAAGGGAGTAGGGAGTCGAGAGGTCTGAGCATCCGCTACTCCCAGAGAGAGGAGCGTCCAGCTGGGAAGACTCCTGCGGGCAACTGTGCCCAAGGTACCCCATTAGGGCTTAGGGAAGGCTTGGAGCCAACCCGCCCTTTTCTTTTTCTTTGTTTTATTCCCGCCAGCTACCAGACATTTCTCTGGGAAGTCAGAGGTGGTTTGCGAGAGGGGGCGCGGTGCCGCGGAAGGCAGCCTTTCTCGGAAGACACTGCGAGCATGGTTTTACATTCTTCTCTTCCGCAATGGAAACCGGTTAATGAGTGCCAGTGTCATTGGGGTGAAATTGGGATCGAGGGAAGTCTTCTCTACGAAGGCTGCTTAGGTAGGTCCCTGTGTTTTTGTTGCCCCGAACAACTAGGCTTTAGAGTTGTCTCTGCGAAGCCCCGAGGGAAGGCAGGGAAGAAGACGGGATGCTGTGGAAGGGCCCCAAATCTCTCCCAAGATGATGAAGCAGTAACAGGACACTCGGATTCGAAAGGGGAAGGGGAACATCACATCGTTTATTTCCAAAGAAAATAGCAAAACGGAGCTCCATGTACACAAAAGCCTTTGAAGGGAAAAGGAATCACAGATTTTAATTCATTTTTACATATTTACAGCAAGATTAAACCACAGCTTTCAACTATGTTTTCATTCAACAATCACTTTCAGTAAAATACATAACAACTTTTTTTTTTCTTTCAAGTTCATAATTTAAGGATGCTAAGGGGACAGGTGATAAATCACAAACAGTGTGGCTAGGGAGGGTACCAAATAGTATAAGATTTCAGTCAGGCTTTCTTGGGTGTGTGAATTATGATTACAAGACATTTGCCCGTCTGTATAATTCACATTCATTGCAATCATTACATTGTCCCATAAATTAGCAATATAAACAAACATATGGGGACCTCAAGTAAACAAATAAAAATCAGTATAAGAGACAACATTTTGTAGCAACTATAATAACAGCATGGGTTACAGCTTGGGGAAACTTCTTTACAAATCATTTAGTCAGCACACACGGGGTGGGGAGGCTGGAACATCCTTGTTTATTTAAACCACCTTTAAAACTACATCAGAAGGTTTGGGGAAAGCTGGACGGGTGAAAGTTTCTTTCTTGGGTGCAATATGAAATTTAGAACTGCACATGTGGATGGGAGGGGGGCGTTTGCATGCACTTTGGGGTCGTGGACCTTCTGAACTCCAAATGCCAAGATTCTGAAGAAAACAGGAAATTATAAAAATGTCTCTCTCCCTCAAGCCACTCTCCTTTCTATTAATGGCAGAAAGAGCTTGCTGATTGCTGCTAGTGGGAAGAAACACACAATGGGTCTATTTTTAGCAGAGATTGTCTTCCAAGGAGCAGGAAATAGTAACAATTGCTTGGCTGCAGCCTTGGTTCCAAGGATTCTGAGCAAGAATATTGGGAACTTGAGGGGTCTCTAGGTGACCTGACTTGGACTAATTGAGTGCAGACCAGAGAAGAGAGAAGCAGACATACAGTGTAGGCTTAGGGTGTATACCCTCTGCCTGCGCTGTCTCTGCATTCTTTCCCTCCTGTCCCAGAGCCTGGGCAAAGGGCCCCTCAACATCTGCACACCTCCACAGGCTCTGGACCTGATGTCTCTGCATTGCTTTTGTTTTTCCCTTAGCAGGACTTGGCCCTAAGTTATCAGTTAGTGTAATGTGCATGTATTTTTTTAAAAAAAAAGTTAGATTTTATCTCTTTAGCAACGGTTTGAAACTAACGGGGCAGAGGGAGTTTGACAGAGAGGAGAACAAATCGCTGACAAAGAACCTTTTACGTTTCATCAGCGTTGTTAGGACGACAAGCAGGAATGTCTCAGATAATAACTCCCACTTCAAAGATTTCTCAGCTCAATAGAAAGCGGACCATCCTTTTTATTCAACCACAAGGACTGGCACTAAAGAAGACTCCACTGTTTGATTTTTTTTCCACCGTGTTTATTTTTCCCCTATTCACTGGGGTACTTGGATAAAATAAACAACAAGACAATTAAGGGAACATGGACTTCTAACTTTCCTGCCATCTTCCCTATCCCCTTGGCCTTGGGCTCTGGAGTCTGTGCCCAGGGCCAGAGCAGGCCTGAGGGGTACCATACACCCCACCCTGCGGAGAAACAAGTTTGGGGGTCTGTGAGAAACTTCCGGGATAGAGGGGCAGCATGGGCTGGACTGGGGGCCAGAGTGAAAATGTCCTAAAGGCACAGTCTGAACTGCCCAGACTCATCCAGGGTGGCTCCTTTCCTTCCCCCAAGTCCCATTGAAATTCCGGCCTCCAACACGCTCAAGATGCTGAGAGGCACTTGGCACAAAACCGAGCTGGGGATGCTCATTTGTTAAGCTTCTGAGCTCGTCCTAAAGTTATTTACTTCTGACCCTGGAGCCTCTTTGGGGCGCAGTCAAGATGCACGAGTCTGTCTCCTCCCTTTCCTGAAAGCTTCCCTGCTGCCAAAGCGCCCCTTCCCCGCCCCCATCGGAGTGCCAGGTGAACCCCTAAACGCTGGCGAGGCAGGTCCTAAGGAGGAAGTATATACTGGAGAGCACAGTGACAGTATTAAATGGCGTGAAAGCAAAGGTCAGCGCAAATGTATCTTAATAGAGTGTCTGCAGTGAAGTGTGCCGCCTTTGAAGCGGCCGCTCCCCGCGCGCATTTCCATGGCGAGCCTAACGCGGCATGCTGATGCACCGTCAAACTCACACTTTCAACCCCAAAACCCGACTCTTTGAACAACCCGAGCTTGATTAGACCTTTCTCCTTTTCTTTCCCCTCTTACAAACCATTTCCTCGCCTTTAGAAACTCGCCATCAAACCCAAATGCGCCCTCTGATCACCGCAGAAAGCAGAAACAAAGGGAGCTGAGCGGCGATTCAAGCGGCCCTTTTCTTCCCTCACATTATTATCCATTTTTATTATGATCGGGAACAAGTGCCCATTCGCGTGGGTTTTGTTTACCGGAAATTAAATGAAAATGATTTAGTCCGCGTCAAACAAAAATATATACTTGTATACACAAGAAAAAAGGCCTGTTAGACGTAAATATTATGTCCTTAATGAAAAGCCTGGACGGGCTCCAGGCTCGGCCTTTCAGGATTTCAGTGCGACTTGCCCATTGCCATAGAAATCCTAACTTACCATGAAGATGCACCGTGGCGAAGAAACATTGCTTTGTGCGCGGGCCCTTTGATGTCGCAGGCGCAAGATGCGGGCACTCAGCTGCGCAGGGCG
The DNA here is from genome assembly GCF_003031525.2 of Neophocaena asiaeorientalis asiaeorientalis. Classification (NCBI taxonomy): domain Eukaryota; kingdom Metazoa; phylum Chordata; class Mammalia; order Artiodactyla; family Phocoenidae; genus Neophocaena; species Neophocaena asiaeorientalis. Next base: position 7,306,121 of record NW_020175528.1, read on the forward strand.
AGATTACCTTGCGAGCAACGCGGTGGACATCTGTAACAAGCAAATGAAAAATTAAAGGCGATTAGTGACCGACTATGCATTTTTATTTTATTTCATTATTTTGGATGGGGGTGGAAGGCAAAATGGGGCCTAGAAATAGAAGAGAAAGAAAGGAGTCCTGTTTGGAGAGGGGGAAATTTTTTAACATCTTCAGAAGCAAGTTCCCCAGATGCCCTCTGCACCTTGGCGGTGGGGCGGGTGTTTCCCGATGGGAAAGAGTTGTTTGCTGCCGACCGTGGGCCCTTGGCTAGGAGACCTCTGGGCCCTATTGTAGTGGCGGCGGGGCGGGAAGGGGATTGCAGACACCCTTCCACAAGGACGGATTCACTAAGGATGTATTTGGAAGATTCTGGTTTTTATTAGGAGTAATGAAAACAGTCCCTCTCCAGTTAGGATGTTATTTATCTGATGGAAGTGTGCGGCCACGGGGCAGGAGTGAGAATCTTCGAATGGTGTCTGAAGAGGAAAGAACAGAAGAAAATTCAGCAGAGTGACAGAATCAGGGTTTGTTTGCTGGTCTCAGCTTTTTAAATTGAGCTCTTTGGGGGCTCCCCCTAGGTAGGAGTACCACACCCCTACTTATCTCCAAATTCTTAGGGGAGTGGGATGGGTCTACCAAAACTTTTTTCCCCTCCGTTTTATTCACGTTCCCCCCCCCCCCAAATCTTAGCAAGAATTTGAAGCAGCACCGCCCTCCCTGCAGAGGGTGACAGACTGGGAACCAGGCCCTGATTTTTTTCCCCCCTTGGCAACAACTGCACAGATTTTTTCTCTTCCCTGCCCCCAACATCTGGTTCCTTTTCAGGGGATTTGGTACCCAGCATATCACATACACATTCAATCTAGACCCATTGAGTGTTTGCCTTTAAAACATTTATTATTGCAGTTCATC
>NW_020175528.1:7307102-7323957 GCF_003031525.2 Neophocaena asiaeorientalis asiaeorientalis
CCCCCCCCCCCCTGCCTTTTTAAAATTTTAAACTAAGACCAACATTGTGCAATTTTTGACAAAGACCATCACAGAATTGACGTGATTCATCCAGACTCTGTAGCCTAAGCTGGATCCCTTTGCTGTGGAGGTCTGGCCTCAGTGACATCATTGGCCCATTCTGCACCCCCAATGCCAAGCACCCAAAAGATTCCACAGGCAGCTCCTCAACAACTGTGGGGTGTGAGGAGAGGGTGATTGTTCTCAGGAGGCCTCAGAGCATTGAATCTTAAAGCCCCTTTACCGCTCTTTTGTCTGTAATTCCTGTTGTTTGGACTCCCCTCTTACCCCCAGTATGTAATGCATACAGAGCAGACAGACAGGCAGACAGATGTCTCTGTGTGCTTGGGCCAGTCTCTGGGGGAGGGGCATAAAATCCCTAGGGAAGATGCTGAACCTCCCCCCTCTTCCCTATCATCTCCTTTATTGAAGCGGTTGGAAAATTTTGCATCTGGGATTTAAATAGCTGGGGGAGGGGAAGTGTAGGGAAGCAAAAGAGGAAGGAAAGAGGACGGAAGACAACGGCTCAGGAATTCCCTCTGCCACCTTCCCGCCACAGGAACTTCCGAGGAGGCTCCGACTGGGAGCTGGGAACGGAGTAGTTATGGCTATCCGGGAGGCCCAGGCCTCGAGGAAAACATTTCCCATTCTGTGAACCACACAAGGACTTTGCGGTGTTACTTTTGCCGACTGCAGTGGCCAAGATTGCACAGAAACTCTCCTAATATGTTTTCTTGTTTACCTTCTGCCTGTCTCTTTCTCTATTTTCTTTATCCCAACCCTGGTTTCAAGCTACCCAGTCATGAGGGCGTCTGGGGGTGGGGGGCGGTGCTGGATGTGACTGTAGAATCCATATGGGTACCATATTGATATTTTAAGACAATGGACATTATAGCAGCAGATTCATTGAGCTCTAACAACTATTAGTGGTGACCTTCCTCCCTTCCTGCCTTCCCTGCTTCCTTCCTCACTCTCTCTTCAAGCCTCAATAACCCGGCCTAGACCTGGCAGTCAGGGTACGCGGAAGCAGCAACCGCAACAGCAACCCTGGTACCGAAGGCGGCGGCGGCGGGCCCAGGTGGCTGCGCGGGGCTTGGGGGCGCTGCGGGGGCAGCGGGGGCATGACACACGTACCATTCGCTCAGGTCGGCGCTACGCGCCGCCACCGCCGCCGAGGAGGCCACCGGGGGCTCGCGGCCGAAGTCCGACGAGGGCGACACGAGGGCAGACGGTGTGGCCGAGTCGTAGCCAGAGCTGGGCGGTGGCGGCGAGCGCCCGTGCACCTTCATGTGCTTACGCAGCGAGCTGGGGTGCGTGTAGCACTTGTCGCAGCCGCGCACTTTGCACGTGTAGGGCTTGTCACTCGTGTGCACGTGCGAGTGCTTCTTGCGGTCGCTGCTGTTGGCGAAGCGCCGCTCGCAGCCCTCGAACTCGCACCTGAAGGGCTTCTCCCCTGGTGGAGGCAACGCAGAGACATTAGTGCGCGTGGGCTGTGGCCCCGGCTCGGCCTCACTACCCTACCCCAATTTCTCTGCCATTTTTGGGAAGAGAGCCACCAAAAAATTCAGAAACATCTTTCCCCGGCGCCGCAAGCCCGGCACCCCCTTTCCCCGCTCAGAGCGCGCCCCCTGAGCTTCCTCCTGCACGCCTCCCCCCCTCCCCTTCTCCCGCCGGGACCTGGGGGGAGGGGACGGAGCAGGAGAAACAAAGACTCCATCTTAGTCGAGTTTCCTTCCTGGAAAATCCTGATCCACTCCGTTTGTTTTCCTCCAGATTTTCTCCACCTGGAGCCAGAAGCACCTTTGCCCGGAGAATAGAGTTGACTGAGGGGCTCGCATCTGCTCAAAATTGCTGTTCCAGCCAAATGCCTTTGCTGCCCACTCCCCGCCCAGCGGTCCACCCCAAACACATCCTGGCCCAAAGTGTTTCTTAAAGTAGGTTTTGTGCAAACGCCAAAGCGATGGAATAACACCAGGATGCGCAGCCGATGCACACGGCATGTGCATGATGTGCATTCGTGCTGCAGGGAAAGGTACTCTGAGCAATTCACTTCAGACGCGATTTTTACGGGGACTAGAGCCCCCTCCCCCTTCCCCTCTACCCCCTGAGGGCAAACATTTAGTAGCATTCTTCAAATCTTGCCTAAACCGTCCGGGATCCCTCCAGATACTCGCGCCGGCAATAATATTTTATTACGCTGCTCCAGCGGCTTCCCGGAGACTCCGCCGCGGAGAGCCGGCTCTCCCAGTCCTAACTCACTGCGAGAGGCCGGGCGGCCTCCCTAGACCACCCATGGCCCACGGTCCGGTCTCCCCAGCCTGAGCCGAGAAACCGGCAAGGCAGGTTCTGCCCGGGCCAAGCGGGATCCGGGGCCATTCCCGTGGTCGCGGTGGCTTCAGGATGAGCGCAGCTGCTGCGATCAGGCGAGGCCTGGCTCCGCGGACCGGAGGGCAAGCGGGCAGCCGGGGTAGGCCCGGGAGGGGCTCTGATCAGTGGTGTGATGCCCTGTAGAGCCGCGGGAAGGCGCGAGCGCGCGCTAGGGTGGAAATATTGGCCGAGGACAGAGTCCCAAGCCGGGAGCTCACCGCCGGCTGGATTTGCTAGCGTGTGGGGGAGGAAAGGACCCCAAGAACCCGGAAGCCCAGGTTCCTCTGGAGCTGCAGATGCTAAAGGAAGGAGAGAAAGAAATGTCCGCGTGCTGCAACAAATGGATGCTACCGGGCGCCCTGGGTTGAGGGAGAGACTACCAAGCGTCTGGCTAAGGAGGGAGAGATGCCCGGCTGGTGGAATGTTGCCTTTGGGGTTGCTTCTCCCGCCGCTTCCAGGAAAGATGGGTGCTTTGGGGCAGGTTTGAATAAACAAAGCCCCTACTCCCGAGTCCTCTTGAGGCTTAGGTAGAGCCAGAGGTTTGCGCACAACCCTCGCCTCCGCACGGCAGCGGGTTAGAGCCCAGGGCTCCTGCACTGCGCGGCCGCTGCGTCCTCCCGCCGCAGGAGTATTGTTCGTACAGTGGAACACTGGACAGTGCTGGCATCTGCCGCTTCTCGGCACAGCGGTACAGTTTTATTTAGAAAGATGCACAATAAACCCTATGTGCCCCTCGTTTTCTCCCCTCTGATCCCTGTTAGCATCTGCAAAACTAAAACTTTTCTTCCTCCCTTCCTTCTGTCTTTTCTTTCTAAAATCACTTACAAGAATCATGTAATTCAGGACCTGCAAAAGAAATCAAGATCTGCTAAGACAACAGAGGAGAAATAGAATTTGAGGTTGATTGCCACCCCCCAAATATCCCCCCCCACACACACATATCCCATCTTGTGACCGCCTTGTTGGACATTCATGTAAAACAGAAACAATGATTTCGTTCCAGACGAGGTACTGAGGCGAAAAAAGCAGGGCACTGAAGGTGATATGGGCAGCCTGGAAGTTCCAAGGCCCCTGGGAGGCCAGGTGAGGCCGCGCCCCCGCGCCCTCCCGGCCTCTCCCCAGCAGCGGGAGGAGCCCCGGACTCCTAGCCTAACTCTGCGCACCCCCGCCCCACCCAACACGCAGCCTCCCGCCCTCTCCCTCCCACCAGATCTGGGCGCTGAGCCCTAGGTGGGTGGGTGGATGGATGTGGAGAAGCAGGGTTGGGCCGGGATCCCGCAGCCCGCCCTGAGTAGCCTGGACCTGAGGTTGAGTCCTAAAAGGCCCGGAGTCTCCTCCTAGAGCCTCAGCAGCCGCGAAAGGCTCCTGACCCGGCCCGGCGCCAGGCCCGCCGGACAAAGTTGTCAGTGGCGGGGCGGTTCGAGTCGCGCCATTTTCTCGCACTTGTGGCTGGGCCGGGCTGTGCGAGCATTCCGCCCCGGCGCGGTCTCTTCTCCTCTGCCTCGGATCCCAGCCCTACCTCCCTCTACCGACTGCCTGGGAGAGTGGGGTGAGCCCGCAACACAGGGGTCCCGGGAAAGGCGGCAGGCCCGCGTCTCCCTCGCGGCGGCACCATTGTTCCGGGATTTCTGTGACCGCCGCAAAGCGAAAGCTTTCGGAGTGGGATCGGAGCCGCTGCCCCCGAAGCCAGGCCCGGGATTCAGATCCCGAAAAATCTCAACTCCTGAGAAAGCAGCCTATTCGCCGCTTCCGCGACTCGAGGAAATGAAACGCCATTAATATTTGAAAAGGCAATTATTTTCCTGTTGAATCGAGAACCGTCTTCATGAATAATTTGTAGTGAGGTCTATTGCCATTTGAGAAACATTTTGTTGTTGTTGTTTTCTCCTCTTTTCATTACTTAGGAGGAGGATTTGAGGGAAACGCCCAAACAGGAGAGGCTCTGTCGATTTTTTTTTTTTTTTTAACTCCGGTGATAATGAATCAGGACTGCCAGTGGAAAGGGAAAGGATGCACTTAGAATTCTGTTCTGAATAGGCGCAAACCTGAGCCAGCTCGGGCGCACTGAACTTGATTCTCTGCTGTAGGTCGATTGCACTGAGAATTTAACCATTTTCTGCTTCACGGACTTCAAACAGTAGGCCGGCAAAGAGCAGTAAAAGTTTGTTTAAAACCCCCCTGTCATTAAAAATGAGTTCCTACTCTGGCTCAGGACTTCGAGTCTACCTTCGTGGTGCGGGCCGCCAGCTCAATGAATAGGGAGCCTGAGGGCGGCGATCTGGGTCTCACTTCTGTCCTTCTTCCCCTGGATAAAAATCGGAGGGAGGGAGGAGTGGGGGGACAAATGCTTGCGAGAGGTTGTGGGGGGAGGAATCCTGGAAACAGCTCAGAAAAACTATACATTTCCGAAATAAAGTAGGAGACTTAAAAGTGGACTTTAATCTGGCCTCCGAGTGTGCCAATGTCCTAGCCAGGGACCTTCCCCAAGACTGAAGGGTTTGGGCGGAGAAGGTGGGATTTAGCAAGCTTCTTTCCCGGGTAGTGCCAACCTGGGTGAGTTCTTTGACTCTAATAATTGAGGATGTTTTCACCAAGAATAGACGTGCGTAAGGCAGAGTGCCAGGGAGTAGAAGTGGGGCACCAAGCTGGAACTTATTTCATCCCCTCTGTCTCCCCCATCGGTCCCCTTCTCCCACACCCAAAATGGAGGAGGGGAGATGTTGACTTTTTAAACTTTGAGGAAGCCAGGGCAAGAAAACCCTAGCTAAGAAGAATACAAACATCGGGCTGCTAAACTAATTAATGTAACTTCACAGGCTGTTCTGGGAAGTGTGAAAACTTTCTCCTTGCAATTGCATTAATTAGAGATGTTTCTGGCCAGAGGAGTTCAACTTTGCAGGCTTTTGAGAGGGCTCCTTTTCTTTCTGTTAACTAGAAGTAACAGATATGGTTGACACATGTCCCCATTTCACTTAACAGCTCAGTAAATGACATTTAAGGTGAATGAGTCTCCTTGGGTCTCTGCTAAAGCAAAAGGGAGGGTTTGTGAAACGTCCCGAGTGTGGGTCGCTAAGGCTCCAAAACCGGGGCAAAATTAGCCCATGAGACCCTCAAATCCTAAAGAAGTCACTAAGGGCCTGGTGCGCTCTCCATTCAGGTGGCAGTCAGGCTGTCAGGCTGACTATTGGAAGAGTGTGCCTCACACAATTCCAAAGGGACAGGGAAAATTTAAATTGTTCCTATGTCTTTACAACTTTGGGGAACAGTGCCCTTTAAAATACCTTAAAATCAAACTCCGTAAGCAGGGACCACACATTTGCACACACAGAAACCCAAGCATCCCCTTCCCAACCCCCAGAGCAGAAATCTCATACTATCCTTCCCACACACAGCCTCAGGAAACTTCTGTGATTCTAATTGAAGGGCATAATTAATATTTTATGAACTTGGCTCATGGAAACACCAAAATATCCCCCCTCCCCGCCCAGGTGGAACTTGAGGAAATCCAGCTCCGAGGGCCCAGAAGAGGCCCCCTGCCTCCCCAGAGGGTCCGAACGAGACAGACAGTGGCGAATACTGACCTGTGTGAGTTCTTTTGTGTATTTTGAGATTTTCTGATCTAGCAAAGACTTTGCCACACCCCGGGAAAGGACAAGGGAAGGGTTTCTCGCCCGTGTGCACGCGGATGTGATTTACAAGTTTGTATTTGGCTTTAAAGGGCTTGCCCTGGCGCGGACACTCCTCCCAGAAGCAGATGTGGTTACTCTGCTCAGGGCCTCCGACGTGCTCCACGGTGACGTGCGTGACCAGCTCGTGCATGGTGCTGAAAGTTTTGGAGCAGAGGCGCGGGGGTGCGGGGCCGTCGGCCGCCAGCCACTTGCAGATGAGCTCCTGTTTGATGGGCTGGCGCATGTAGCGGAAGAAGGCGCCGGGACCGTGGGGTGCGGCGAGGTTCATGGTCAGGTTCATGCCCCCGTAGTTATGCAGGGCTGCGGCAGCTGCCAGGGCGTCGCTGCGGGCCACAGGTCCCGGCGGGAAGGGTTCGGGCCGTGCGTACATGTCTCCGGGGAGCCCCAGACGCAGGAGTCCGTTCAAAGTGCAGCTAGGGGAGGCCTGGGGAGGCTGCTCGTGAAAGCCCGGTAACACCGAGGGGCTGGAGGCGGCAGCGAGCTGGGGGCCATGGTGTCCGGAGCTGCTACCTGTTGTTGAGACAAATAGCGCGAGTGAGAACGGGTGGCGAGGGCTGAGCGTCCTACCCGGCCCCAGGGGGCAGGCCCAGCCCAGCCACACCACGGCCTCGGTGGTCAACGCCGGCACCGAAAGCCAGACTGCGGCGGCTGCGATCCGGGCGGACAACACGAGGCCAAGCGCCTCCACCGCGGTCCGGCTGGGCGGCTGTTCGGTAGAGCCCCCTGTCGCTTCATGAGCAGGAGAGTGATGGTGGCGGCGGGGTGGGTGGAAGGGGTAGTGGGGTGCGCAATGCTGAGGCTGTGGGTTGCTGGGTGCCCCTGGGCTCTGCTCCAAAGGGGTCCGACTGGCGCTCCGAGCGCGCTTTGGCGGCCAACTCCCCAAGGCCCTCGGGGCCGCGGCGCCCTGCGGGGGAGTGGAGGTGGGGGAAGTGGTGATGTTGTAGGTGGTGGTGGTGCCCAAGAGCCCCGACCATATATACGAATTTCAGTGTCCAGCTCGGCTGGGAGAGGGAGGCCTGCTGCATCCTGGCCGGGACTCCCCGGAGCTCCTTAGGTCGGGGCGCTCACGCCACCGTCACCTGACAGCGGGGAGGGGAAAGAACAGCCATAGACAACTTCTGCAAAGTTCCCCCCCACCTCAAGTTTTGGGTTGTGACTTTTTTTTCTCCCTATCAGTCTTTAATGCCTACTTGAAATCCTGTACACTACAGAGGCAGCAGCGGGGCGCGTGAGATAGTGAATAGAGATTCGGGGCCGTGGCCCGGGCCCGCCGAGAGGAACAATCGCCTAAGTCGCCCATTGGCCCGCGTCCCGGTCCGACGTCAGCGATGACAGGCCCCTCTGCACGGGGACACACACACTCTCTCTCGCTCTCTCTCTCTCTCTCTCTCTCACACACACACACACACACACACACACACACACACAGTCACAACTGCTCCCGTTCCCCTCCCCACCCCCCAGCTCGCGCTTCTACTGCTCATGCGCTCTGACCCGGGCGCGGATTCTTTTCTCTACTCGTGAGCCCCCTCCCCCTTCTCTCCCCGAAAGCTGGGCAGATCTGCTCTGCCTCGCCGCTCTTGGAAGTGAGCGGGGCTGGGTTATGCCTCCATTCCCCACGGCTTTGGGGAGGGGGCGTTGCGCTGCACGTAAAGTCCTTCCGGGCAGACCGGACCCCCCAGCCCTGCTGGGGCCGATGGACAGCACCCGGAGCGCGGGGACTGCGGCCTGCTTCGGCAGCTTGTCCCGGGAGTCGGGAGGAGGCGAGGGCCGGGATCCAGGGAGGAAAGGCGGCTGCAGACTAGGAGGCCGGGAGCGGGGGCGATCCTAGGCTAACAGCCCTTGCGCCTAATTTTGTTTTCTCGCTTTTCCAAATTTTCTCGCGTCGCTCAGCTTTCTCGCTCTCGTTCTTTCTCTAGCCCTCGCTCTCAGTTCCACGAAACCCCTGAGCACACTTCGCCTTCCTACTTGGATCCTTTCTTCTCCCCTCCCCCTCTGTCTTCTCCCCACTCCATCCTTCCCACTTAGCCCTGCCGGCCCCTCCTTCCGGGTGCCTGGAGCGCCCAGAGACTGGCGGACCCAAGAATCTGGCCCTGAGCCGAGCCCCAGGACTGGGCCGGAGACGGTGATGACCTGGGAGAGGCTAGCTTCGAACCCACACCGCCCTCCCAAGAGGGCCTAAGAATCCTTCCCGCCGCAAATCACACCGACCAGCGGGCGACGGGCCAAAGAAATAAAGGCGAGGGGAGCGCAGCGAGGCGGAGCGGGTCCCCACACCAGGTCTCTCTCCCACTATCAAATTGCGGTCCTGAGCTCTGTATTCTGCCGCCGGGCGGAGCCTTTGGAAAAGGGAACTTAAGAATCGTTTCCACTTTGAGCTCCCTCTGGCCACTTGTTGCCCGCGGCCGGAGTCTCTGTCTCTACTCGCTTGCCTAGAGCCGAGGTCACGTTTCCCGGCCCAGGCTGTGAGAGCGACCTCGGGCCACGGCCTCCTCTCGCAGGATGCCCTCCCGGGCTGCGGGTTCCTCTGTCTTGGGGCGGGGATCGGCCGGTGGAAGAAACCTTCAGTGCTGGACCAGCCGAGTGTGGCGTAAACAGGGGGGAGTGTCCTTTGTTTGTGCCGACCGGCTAGGGCCGGCTGCATCGCCCGGCGATTTAAAGTGCTGCTGGCCCTCAAGCCTGCGTTGCACTCAGTAGCCGAAAATGCCAACCTAAGTTCTCTCGGGGCTCCCCGGCAGCCATAGAAAGTGCCCTCAAAGCAATGAAAGACTTGGGTTTTTAAGAGAAGTTTGAAGGATTGAGTAAAAGACCCCACTCCCCTAGCAGAGGTGAGAAGTTTGGACAGATTACAAGGAACTCTGATGAAGTTGATTGAGCTGCCCCAGCCATCTCCAGCACCAAGAACTATTCTTAAACATTTCCTGGTCAGTAAATAACGGTTTCTTTTAAATTTTTAAAAATAATTAACTTATTTATAATGGTTGGCAGATTCTTTGAGCCTTTCTTCATTTAATGCATTGTTCCTGGCTCAGTGCTGCAATTTAGCGAGGGATTAACTTCCACAACAATTTTCCTCGGCTTTGACAAGTCCAGGTCTTTTTGCTCCTCCGGCCGGAAGAGCTTAAGCAAGCTACCAATAGATGCTGAGTTAGCATTAAAAAAAAAAAAAAAAAGTTGAAGGAGAGCATTTGACAGCTGAAGCCCTTCTGCTCTGGAAACCAAGGGCTTCCACACAGCAGTGTTGAGACTAGACTTGGAGGATTTGTCTCCTTTCTTGGCTTTCACCCTCTCCCACACTCTCGCTTTCTGCGGTTTATCCCTTTTGCCCACAGGTGCCTCCTCTCTGTTTTCCTGCCCCGTTTTCCCTTCCTCAAAGCGCTGGTTTCAAGGCTTCTCACCACGCAGGTGTCTTTTGAATGATACAGTTGTCTAGGCAAACCCATGAAGGGTTCTGAAAACAACAAAGACCAAAACAAAAAAACAAACCAGCATATTCCTCTTTGGGGCCCCTTGCCCAGCACTTTCTCCTAACCATTCATCAACATAGAACTTAGTCAGCCCCTCCAGCAGCACTGAGGCCTAAGTGCTGGGGCAATGATGCAGTAGTCCAACAGTGAAAATATTTTCTTTCCCATCCGAAAGTTGGCAATCTACAACCTACTGTTCAGGATGTTTGTCAAACTAACCATCTAATTTGGCTTCCATTAAAACTCTGATTTGCACAAAAACGAAGCACTTAATATGTACACCGTGACCACACCTGCATCAAAAGCTTTGAATAATAGTACAGAACAGGAGTATTCAAGTTGTTTTAGGTTGTGGACCCTTTTGGAAACCTGGTGAAGCTAGTGAACTTTAATAACCCTGTGCTTTTGCCCACACTCATAACAGAAGAAGCAGCTATAACATTCCATTAGAAGGTGGCGAAAATAAAGATGCGTTTTTTCCCATCCAAATTTGTGGGACCCCCCACCCCGAATTCTAAGCACTGACTCCACAGACTCCAGGGCTAAGAAGCAGAAGTTATATACAATAGACTGTTACTTCACTACAGTCTCTCTTGATAAGTTTACCCTTGAAAAGCTTTGAACATGTGTATGGCTTTTTGTGCCAACAGTGAAAGGGCAGATACATCTGATTCAGCCAAATTCACCGACAGTAACCTGGCCCCATTGAGCTCCTTCCCAGATGCAGACTTCTTTTGAAGCACTGAAAACATCTGGACCCATCCCGGGTAGATGCTTCTTGAATAGTCAGGGGTCAGTTGACCTAAGGTCGCTAAGGTTACCTAATCTTTGCAAGTGCCTTGAAGCCACGCGGTTCACACCTTGGTTGGCTGAACACAGCAATGGGACCAAGCATTCTCCCAGAGGGACATTTCCTCAGGGACAGAGATCGGGAGAAAAAAAAAGCCATGTTACTCACTAATATTTATAAACAGGGAACTTTGGGTGATTACATAAGGGTCTTCAAGGCGTATCTCTGAAATAAGCCCCAAAGCAGTATCCAGCTAATCACAGATGACAGATGGGGCACCGATGTCAGTGAGGCATATTTTAGCTTTCAGGGCCATTCCTTTGAGTCTTCCAGTGCCCAGGTAGCAAGGATTCCACGTTTCATTGACTATTCATTGGGCAGGCTAAGTAGTGGTGTCCCTCAGTGGTGCTCAGAACTTTTCTTTCAAAAGTTATCTCACCACACTTACCCCTAATACCAAATGTTTGGCTGAAGCATTCTATTCCTAACCATGCTGGGGGTTATAGCATTGTTGAGTCCACATTTCTGCTTGATTTGCAGAAAAAAAAAAAAAAAGATACATTTGCAGCTCAGAGATCTTCAGCAGAGTTTCAAGAACCACTGGAGGTTTTCATGGGGGCCTATTTGGAGCAAGTTCCACCACCAGACTCCAAACATCCCTCCAGACCTCGAAATCATGCCCTAAGCACCTTTGTTTACCCAAGCTGTGACAAAGAAACATCATAAACTAAAGTGATTTCCTAGTCCTGCTGTATAGAAATATATTTGGTGGCCCTACCATCTGTTATAGCTCCTCATATCACTGGCTTAAGTGGGGGAATGTCTGACTTCCCTTCCTTGGAAAGGAAACAATGCGGGAGATTTCAGATCAATAGCTGGGATATTTTTTCCATTTTGATCTTTTCAACAATGCTAAATGATGATTATCTTGTGGCAGCTTATGCCCGAGCCAGGATCCCAGAAGCTGAGGGCCACTGCACAAAGCCTGGCCAAGCACAAACCTTGTTGCCTGAATATTGCGCATCTAGGTCTGCAGTCACTTGTTCAATCCTTTCTTCCCTGTTTCTGGCCAGGGTACCATCCAAAATAAGGGGGCAAATCCCTTCGTAGGCTATTCACAGACAGAATTCAAGATTCCTACAGTGAGAGGTTGTCTCTGGTCTTGCGGGAGAGAAAAATAACAACTTAAGCCCCAGGAGCCTTCCGTAGGTCCATGCCCACATCGCACAGAAGAGAAGGGGTCTGTCAGGATTTTGAAGATAAAGGAAGATATTCCTCCCCTCTTCTATGGAAGTTTGGGCTTTAATCATCATTAATGGAAGTACGTATGAAAGAAAATATGCTTGGATAAAATTTAATTTCGCAGCAAACCATCATTTGACAACTGATTAGGAAACATTGTTAAAGGATCTTCCAGACCAGCACTGAGGAATTAAAACAACGGAATTTACATAATAACCACATCTCTCTAGAGAATTTGCCATCAAATCATCCCAAAATAATAGAAGAGAGTCATTTCCTAAGTTGTCCATTTAACTTTTATTAAGAAGGTTGCATTTCCTACCAACAAGGGAATACCTTGGAGGCAACCATCAGCTGGTGGTGTAGTTGAAATGAGGGAAACTAGATGCCTGAAAGGGGAAACACCCAACCCTAAATCATATGCTTATTCTAAATGGAATATTAAATTAAATTCTTCACAATGAAGGTATTCCTGACAGAGCAGCTGTCAGTCACTCCCTGTTCAGACACCACATTGTGGGAACATCGTGGCTGCCACATTGCGGAAGGCTGGTGTCCCTGGTAAAGATGATGCATATCATGTAAACCCCATCACCAAGATCAAAGTCTGCTCCTTTCATGTAAGCCAATACATGTCAAACCTCATTCCAATCAAATCGTCCGGAAATGAATTCAAGATGAATATGTCATAGAATAATGTGACAGTGGAACTGCAGAAGGTCAGGGGTGGTTGTTTCAATGAGAGAGTCGTCAAATATTAATTCTAGAATGTCCAGATGAGTAGACATTGAGGGGGATTAGCTGGCTGCTGGTGGGACGTTGTGTCGCTGATTTGTGTGCAAATGTATCAAACACCAAGGTGTTGTTCTAAGTTTCACTGGAATTCAAGAAACACCCCCAAACTCACAACCAACATAACCAAAAGACCAAAAAAAAAAAAAAACATACAAAAATAACTTCCTACTTAAAAAAATAACTTCAGCAAACCAATATTCAAAAGAGGATATTAACTTACTTGACTCTTTCAGGGCGTTTCGGTAAAGCCGCATTCGTTTCCTCATCACCAAAGAAGTCTTGTATCTCATTTTCTGACTTTGAGCCTGTTTGGGAAGAAAAGAGAGACAGTCACTAGTTAAAGGATTTCCTACATGCTCGTATGGCAAGACTGTGTGGCCTGAATGTATGAGTGAAAGAAAGTGTTGGTCTGAAGATCTTTTCAGTGTTTTCTTTGACTATTTTCAAATTTGGAAGTGAAAGAAGAGTCTTCTGCTGGGAACTACCCATATTTACTGCAAAATAATATATCCTGGTTGATAAAAAAATATTAAAAATCATCATTTCCCAACTAGATTTTTATCCGTAACTTATTTGTGGATCTCCCTTACAGGTAGAGTTAAGCACACTTTCGGTCAGTCAGTGTTCAAACGTCTCTCACTCCAGAATTTAAACTTTTTAATCTGAGAAGCCCCCCTCATTTTCTTTAAGTTCATTAATTAATTGAGTTTAGTGAGAAGGGGGGCTGGGTGTCCTCTGGGAGGTTAGCAGGTTAAAAATTGAGTTGTAAGTGTTGGAACTGATGGGAGAGGAATTTCTTTGCAGGCGTGTAGCTCCTGTTGTGCCCAAGGTGGTGTGGAATCCCCTAACCCTCGCATGGCTTCCACCCCCTCACCCATCTGGAAGCCATCGCAGTTGGTTTTTGAAAGTGAATATAAAATTCACCAGTTTGGGGTGGGGGGAGATTATTTCTATCAATTGGTCCTGGCTGTCCACATTTTTTAGTTAAGCAGCTTAGAAATAACCCACCCCCACCCCCAAAATATTTGCATTCCTTATCAAATTCACTTTTTGGATAGAGCTATCCAGCCTTTGGTCACCTTAAAACCTTAAACTCATCTTGGGGACTTCTGCATCTGTCAGGCAAGGCTGAAGGCAGTGGAACAGCCAAACAGGCGATTCACCCAGCCCCAAACCTCAATCTGGCCTAGAAAGACAAACAGTCATTGAAAAGGTCTCAGGCTGGACAAACACAGCAAGCTCTCTGTCAATGAGGACGTCTGCCTGTCTTGACACTCCAGCCCACAGAACAAGCAGTTGTTTAACTTGTTGAACCACAGGCCAAATCCAAGTGGACCTCTGCTATCTCAAAGACTTTCCAGTTCTCTATGCTCAAAGATCTCTTTCTCTCTCCCTCAACCGCCAACCCGGGCTTGAACTAGCTTAGGTATTTTCACCTTTCACTCCCCCTTCTTTTCTGGGTCCAAGCCTGAGGGGTGGGAGTAGGGGTTTAGACTCACCTTTTCCCAGAGGGTTTTATTTATTTTCGATTCTTTCTAACCAAAAGGCATCTGTCCCCAAAGGTAATAAGCTCCTTCCCGCACAAATCAGGAAAGAAAGAAAGCCCAAGTTTGCATTCCTACAGAAGGGCAGCGTGCTGGGTGTCCTTGCTCTAAAATTTCCTCATGGCAGGATGTCTGGCACAGGAAAAGTCCTGGTTGGTTGGAACTAATAGAATTTACTTTTTTGCTTCAGAGGGAAATGGGTGTGAGTTTCCCTAAAGAACTCTGTCCACACCTACAATGCTGCTCGAGCCCTCCCTTTAAGAGGCCTGGGTCCCTTCTATCCCCAGGTCCTGACAGTCTTTTGTGCATTATAAACCCACAGGCATGCAAACAAATGTCTCAGAGGCTGGACTTCAGGCAACTGGGACCAACCTTAAGCTGCTCCTGTAGCAGCTCCATCACCGGCCTGTGCATGGAACCTGGGTAAATATCTTCTCCTTTGGTTCAAACTCTGACCCCACTTAGCAAGCCAGTCATCTCGCTGAAGGAGGGGTGAGAGAATCTAGGAGCAGCCCCTGGGCCCCTGGACCTGAGATCCTTGCCAACCCAGGGATATAAAAGCCCTGAAAATGTTCAGCTTGGTTTTCCCCGAAAGATTGTTCCTGACTTGTCTCCTCACACCAGCCCTGGGCACTGAATCACCAGTCAGGAGCACAACCTGGGGACTTATTGGAATCTGCCTTCTTTCCCTTGAGACAAGAAAAGAGTGCCAATGAGCTTCAGTAATTGATCGTCCCGGGGGAGAGCTATGAAAGTGGGCCAGTGGGTACAGGCAAAAGACATCATTTTTCTTTGGGGGGAACACCAAGCCTGCACATTGTGGGGTCGCCCTAACAGGCGCAGGCCTGCCCAAGGTCAGAGGTCATCTTCAGCCTGCTTCCCAAGCCAGCGACTTCAGTCCCCGAGACTTCCCCACTGCTCCACACAGATTAAGCCGCAGGAGCGCCGGCAAAGGCATGTCCGCCTCTCGGCCACAGCTCGGCCGGCGGGGCGGGTGCAGAGCAGGGGTCCTGCAGGCTGTCTGGGAGCTCCCTGGCTAAAGGCAAAACGGCTCCGGCCTCTTCCCGTGGCCTGCTGTCGCCAGCTGCACCCGGAACCTCCCTGGCTCCCCTTCATCAGGCCCTCAAACACCAGGAATTTGGGCTGTGAGGCTGGGTTGTGCGACGGCCTTTTCTCATTCTTCTGTTCCCTAGAGGGAAAAGCTGAGGTTCCCCCAGCTGGGGCCTGAAGACTGGGCGACCTCCGTGTGCCCAGAGTAGAATCTGCGTTAGTGGGTCGCTTGAAAGACCAGCCTGGACATTTAACCATCCCTTTGAACACCCCCCCGCACAAACCGCCGGCGGCCAGACAGAGGAAGGGAACATGGTGCCTCTTCGCAGGTCGCTCTGAGGCCAATGCTGTCGGGAAAGGGGTAGAAATATGACCTTGCGATCCAAAGGGAGTTTCCTGCAGACGGTGCAGGCCAAGTTCCAGCCCCTCCAACGCCCCTTCTCCATTCCAAAGACCTTGCTGGCTCCCAGATGTCCCCATGGACCATTCATCAACCCCAAACTTTCCCTTCGGGGCAGTTCTAGCTTTGTTTCACAGCCTGACTCTGTTCCCGCCCCACTTGTCCCTAATTTCCAGGGCCTCCATGTGTCTAGGGTAGTGGCCAGAATCCCAGGTAGCTGCGGCCTTCTCCTTTGAGAGCCAGTCGTAGCCCTCGTTCGCATCCGGGAGAAAGAAAGTCAAATCCCAAACCCACAGCCCGCCGCGCGCAGAGAGCGGGTCCCAGCGGTCAGCGTCCTGAGGCAGGACCAGACTGCAAGAAGGCGAGGATGCGGGCCCCGCAGCTGACCCAGCCGGCATCCCCAGTCAGGTAGCGGTGGAGAAGCTCCATCATCTTGCTGCCAGCCGGGGTAACTTGGCTCCTTTGACCCTGGAGAGGGGAAGCCGAGTCTTTCCCTGCCATCCTCGCGGGGGCAGGACGGAGAAGCAGTCTGCAGGGGCCCCCTCCTGCGCGGGCCCAGCTCACTCGGGGCGAGGGAAGCTCTGGGCCACGACTCCCCTTCTTGGGCCAACGGTGGGGCACCCAGGCGATTTACAAAGAGGGGAGGGAAGGCGGGCAGGCAACAAGCTGCCCTTGGTCCGCGTGCCAGTGGGAGCCCCATTCGTCCCCCTTGCACCGCCCCCCAGAAGAAGGGATGGACTCATCTCCAGCGTAGCCTCTCGGCGGAAGGGCCCCCTCCTCCCCTCAGTGTCAGCGGGGTGGGGCCTGTACCCACGGTTGGGGGGCTACGGAGGGAGGGGATGGGGGAAAAATCTAGCTGGGCCTCTTACCCCAGTGGGGTTTGGGTGCCTCCTACCCCGCTGCTGGGGGTACAGGTCCGGTCTGTCTGCCCCCCGGACTCACGCACTTACCCCACTCCACCTGTTGCCGGGATCGCCTCATTTCTGCACATCACTTTGAGGTGCCTGAGGGGGACCACAAAACCCTCCAAGCCTCTCTTTTGTGGTTCCAGCGAGGCGGGCATCTTTCATTTCTCCTTTTCCAGCTTTCGGGAAGCAGTTAGGGAATGTATGATGAAGCAGAAATGAGCCGTCAGGATGATATTTTAATGGCTTATATGTCACGTTGGTGCATGTGGCTTTGAACTGGAGCCGCTTGCGTTTCCTGCAGAGAGCGCCGCAAATCCCACTTGATAACTTCTACAACCCACAACTTTTTTTTTCTCACATTCACTCTTACTCTGTATATTTGGACGCGTTTCCTAAAAATACCCTCTTGTCAACGTTCCCCTTGGATATTCCACGAACAGGAGAGGAGAGGACTGACTTTTCTTTTTTGAAGAATTATTTTCCCTCTCCCCCTCCCAACGGCGTCTACCCTTCTCCCCTCAGGTCCCCTCCCTTGTTGTTTTTTTTTTTTTTTTTTTTTTTAAG